>NW_004443996.1:1163674-1204294 GCF_000243295.1 Trichechus manatus latirostris
TTTGATTCTATGAATTTCTTTATTCCCTCCTTAATTTCTTCTATAACCCCGTAGTTTTTGAACAAGGAGTTATTCAGTTTCCATGTGTTTGAATTTTTTTCCTTGCTTTTTGAGTTGTTGATTTCTACTTTTATGGCTTTAGGGTCAGAAAAGATGCTTTAGAATATTTCGATGTTTTGGGTTTTGTTAAGGCTTGCTTTATGGCCTAATATGTGGTTTATTCTGGTGAATGTTCCATGTGCGTTGGAAAGGAAAGTATACTTGGCTGCTGTTGGATGTAGTGTTCGGTATATGTCTATGAGATCAAGTTGGCTGATTGTAGCATTTAGCTCTTCTGTGTCTTCATTGAGCTTCTTTCTGGATGTCTGTTCTTCAGCGTGTTGAAGTCTCCTACTACTATTGTGGAGCTATCTATCTCTCTTTTCAGCACTGTTGGAGTTTGTTGTATTATTTTGGAGCCCTGTTGTTGGGTGCGTAAATATTTATTATAGTTGTGTCTTTCTGGTGTATTGACCCTTTAATCATTATATAGTGCCCTTCCTTATTCTTTGTGGTGGATTTTACTTTAAAGTCTATTTTGTCAGAGATTAATATTGCCACTCCTGCTCTTTTTTGAGTGTTGTTTGATTGACATATTTTTTTCCAACCTTTTAGTTTTAGCCTGTTTGTGTCTTTAAGTCTAAGGTGTGTCTCTTGTAGGCAGCATAAAGACGAACCATGCTTTTTTATCCAATCTGCCACTCTCTGTCTCTTTATTGGTGCATTTAGTCCATTTACATTCAGTGTAATTATGGATAGGTATGAGTTTAGTGCTGTCATTTTGATGTCTTTTTTGTGTGTTGGTCACAGTTTCTTTGTTCCCCTTAACTTTCTGTGCTGAGTCATTTTTATTTATGTATTTTCTCTTCATCTTTTTGATTGTTGGTGATTTTGTGTTTGCTGAGTCTTTATATTTTTCTAGCTTTTTATTTTAACTTTTAAGATTGTTAGTTCCCTTTGTGGTTGCCTTAATATTTACCCCTATTTTTCTAAGTTTATACCAGTTTTTTATTTCTTTATATAGCCTTGATTTCCCCTCCATATGAAAAATCGAAGTCTACATTTTTTAAGTCCCTCTTTTTTGTTTTAATGTTGTACTTTTTTACATATTGATATCTCTGTTTCCCTATTTTCAGTGTTTTAGCTTTGATGTGTTTTTGTGACTTCCCTATTTGAGTCAATATCGGGTTGATATAATTCTTGGCTGGCAGCTGTTTTGCTTCAAGGCTTTATATATGTCATCCCATTGCCTTCTTGCCTGCATGGTTTCTGCTGAGTAGTCTGAGATTATTGTAATTGACTTTCCTTTGTAGATGACTTTTATTTTATCCTTAGCTGCTCTTAAAATTTTCTCTTTATCTTTGGTTTTGGTAAGTTTGATTATAATATGTCTTGGTGACTTTCTTTTGGGATCTACCTTATGTGGGGTTCGATAAACATCTTGGACAGATATCTTCTCATCTTTCATGATATCAGGAAAGTTTTCTGTCAACAAATCTTCAACAGTTCTGTCTGTATTTTCTATTATCCCTCCCTGTTCTGGTACTCCAATCATTCGTAGTTTATTTCTCTTGATATAGTCCCACATAACTCTTAGAATTTCTTCATTCTTTTAAATTCTTTTACCTGATTTTTCTTCAAATAAGTTGGTGTCAAGTGCTTTATCTTCAACGTTGGTAATTCTGACTCCTGCTGTCTCAATTCTGCTCCTTTATGACTTTCTATTGAGTTGTATAATTCTGAAATTTTATTGTTAATCTTCTGAATTTCTGATTGCTGTCTCTCTGTGGATTCTTGCAGCATATTCAATTTGTCATTATGCTCTGGAATAACTTTTTTAGTTCTGCTACTACTTTGTCTGTGTGTTCTTTGGCTGACACTGCATCTTGATGAATTTCCTTTCTAATTTCTAGAAGAGTTCTGTATATTAATATTTTGTATTCTGCCTCTGGTAATTCCAAGAAATTCTCGTACTCCAGAGAATTTATTGATTATTTTGGAATCTTTCTGAAGCCATCATGGACTGCTTCTTTAAGTGATTTGATATTGACTGTTGTCTCCGAGCCATCAATAAGTTATTATAATTTTATTTTATATTTGTTTAGTATGTCCTAGCTTCTTGTTCTGTTTTGTTTTGATATGCCACAATAGCCTGCTCGTGTGTGCTAGTTTGATAATTGGTATCTTTGAAGCTTTAACGTCTTGTCACCAGGTAGTTAGGTTTGTAACTAAGTATGTGCACCCAGGAGTCCGTTAAATTTTCCTGTATGGATTCAGCTCAGGTGTCCAGGCAGTCAGTCACCTAGTGTGTGATGCAGGCTCTCACAGTCTTTGAGAGGAATGGGAGATTGGTGTAGGCACAGGTATCTGGCTGCAGTAGTGGGTCACGCGCTGAGCAAGGCAGGGGGCTCCTGGCTGCCCCTGAGTGTCTGAAAGAAAAGTTTCTCCCTGTTCCCTAGCTCGAGTAGGTAGGTGACTTTTGCAGCCGGACTATGAGTACCCTACTCTGATGGCTGTAAAGACTCAGGGGCACCACTTACTCTTGGACCCCTGTAGCGGGTGGCTAGGTGTCGTGGGTGGAGCCAACAGTCCTCAAGCCCCTGTTGCACAATGGTAAGGTGCCTGCTTAAAGGACAGAGCAGTGTCAAGTGTCACAAATCTGCCACTTCACAGATGAAACAGTTGAAGTTAGACTTCAGGTGTTTATCCTGTTGTACTGTGGTTGTAAGGACTTATGCTGTTGAGTTGGGTCCACACAAGTATATACGGGGTGGAAGGCACTCAAAGTCTGTGGGCACCTTATGACTGTGCCTAGGCAAGTGAGCTTTGCCAACCCTGAGTTCCTGGCTTAGGGGAGACAGTAGCTTATTTTTTTCCTGTTTGTTAATTTGTTCCCTCTACAAGGCCGGGAGAATTGGTCAGGGCACCTTATGAGATCTACTTCCGGCCCAGGGACTCAGAGACCACTGGACCCTGTCCGACCTGGTGCAGAGAGGGAGTGAGGAGGTATATGGGAGAGAGGTATCTCCCAAATGGGTTTTTTTTTAAAAAACATCCCTGTGAAAGGCTGCATGCATGTACTTATCTTTAGCTACTTGGGTGCTTCTTTTCACTGGTTCGGAGTGTCCAAGTAGAATCTCTGCTGCTGGATCTCTCTCAATGTGGAAACTGCCTCCCAAGTGGGCGGGCAGAGCTGTATGCCTGCCTCACTGCGCACCTTGAGCTGGTCAAGGCTGAAGAGCTCTGGCTCCCACCAAGTCCAGTCTGCCACTCCTCGCTTCTTCTGACCAGTCTCCCTCTACCCCCGCCACTCAGTCTGATTCCTCAACTTTGCCTTGTTCAGGGCTCCTAGATATTCATATACAAACAAATCACTTGTTTTTCCAGGTCTTTGTTGTAAGAGGGATGTAGGAAGCTTTCTGACTACTCTGCCATCTTGGCCTCGCCTTCCCCCTTCATTTGTTTTTGATCTGCTTTCTTGACCCTATTTTCATTTTGAACTTCAGACTCAATAATTTCTATTGCCTTATCCTTTAATTTGATGATTCTTTCTTCTACCAACTCAGATCTGCTGTTGAGCCCCTCTAGTATTTTTTTTTCATTTCAGCTATTGTATTTTTCAGCTCCAGTAATTTTATTTAGTTCTTTTTTATAGTGATTATCTCTTAATTGATATTTTCATTTTGTTCATATATTATTTCCTGATTTCCTTTAACTCTTTGTCTGTGTTTTGCTATAGTTCTTTGAGCATATTTATTACTGTTGTTTTAAGGTCTTCTTATTTGTTTGCAATCCTGGGTTTCATAGAGATGATTTCACTCCTTTCATTTTGTTGTTTTGAATGGGCCATCATTTCCAGTTTCATTATAATATTTGTAATTTTTTGGTGAATCTCAGACATTAGAATATTACAGTGTATTAGCACTTAGCATGTGCTTGACTTTCTCAACCCCCACATACACATTGTTTTTGAAAGCAGTAATTTGTGGAAGAAATTCTCAGGAGGTCATAGCCTTCGCTCTTTGCTCACTGTCCCATACCCCACTATGTGTGGGCTTCAATTTAGCCATACTGAGGCTTCAGTCCTTCAGTAAGCTCCCAGAAAAATCAGAACAAACACTGAACAGTCTGCTCTACTTATTACGGAGCCAGAGATTGGGGCTCCCTCTTTGAAAATGAGAACCATGATCTGCCTTCACAGCAGCTGCCTGCCTGTCTGGCAAGCAGGAGGGAGGAGCAGGAGCAGCAGAAAAAGAAGTTTTCCTACTGCTTAAAATTTGCCTTTTTCTTGTTTAAGTGTGAGGTTAGTTATTGCAATCCTCCATTTTTCAGAGTTCTTACAGAGTTAAGGTTACAGAGTTCTAGTTGCTTAACTTGGTGCTCATTGGGAGGTTTACAATCTTAGACCTGTGAATCCTGCTGTCTTTCCAGAAGTCCTTGCTATCTTCCCAGAGGTTCTTTACTTTTTTAATGAAATCTTTAGAAGAGCAAATGTTTTTAATTTTTAATGTTGTCCAGTTAATCAATTTCTTGGCTTGTGTTTTTTTGTGTCATGTCTAAAAAGAAATTTTGCCTATCCCAGGTTCGTGTAGATTTTTTCCCCTATATTTGATTCAAAAGATGTTATTGCATTACCTTTCATGTTTAGGTTTATGATCCATTTTGAATCAAAAGTTTGGATATTGTATGAGGAGTTAAGTCCTTTTTTCCATTAAAATGTCTAGTTGTTCTAGCAACATTTGAAAAAAAAATCCTACCCTTTACCTGTTGAATAAAGAGTCCTGGTAGCACAATGGTTAAGCACTTGGCTGATAACTGAAATGTTGGTGGCTTGAACCCACCAGCTGCTCTGTAGAAGAAAATATCTGGCAATCTGCTCCCATGAAGATTAAAGCTTAGGAAAACCTATGGGGTGGTTCTACTCTGTTGTATAGGGTTACTATGAGTCAGAATCTACTCAATGGCACACAACAACAGCAACAGCCTGTTGAATTACCCTGACTTATTTGTTATAAATCAATTAACCATATATGCATAATTACATTTCTGGTGCTTGCGTTTTGTTTCCTTGATTTATATGTCCAATGTTATGCCAATAACATACTGTCTTCATTAATTGATTACAATAAATTATTTCCCCAGATATTTTTCCTTTCTGATACTCCTTATTGGTTCCTGAAGATTCAACTTTCTTTCTGGAATCATCAACCATCTGACTGAAGAACTTCAGTTATAATTTGTGGTAGTGCAGGTCTGCCAACGACAAATTATTTTCTGCTCTTTTTGGAGTCTTTCCTGTGTATGCATGGTTCAGGCTTACACTGAACCTCATGAAATGTTCATATTCAGAATTAGGGGATCCGTTCTTCAATTTTCTCCCCTCTGGGATTATTGTCTCACTTTCTTATGGCAGTAGTTACCTGGCCTTCTTTTCCTGGTTTCTCTGGCTAGAATGATGGTTACATTTCTATCAGTGTTTTCACTCCCTGTACCACACAACTCTGAAACTCACAAACACATGAATGAACAAATAAAAAAAAATATAAATGAAGGAAACTTACTTCTGCATTGGTCTGCAAATTTCAACTCATATCTACAACCTGCCTTATTTTGTTCTTCAGAAATGTCAGGTAGTTTTATTATTATTATATTATTTTATCCTGAATTAATAGTTATTATCAGCCAATGGGGTGGTCTGTGTAGGAGTGACTTTGCCATCCCACAAGTGGAACTCTCTACAATTGATTTTATATTTTGTCCTTGTAGCCTGAGACCTTGCTTATATATATCAATTCTGGTAGATTTTTTTTTATTCCTTAACTTTTCTACATAGCAATCATATTGAATGTGAACAGAGTTTTATTTTTTTCCTTTTTTAATCTTTATCCCTATTATTCTTTCCAGCACCATATTACAGTGAATAAAACCTTTAGAAGAACGTTTGAATGGAAGTGATGACAATGAATAGCCTTCCTTGCTCTGTTTCCAATATGTGAAGGAAAGCGTTATCAGTATCAATAGTTCTCCATTTAGTATTGTGCTAGAAGTACATTTGTGTGTGTGTGTTTAATAAATACTTCTATTGCTAGTTTAGTTGGAGTTTTGTTTTTTTTTTTTTGTTATGAGTGGATATTTATTTTTGCTGAATGTATTTCTGTATCTATTGAGATAAACATGTGTTTTCTTTATTCAGTTAATATGGTGAATTGCATTAATTGATTTTAATTGTTGAATCAAATTGCACTTCTGGGATAAACCCTACCTGGTTATGATATGACCACTTGGTCCTTATTATATGTTGAATTTGATTTGCAAAAATTTTTAAGGATTTTGGTATGTACGGTTATGACAGATTCTGGTGTGTAGGTTTCTTTTCTCATAATGTCTTTTTCAGCTATTGATAGCAGGAGACTGATCACCTCAAAAAGCAGTTGGGAAGTGGGTCTTCCTCCTCTGATTTTTTAATGAGTTTTGATAAGATAATATTATTTCTCATTTAATGTTTCAGTGAAATCATAAGGGCTAGGAATTTACTTTGAGGAAATATTTTAAAATTATCAATTCATTTTCTTAAGAAATGTGCTACTATTCTGCCTTTCTATTTGCTTATGAATCAGTTCTGTGTTTTCAAGTTGAAAGTTGTGTTTTTTTAAGGAAATTGTATATTTAATCTAAGTTATTGGCTTTGCATAATGTTGCTAATAATATTTATTTCTTATTAACATTTTAAAGACTGTGGAATCTATGGTAACGCTTACTCTTTAATTTCTGATATCACCAGTATGTGTTTTCTTGTTTTCTGGATGAGTATTGCTAGTACTTTATCAATTTTATTATTCTTTTTTAAAGAACTAACTTTTGGCTTGGTTTATATTCTTTATATGAGGAATCCTGGCAGCACAGTGGTTAAGCACTTGGCTGCTAACCAAAAGGTTAGCAATTTGAACCCACCAGCTGCTCCGTGGGAGAAAGATGTGGCAGCCTGCTTCCGTAAAGATTTACAGCCTTGGAAATCCTATGCGGGTAATTCTACTTTGTACTATAAAATCGCTGAGTCAGAATTGCCTTGAGAGTAACAGATTTATATTCTGCATTGGTACCCTGTATTCTACGTTATTGATTTTTGCTCTTATCTTTATTGCTGTTTTCCTTTTAATTACTTTAGTTTTAATTTGTTTTTATTTTTTCTAGATATTTATGATGAAACTTTAAGTCAAATATTTTAAATCTTTTTCCTTTATGACAATAAAATTTAAAGCTATCAATTTACTTTTAAACACGATTTAAACTGTATCTCTCAAACCATGACATGCATTTTTATTATTTTTCAAATCAGAATATTTTATAATTTCCCTTGATATCTTCTTAAATGCACAGTTTATTTAATAGTATTTTATATAATTTCAAAATATCTGTTGGTTTTCTAGATATTTTAAAGTGATTAATTTATAATTTAATTCATTTGTGGGAGAAACATACACTGTAAGGTTTTGAACTTTATTAAGTGAGATTTAATTGAACCAGCATAATGTGCATTATTATGAATGTTCGTTTGCATCTGATGAAAATGTATATTCTGTAGTTACTGGGTGTAAGGTTCTGTAAATATCAGTTAATCTAAGTATACGCATACTGTTATTCAGATCTTCCATATCCTTACTAAATATATCACTTTTATTTTCTATTGACTACGCATAAGCTGTATTAAAATCTACAACTGTAATTATAGTTTTGAATGTCTTTCTTTAACTCTGTCCATTTTTACTTCGTGTATTTTTTTGAGATAATTTTAGATCCACATGAAGTGGTAAGAAATAATACAGAGTTCCCATATACCCTTTCATCCAGTTTCCCACAGTGGTAACATCTTGCATAACTACAGTAAAATGACATAACCAGGAAGTTGACATTGATACAATCCATCAAAATTATACTTTTCAACAGTTTTATATTCACTCATTTTGTGTTTGTGTGTACTTAATTCTATGCAATTTTATCATATGTATAGATTTGTATGACCACCACCACAGTTATATACAGAACCATTTCATCACCATAAGGACCACAACCACTTCTCTTCCTCACCCACTCCCACAGCCCTACCAACCACTAATCTGTTCTCTATCTCTATAACTGTGTCGTATTATTATGAGATCAGAAATAATCCTGTACATCTATGGTCAATTGATTAATTACAAGGGTGTGAAGCCCATACAATGGAAACACTTGGATTTCCACAAACAAAAGAATGAACACGAACCCATACCTCACACAACATATGAAAACTAACTCAAAATAAATCAAAGACATAAATGTAAAAACTAAAACTATCAAACTCTTAGGATAAAATATAGAAGTAGTGCTTCAGGACCTAGTTTTTAACAATAGATTCTTAGATATGACAACAAAAGCACGAGCAACAGAAGACCAAATATATTTAAAAATTTTAAACTTTTGTTCATAAAAGGACTTTATCAACAAAGTGAAAAGACAACCTACAGAATGGAAAAATTTAGGGGGGACCATATAGCTGATAAGAGTTTAATATCCAAAAGGTATACATGACTCCTACAACTTAAGAACAAAAATACAAACAACTCAATCAAAAAAATGGGCAAATGACTTGAATGGACGTTTCACCAATGAAGACATACAAATGGCCAATGAGCATATAAAAAGATGCACAATGTCATTAGGGAAACACAAATCAAAACCACGAGATATCACTTCACACCCACTAAGGTGGTTATGATTTAAAAAATAATAATAAAAGAACAGGTATTGATAAGGATGTGGAGAAATTTGAACCCTCATCCATTGTTGTTGGGATTGTAAAATGGTACAGCTGTTGTGGAAAACAATTTGGTGCTTTCTCCAAAAAGTAAACATAAAAATTACCATAAAATTTGGCAGTTCCACTTCTAGGTATATACTCCAAAGAACTGAAAGTAGGAATACAGACGGATACTTGTACACCAATGTTTATTGCAGCACTATTCACAATAGCCAAAAGGTAGAAACAGCCTAAATGTCCATCAACAGATTAATGGATTAATAAAATGTGGTACATATGTACCATGGAATAGTATTCATCCATAACGAGAAATGAAGTCCTGATGCATGCTACTTCATGGGTAAACCTTGAAAACATTCTGCTGAGTGAAATAAATCAGGCACAAAAGGGCAGATATTATATAATCCCACTTATATGAAATATCTAGAATAGTCAAGTGTATGGAAACCAAAGTTTATTGGTGATTATCAGGGGTGGGCAGGAGGCGGTGTGTCATGGATTGAACTGTGTCCCCCAAAAATATCTGTCAACTCGGCTGGGTCATGATTCCCAGTACTGTATGATTGTGTAACATTTTGTAATGTGATGTGATTTCCTTATGTGTTGTAAACTCTATCACTATGATGTAATAAGATGGCTTAGTGGCAGTTATACTGATGAGGTCTACAAGATTAGATAGTGTCTTAAGCCAATCTCTTCTGAGATATGAAAGAGAGAATTGAGCAGAGACACATGGGAACTTCATACCACCAGGAAAGCAGTGCCAGGAGCAGAGCACGCCCTTTGGACCTGAGGTTCCTGCACAGAGAAGCTCCCAGACCAAGGGAAGATTGTTGACACAGAGAAACTGTTCCCCTGGAGCTGACGCCCTGAATTTGGACTTGTAGCCAACTGGACTGTGAGAGAATAAACTTCTCTTTGTTAAAGCCATCCAGAATAAACTTCTCTTTGTTAAAGCCATCCACTTGAGGTATTTCTGTTATAGCAGCACCAGATGACTAATACAGAGGGGAATAGGGGGGTTCATTGCTTAGGGGACACTGAACTTCTGTTAAGGGTGATGGAAAAATGTAGAAATGGTTAATGGTTATAATTGAACAAGAAGATGATCATAAATTAATGTCATCGAATTGCACATATGAAGAATGCTGATATTACAAATGTTCTGTCACATATATATTTACCACAATATAAAAGAATATTATATAAATGGAATCATACAGTATGTAAACTTTTTGAATGTGCTTTTAAACATAATGATTTTGAGATCAATCCAAGTTGTTGTGTACATCACTAGTTTGTTCCTTTTTATTGCTGAGTAATATTCCATGAGGTGGATTTATCACAGTTTGCTTAACCATTCATGAATTAAAGCATATTTTAGTCACTGCTTTCAGGATTTTATCTTTATCTTTGATTTCAGCAGGTTGACTATGATGTGCTTATTTTTGGCTTCTTTGTATATAGTCTATTTGGGATTAGCTGAGCTTTCTAAATCTGTTATTAGCTGTCTTTCACCAAATTTTGGAAAATATCAGCCATTATGTCTTCTAATATTTTTCTGCTTAATTTTTCCTCTTTTTAATTTTTCATCAATATTTTCTCTCTCAAATTTTCAAATTGTGTAATTATTACAGGTCCGTCGTCAAGTTCACCAGCTCTTTTGTTGGCCATTTCCAAATGTCTGTTAATCCATCCAGTGAATTCTTCATTTCTGTTACAGTATTTTTTTCAGCTTTAAAATTTCCATTTGGTCCTTTTGTACAGTTTTCATTTCTCTTCTGGAAATCCCCATTTAGCCCCTCATTAAGACCAAAATTTTTCTTACATCTTTAAACATATGTATACATATTTCTCAAGACTTTGTAAGCTAAATTCAACATTTTGTCTTTGTCAGCTAAATCCAGCATAGGATATTTTGGCATCATTTTCCGTGAACTAATTTTCTTCTTGGATTTCAGTCACATTTTCCTGTTTCTTTTCATGTCTCAAAAAAATTTTATTGCATTTTAGGAATTCAGAATGATTCATTGAGAAGATTCTGAAATGAATTATTTTTCTCAAAAAGATTTTTGTTTTAGCAGTAAGTTCAATTAATGGCTTTTTAGTTTGATTTTGTGTAGGCTTGATTCCACACTTTGTTAGGGAAGATCTGTGGAAAACTCAAGGTGCTTCCCATGCCCTTCTAAATTTCTAGGACTCAATATCCAAAATTCATCTCTCCTGGGGATTTTGTCAGAACTTGGTTTTATACTTTGGTAAGGTAATTCTAAAATAAGCTTTAGTGTAGGGCATATTCTTACTCTTAAAGAAAGGTCTTCTGCTGTCTCTGCTGGATACTCAGGATATTAACAAGGTCTCTTCACTGTTGTTGGACTGGAACTTCAATATCTCTTAGTTCTGTTTAGCCTCTAGTATCCCTCTGTCACTGTCAGCTGAATAGCACCCCCTCTCTTTTTATCATCACAGAGTATTACTCTGAACATTCACATTCATCCTTCTCCAAAGACTAGCAGGGAACCTCCAATAGACTTTTGTCACATGATACAGATTCCTTCCTTGTTGTGCCTTGCAACACAGATTCCAACCACATTAGCTGCCAAGATCTCTCATCACTGCCTCCTGAGCTCAACAGAACTACTCTGTACTGCCTAGGATCCAGCTACCTGTATTGCAATTCGAAAATTGTGTCCCTAGTCAGAAAGCCTGGGTTAATGCGGGGATCACTTCATGAATTAACTTTCTTTCATGGATTTCAGTCATGCTGCCTGTGATTTAATGCCTGAGAACAGATGTCTAAAGATGTTTATCCAGTTTTACATTTCTTTCAGTGGTATGACAAGTCTGGTATCAGCTACTCTGTTATGGATGGAAGTAGAAGTCTCTTTAAATTATGTTATGTATATTTTTTAAACTTCAGTCATGCTATTGCCTGTTCTATGATATGTCAGTAAAGTTCATCCCATCTCTTTAATTTTGAAATTTCAACCAGTTATTAATAAATACCGCATTTGTTTTCACCTACTTGTTTAAAACTATGTACTTTTTACATCTTGAATTATAAATGCTTTGTCCAGATTTTCAGGATCTCTACTCTCTGACGTCACCCATACAATTCCCCATTGTGCTTCTGTGTGCTTCCCTTAGTTCTGATTGGGTTGATCTTGATGTGCTAAAAAGATGGCTTTATTATTGCTTAAAATCAACCTTTAATTGAGGGGTTCTATTTGCCAAAATAACCCTCTCTTCTCCCCACATAATTTCTATCTAAGTTCAAATCCAATTTATTAATTTCTTTCTTCTTTCAAACATTTACAGCAGGATGTGACACTCATAAAGAAACTTGTATTATTTTCTATGGGTTAATTTGTTGGCCTTGCCTCTTCTACTACATTTTAACATATTTGAGGAAAGAGATTGCAACCTAGCATAGTGCTGAACACTATTCTGTTGGAATTGATCAATGGGCCATGATTTTGTTTTCTTTTAACAAAGCATTAGAAACTATGGGCATGAAAAAGATCACACAGCTAGTAAATAGAGAGATCACGTCTGATTTCAGAGACAAACTTCTTAAACATTACTCCAATGGTTCTCAAATTTTAGTGTGCATTATATTCACACAGGAAGCTTGTTTACACTACACATTCCTGAGAATAACCATCAAGAGATTTTCATTCATCAGGTCTTGATAGGATCCAGGGATCTGCTTTCTAATTAAGAATTCCTATGTGAGTCTGATGCAGGTGGTCTAATACCAAACTGGGAGAAAAAATGCACCAAGTTGTGGTGTTGGTGACTATATTGGATAACAAACCTAACAATTATGGATAATGTCCTAAGCTGTGTGAGTCCAAATAGAATAGCAGCTACTAACATGGTCTATAGCTCTGAGATTATCTTTCCCAATTTTCATAAAAATTAGAAACCTGTTGAGCGTGGCAGGCTCTGGTGACACTTTTCTATAAACACTTGAATAAAGAGACTAGAGAGAAGGGTGTTCAGATAAAAGAGGTCAAATAAAAATATACTTTAGAAAAAAATAAAATCCCTTTGTCACAGGAATCTTAGTAACTAAAGCACAACCTTAATTTTCCTCCTACCTTCTGCTATACTATCTTTCCCTGGGTAAGGTAGAGAAAATCACAAATAAATAAAATATGACATATTTTTAAATAATTTCATTGTTAATTTTTTTTTTTTCACTTCTAGCTCTACATTCTCTTTTTCAAAAATTTTCTCATATATATTTCTTTGAAAATAGTTCTTTAAAATAATGCCTTTAATATTTTTTTGGAAAAAAGTCATTAAAACCCTTGAGTTGTAGAAAGAATGTAACAAAATAATGGTTAGCATCATTTTATGTTATTGATTCATATCTGAGATTTGTCTCTCATTCCTTATGAACAATAATCAAGTAGACATTTAACATACTATGTTGTTGGTGTGCTTCTTACGTAACATCGAGTCAATGTCTACTCATAGCGACCCAATGTGCCAGAGCAGAACTGCCCCATAGGGTTTTTTTAGGCTGTAATCTTCTTTTTTTATTGTTGTAGTTAAATGAAGTTTACATTTCAAGTTAGTCTCCCATACAAAATTTTTATACACACACTGTTTTGTGACCCTAATTGCTCACCCCATTCTGCGACAGCACACTCCTCCATTCTGCCCCTGACTCCCCATGACCATTCAACCAGCTCCTAACACTCTCTGCCTTCACATCTCACCTCTGGACAGAAGCTGCACCTTTGGTCTCTTGTATCTACTTGACTAAGAGGCCCACTCTTCACGAGTATCACTTTATGTCCCTCAGTCCAGTCCAATCCCTGTCTGAAGAGTTGGCCTTGGAAATTGTTTTAGTTATGGGCTGATAGAGAGTCCAGCGGCCATGCTTTCTGGGGTACCGCCAGTCTCAGTCAGACCATTAATCTGTTCTTCTTACAAGAATTTGAGTTCTGCAACACGTCCTTCTGCTGCTCCATCAGGGACTCTCTGTTGTGTTCCCTGTCAGGACGTTCATTGGTGGTAGCTGGGCACCATCTTGTTCTTCTGGTCTCATGCTGATGAAGTCTCGGGTTTATGTGGACCATTATGTTTCTTGGGCTAATACTTTCCTTGTGTCTTTGGTGTTCTTTGTTTTCTGTCTTTCATTCTCCTTTACTCCAAGTGGTTGGGACAAATTGAAGCATCTTAGATGGCCGCTTGCAAGCTTTTAAGACCCCAGACGCCACTCACCAAAGTAGGATGCAGAACATTTTCTTAATAAGCTTTGTTATGCCAATTGACATAGATGTCCCCTGAAAGCATGGTCCCCAGACCCCCTATCCCTGCTACTCTGTCTCCCAAAGTGTTTGATTGTATTCAGGAAACTTCTTAGCTTTGATTTAGTCCAGTTGTGCTGACTTCCCCTGTAGTGTGTGCTGTCCTTCCCTTCACCTAAGATGATTCTTATCTACTATCTAGTTAGTGAACCCTCACCCTCCCTCCCCACCCCCGTAACCATCAAAGAATGTTTTCTTCTGTGTTTAAACCTTTTCTTGAGTTCTTATAATAGTGGTCTTATACAGTATTTGTCTTTCTCTGACTGACTAAATTCACTGAGCTTAATAAGTTCCAGCTTCCACCAAGTTATATGATGTTTCACAGCTTCGTGGTTGTTCTTTATCGTTGCATAATATTCCATTGTGTGGATATACCATAATTTGTTTATCCATTCGTCCATTGATGGGCACCTAGGTTGTTTCCACATTTTTGCTATTGTGAACAGTGCTGCAGTGAACATGGGTGTGCATATATCTACTCGTGTGACTGCTCTTATTTCTCTAGGATGTATTCCAAGGAGCGGGATAGCTGGATTGAATGATACTTCTATTTCTAGCTTTTTAAAGAAGTGCCAAATCAATTTCCAAAGTCGTTGTACCATTTTACATTCCCACCAACAGTGTATAAGTGTTCCAGTCTCTCCTCAACCTCTCCAGCATTTATTATGCTCTGTTTTTTGGATTAGTGCTAGCTTTGTTGGGGTGAGATGATATCTCATTGTAGTTTTGATCTGCATTTCTCTAATGCCTGATGACCATGAGCATTTCTTCATGTGTCTGTTAGCTGCCTGAATATCTTCTTTGGTGAAGTGCCTGTTCATATCCTTTGCCCATTATTTAATTGGGTTCGTTGTCTTTTTCTTGTTGAGATTTTGCAGTATCTTTTAGATTTTAGAGATTAGACGCTGATCGGATTTGTTGTAGCCAAAAATTTTTTCCAGTCTGTAGGTTGTCTTTTTACTCTTTTGGTGAAGTCTTTTGATCAACATAAGTGTTTGATTTTTAGGAGCTCCCATTTATCTAGTCTCTTCTGGTGCTTGTGCATTGTTACTTATGGTTCGTATTGTGTATCTGCCTTATATTAGCGCCCCTAGCATTGTCCCTATTTTTTCTTCCATGATCTTTATCATTTTCGATTTTATATTTAAGTCTTTGATCCATTTTGAGTTAGTTTTTGTACACGATGTGAGGTATGGATCTTGTTTCAGTTTTTTGCAGATGGATATCCAGTTATGTCAGCACCATTTGTTAAAGAGACTGTCTTTTCCCCAATTAATGGACTTTGGGCCTTTGACAAATATTAGCTGTTCATAGGTGGATGAGCTTACATCTGGATTCTCAACTCTGTTTCGCTGGTCTATGTATCTGTTGTACCAGTACCAGGCTGTTTTGACTACCGTGACAGTATAATAGGTCCTAAAATCAGGTAGTGTAAGGCCTCCCACTTTGTTCTTCTTCTTGAGTAATGCTTTATTTATCTGAGGCCTCTTCCCTTTCCATATGAAGTTGGTGATTTGTTTCTCCATCTCATTAAAAAATGCTGGTGGAATTTGGATCGGGATTGCATTGTATGTGTAGATTGCTTTGGGTAGAATTGACATTTTCACTATGTTGAGTCTACCTATCCATGAGCAAGGTGTATTTTTCCACTTATGCATGTGTCTTTTAGTTTCTTGCAGTAGTGTCTTGTAGTTTTCTCTGTATAGATCTTTTACGTCTCTGGCTAGATTTATTCCTAAGTATTTTATCTTCTTGAGGGCTTTTTTAAATGGTATTAATTTGGTGATTTCCTCTTCGAGGTTCTCTTTGTTGGTGTAAAGGAATACAGTTGATTTTGTATGTTTATCTTGTATCCTGAAACTTTGCTGAAATCTTCTACTAGTTCCAGTAGTTTTCTTGTGGATTCTTTGGGGTTTTCTGTCTATAAGATCATATCATCTGCAAATAGAGATACTTTGACTTCTTCTCTACCGATTTGGATGCCCTTTAGTTCTTTTTCTAACCTAATTGCTCTGGCTAGGTCCTCCAGTGCAACATTGAATTATAGTGGTGACAGAGGGCATTTTTGTTTGGTTCCTGTTCTCAAGGGGAATGCTTTCAAAGTCTCTCCACTTAGGATGATGTTGGCTGTTTGCTTTGTATAAAAGCCCTTAATCATATTGAGGAATTTCCCTTCTATTCCTATTTTATTGAGAGTTTTTATCATGAATTGGTGTTGGACTTTGTCAAATATCTCTTCTGCCTCAATTGATAAGATCATGTGGTTCTTGTCTTTTGTTTTATTTATGTGATAGATTACATTAATTGTTTTTCTAATGTTGAACCATCCCTGCATACCTGGTATAAATCCCACTTGGTCATGGTGAATTTTTTTTGTTATATGTTGCTGAATTCTATTGGCTAAAATTTTGTTGAGTGTTTTTGTGTCAATGTACATGAGCGATATCGGTCTGTAATTTTCTTTTTCTGTGGTGTCTTTCCTGGTTTTTGTATCAGGGTTATACTGACTTCATAGAATGAGTTTGGGAGTATTCCATCCTTTTCTATGCTCTGAAATACCTTTAGTATAAGTGGTGTTATCTCTTCTCTGAAAATTTGGTAGAATTCTCCAGTGAAACTATCCGGGCCAGGGCTTTTTTTGTTGTTGGGAGTTTTTTAATTACCTTTTCATTCTCTTATTTTGTTATGGGTGTATTTAGTTGTTCTCCGTCTGTTTGTGTTAACTTAGGTAGGTAGTGAGTGTCTAGAAATTTGTCCATTTCCTCTAGGTTTTCAAATTTGTTAGAGTACAATTTTTCACAGTTATCTGTTATGATTCTTTTAATTTCAGTTGGGTCTGTTATGATATCAGCCATCTAATTTCTTATACAGTTTATCTGCTTCCTCTCCTGTTTTTCTTTTGTCAGTTTCACCAATGGTTTATCAATCTTGTTGATCTTTTCAGAGAACCAGCTTTGGTCTTGTTAACTATTTCAATTGTTTATCTTTTCTCTTTCATTTAATTCTGCTCTAATTCTTATGATTTCCTTCCTTCTGGAGCCTGTTGACGTCTTTTGCTGCTCTCTTTCTACTTGTTCCAGTTGTAGGGTTAATGTTTTGATTATGGCCCTCTCTTCCCTTTGGATGTGTGCATTTATTGCTATAAACTAACCTCTAAGCACTGCTTTTGCTGTGTCCCAAAGGCTCTGGTAGGATGTGTTTTCATTCTACTTTGATTCTATTAATTTCTTTATTCCATTTTTAGTTTCTTCTATAACCCAGGAATTTTTGAGCAAGGTGTTGTTCAGTTTCCATGTGTTGGATTTTTTTTCCTTGCTTTTTGTGTTGTTGATTTTTACTTTTATGGCTTTATGGTCAGAAAAGATGCTTTGTAATATTTCAATGTTTTGGATTTTGTTAAAGCTTGCTTTATGGCCTAATATGTGGTCTATTCTGGAGAATGTTCCATGTGCGTTTGAAAAGAAAGTATACTTGTCTGCCGGTGGGTGGAGTGTTCGGTATATGTCTATGAGATCAAGTTGGCAGACTGTAGCATTTAGCTCTTCTGTGTATTTGATGAACTTCTTTCTGGATGTTCTGTCCTTCACCAAAAGTGGTGTGTTGATATCTCCTACTACTATTGTGGAGCTGTCTATCTCTTTTCAGTGCTGTTAGAGTTTATTTATTTTGGAACCCTGTCATTGGGTGTGTCAATATTTATTATAGTTATGTCCTCCTGATGTATTGACCCTTTAATCATTATATAGTGCCCTTCCTTATCCTTTGAGGTTGATTTTACTTTAAAGTTTATTTTGTCAGAGATTAATATTACCACTTTTGCTCTTTTTTGTGTGTTGTTTGCTTGATATATTTTTTCTATCCTTTGAGTTTTTGCCTGTTTGTGTCTTTAAGTCTAAGGTGCATCTCTTGTAGGCAGGACATAGATGGATCATACTTTTTTATCCAATCTGCCATTCTCCGTCTCTTTATTGGTGCATTAAGTGCATTTACATTCAGCATTGTTATTGATAGGTATGAGTTTAGTGCTCTCATACTGGTGTCTCTTTTTGTGTGTTGTTCACAATTTCTTTGTTCCCCTTAATTTTCTATGCTGAGTCGTTTTCTTTATGCATTTTTTTCATCTTTTTCATTGTTGTAGATTTTGTGTTTGCTAGATCTTTATGTTTTTATACTTATTTATTTTGATTTGTAGGATTGTTAAATTACTTTGTGGTTACCTTAATATTTACCCCTATTTTTCTAAGTTTATACCAGTCTTTTATTCCTTTATATCACCTTGACTTCCCCTCCATATGAAAAATCAATGTCTGCATTTTTTAGTCCCTCTTTTTTGTTTTAATGTCCTTTTTTACATATTGATGTCTCTGTTTCCCTATTTTCAATGTTTTAGCTTTGATGTATTTTCGACTTCCCTATCTGAGTGAATATCTGGTTGCTCTGTCCTGTGTTCTAGTCTTGCGTTGTTATCTGATGATAGTGATTATCTAACCGCAGGACTCTTTTTAGTATATCTTATAATTTTGGTTTGGTTTTTGCAAATTCCCTAAACTTCTGTTTATCTGGAAATGTCCTAATTTCACCATCATATCTGAGAGACAGTTTTGCTGCATAAATAATTCTTGGCTGGCAGTTGTTTTGCTTCAAGTCTTTATATATGTCATCCCATTGCCTTCTTGCGTGCATGGTATCTGCTGAGTAGTCCGAGCTTATTCTAATTGGCTCTCCTATGTAGATGACTTTTCTTTTATCCCTAGCTGCTCTTAAAATTCTCTCTTTATCTTTGGTTTTGGCAAGTTGGATTATGATATGTCTTAGTGACTTTCTTTTGGGATCTACCTTATGTGGGGTTCGAAGAGCATCTTGGATAGATATGTTCTCATCTTTCATGATATCAGGGAAGTTTTGTCAATAAATCTTCAACCATTCTCCCTGTATTTTCTGTTATTCCCCCCTGTTCTGGTACTCCAATCACTTGTAGGTTATTTCTCTTGATAGAGTTCCACATGACTCTTAGAGTTTCTTCATTCTCTTTAATTCTTTTATCTGATTTTTCCTCAGATAAGTTGGTGTCAAGTGCTTTATCTTCAACGTCACTAATTCTGATTTCTACTGCCTCATTCTGCCCCTATGACTTTCTATTGATTTGGCTAATTCTGAAATTTTATTGTTGTCTTCTGGATTTCTGATTGCTGTCTCTCTATGGATTCTTGCAGCCTATTAAATTTGTCATTATGTTCCTGAATAACTTTTTAAAATTCCGCTACTACTTTTTCTGTGTGGTCCTTTTCTTTTTCTGCACTTTGTTGAATTTCCTAATTTCTAGAAGAGTTCTGTATATTAATCTTTTGTATTCTGTCTCTGGTAATTTCAAGAAATTCTCTTCCTCCAGAGAATTTATGGATTCTTTATTTTGGGATCTTGCTGAAGCCTACGTGGACTGCCTCTTTATGTGATTTGATATTGACTGTTGTCTCTGAGCCATCAATAAGTTATTATAATTTTATTTTATATTTGTTTAGTGAGTCCTAGCTTCTTGTTTTGTTTTGTTTTCATATGCTCCAATAGGCTGCTCATGTGTGGTAGTTTGATTATTGGCAGCTTTGAAGCTCTAACATCCTGTCACCAGGTAGTTAGTTCTGTAACTATGTATGTTTACTCAGGAGTCCATTAAATTTTCCTATATGGGTTCAGCTCAGTGTCCAGGCAGTTGGTCACCAAGTGTGTGGTGCAGGCTCTCTCCTACAGTCTTAGAGACGCATGGGTGATTGGTTCAGGCACTGGTATCTGGCTGCAGTAGGGGGGTCAGATGCTGAACCAAGCAGGGGGCTGACAGTTGCTCCTGAGAGTCTGTAAAGAAAGTGTGTCCCTATTCTCTAGGGCGAGTAGGTAGGTGAGTTTTGCAGCTGGACTATGAGCGCCCCACTCTGTTGGCTGTAAGACTGGAGGGCACCACTTTTTCCTGGACTCCTGTAGCAGGTGACTAAATGGCATAGGTGATGCCACCAGTCCTCAAGCTCCTGGTGTGATTTGGTAAACTCGTCTTCTTAAGGGGCAGGGCTGTGTCAAGGGTCATAAATCTGCCACTTCCCATCTGAAACAGTTGAACTTCAGATGTTTACCCTGTTGTAGTGTGGTACTGAGGGCTAACGCTGTTGAGATGTGTCCCCACAAGTCCATACTGGAGTGTAAGGTGCTCAAAGTCTGTGGACCCCTTATGGCTGTGCCTAGCAAAGGAGCTGTGCTGACCCTGAGTTGCTAACTTAGGGGAGCATTAGCTTATTTGTTCCTTCTCCAAGGCCAGAAGAATGGGTCAGGGCACCTTTTGGGATCTACTTCCAGCCCATCAGACTCCTGGTGCAGAGCAGGGAGGGAGGAGGTAAAAGGGAGAGAGGTTTTTCCCAAATGGGCTTTTTTTTCTAAATCCCCACGAAAGGGTGCTTGCATGTACTTATCTTTAGCCACTTGGGATCTGCTTTTCACTGGTTTGGAGTGTCCAAGCAGAATCTCTGTTGCCAGATCTCTCTCAATGTGGAAACTGCCTCCCGAGCGTGTGCACAGTTGTTTGCTTTACTACGGAAGGGAGCAACAGAAGAGCGGCAGTCCCGCTGCCACTGCTCTGGCGGTCCTCGCTTCTTCCAAACTGTCTCCCTCTCCCCACCCCACTCAGTCTGATTCCTCAACTTTGTCTTGCTCAGGGCTCCTAGATATTCATATACAATCAAATCACTTGTTTTTTCAGGTCTTTGTTGTAAGAGGGATATAGGAAACTGTCTGACTACTCTGCCATCTTGGCCCCACCTTTCTCTAGGCTGTAATCTTTATGGGAGCAAATCAACAGGTCTTTTTTCCTGTGGAGAAAGCAGCTGGGTGGGTTCAAAATGTTAACATTTCAGTTAGCAGCCAAGCACTTAACCATTGCACCACCAGGGCTCCTAACATACTAAGTAAAAATACATGATATGTATTTTCTACCATAATCAAGTAATATCAATAGTGATCAGGTGTTTCAGAATTTTTATTGTGTTTTTGTTTAATAAGATCTATATATGCTATTACTTTTACTTTCTTTCAGAATTAGAAGTTGTAGGAAAGTAATTTTTATATTTTTCTCCCCTTTAAGACACACAAATAACCTCTACTCTATTATTTTAGGAGTGAAAAATGGTTATCCTTTAAATATATAGTCCAGATACCATGAAAACTAACATGCAAAGATATATTTAATTTGTAACTATAAAGAATTTTAGATGTCCTTAAACCATCCCAGATTTAAACTACACTCAATATTTTTGATGGTATAGAAACAAAATGGAATTTTGACAAATAAAGAAATAGCTTTTGTGAAGGATTCTGAGTATCAATTTAATCTTCATTAGTTTTCACCACAGCAATAAAGATTTTTATCCTTATTTTTATTTTTATGAATGTAATCACCATTTTCCTTTTTCTACCTGTAAGTGAGAAATTGCATTTTTATGCTTTTTATGGTAAAATACATGATTAATTTTATGGTAGGTTCTGAAAGTTCATTTCCTTTTCATCATCGATCCTCTTTTTCCTTTATTACAGAATTATACTTACAAACAACATCGTTTGAGGGAAGCCATATTAAAATAGTGAGGATAACATAGCATGTTTTTAGTATCAGTGGGTAAACAATTTCAAGAAAAATTCTGTTTAATTTCCACGTTTCCCACCGAAATGGGGGAAATAAAGAATAGTTAATGTCCACAAGTGGGTCACAGAGTTGATAAATGCTGCAACTCTAACAAGTTTTCTATTCTAACTAGCTCATTGCTCTGAAAACCCTTTTAAAAAGTTTTAAGGCAAATTCCACTTAAGATAAAAGGTTTGAAGTATCTTATTGATAATCATACAAACAAATATAAACTACTAAACAAATAAATCTGTTTTAATCAAATTTTTGTAGTTATTACTTAGCCATGCCATAAATACATAACACATGTTAATTTCTCAGCATTTCTATGGGCAACAAACTTACAGAAGGGAAAATTTTAAGCAGTGTAATTTTTAAAGGAAATGTTATTTTACCTGCTGAACATCTTCTTTCTTTGTGCACATCTCTAACATACCTAATTTAAGTGTCATTATAACAATAATGTGACAGTATGTTATCAAAATTAAAAGATTTTCTCCCCTTAGAGACATTTACCACCTTTTAAAATGAGAAATTTTTTAAAGCTTTTCTGCTTGGTTTGTTTCCTGTAACAACATGTTTGCAGCTGTAATTAAGGCATTTATTAAGCCACTGTCAATTAGCTAAATAGATGAGAACATCTGACTGTGTTGAGAAGCTGTATTTCTACAGCTGGGCATGCTAAATGATCATCAGCTCAATTTAAACCAAGAAAAATAGGCACTGGGTTAAAGAAGCACCAACAGAGAACGAGTAAACATGCATATGTTAGTTTGTTATTAGAAGTCATGTATTAAATAAAGCTACTTAATTGAACAGCAGAATGTGTTTAAAATATTTTTTAGAAACTGTGAACAGAAGTTTTATAAGACACAAAATTATATAGTATGTGTATTATGGAGATGGAAACCTTTCCTATTATGCTAAACTACAAATAAAAAAGCTAGAGTTAATGGTATTTTCCCCATTATTAACATTACTGGTATTTTAGTTATTTTGCTCTTTTATTGTAAAGTGATGTTTTTAAGGCTGTGATGCAAATTGGAATGCTTTTTCCATGGAAAGATAAAAATGCTTCTAAGAAACTCTAGGCCATATTTTTCAACAACTAATCATTTTCATGTGATATTTTTCATAAACAAAAATAAAGCTATTTATTCGGCTTTAGTGGTTGTTTATCCACCATTCAAGATGAGTTGGACTGAACTATCAGCTCTCTTCTCTGGTCCCCTGGTCACCAGCATGCATACTTTTATGAGCCAGCTGGCCGGTTTTAGAGTAGTTTGCATCAGATAAGATAATTGGCCTATATTGAGTCTCAACAAGCCTAGCGTCCAAATATGGACTGGAACTAAAAATTGGCCTTGGTATTTATGTCAGAAGCAATTATCTTGGACTCAGATACTTAGGTAGACTAAGTTTTCTGCTCTCCTTTTGGGCTTCTACTATGGAGAGACAGTCTCTTAATGATAGACCTGCACTCCATGTGTCCACCATATCTCCTCCCCTACCCCACATTTTAGGAGCTGAAAATACCAAAACCAAATAATGCTATACAATTTGACGGATAATACTTAGCCTCACAGGAGAGAATATGTCATTTTCCTGCCACTCATGAACAATATATATTTTTTCTCAGCAGAGTTTGACAGGATACAGGAGGGTGAGATAGGGGTTTGTGTGCATGTAATTGTGTTTTCTGTAAATGAAGAAAAGGGACATTCAAACATTTAGTAGTGTGGTAGTACTTTAAAATGATTCTTAATGTTTTGTCCTGTCCTGCTGTGAACTCCAATAAATAGCCACAGATTTTTAAATCCCAGAACAATATCAAGATATCTCCACATGTGAGACCTAAGAGAAACAAAAATACTTGAAGGTAAAATCATGAATAACTACAAATGTATGAATGAAGTCCATAACTATGATAAAAATGTGGTAGTTATTGAGAAAACATTTCAGTATTGAAACTGATTATATGTTGAAAAGATCTAAGAGTTCATTTTTACTAAATCAGTTGTCAGAGTGACAGAAGAGTGGTTTTATGGAAAAATGTAGAGACAAGTAGAGGAAACAATTTATAACATAAAACTTGAGCATTAACACAATACTATATTTTAAAGACATTATACCCTTCTCTATCCATGAGTAGTACAGCCTAGTTAAAGTTGTGTGCTAAGGGTAACAAAGATGTGACAGAGCTACTACTCCATTACTGTTCTTTTGAGGATTGAGCTTCCTAAAGAATTATTCTCCTCTCTGAAATCTTGTCCTGCAATATATGCAATCTACCACAAGCTGTTAGGTCTTAAAATCTAAATTACAAACTGTATCACTTGTCTAAGATAAAACACTTTCTGTCAAAATAATTCATATAAATAACCCTTAATTTAACATTTAATATTAAAATAAACCTTAAAAAAAAGAATAGGTTTAAAATGAAATCAGATAACTTTAACTTTCTTGACCAACTCCTCCATTAAAAAAGCATTTATCTCCTTTACATTCATAAAAGCCACATATACTCATTGTAAAATATATATATATATAAAATACATAAAAGAATAAAAAAAATCATCTATTATCCCATCACTCATACATGTAAAAAGTTTTCTATAAATGTCCAGTGTTTTTCAAACATATTTATTAAAACTAGGTGGAACTTAGGAGGATAGTGTTGGGTAGCATGTACTAACATTGGATTTTGGAGTCAAAAAGCTACAGTAGGACTTTCAGCTCTGCTATTTATTAGATGAATGAATTTGGGAAATCACTTAATTTATCTAAGATATGTTTCCCTTATTTACAAAATTAGGAGTGCTTCCTCGTATGATAGTTATGAGGAATGAATAAGACAACGCATGTAATACAGGAATGTCAACACTCTCCCTTCTCGACCTTGGAGGACCATTTTTTTTTTTTTTGGTGAAAATATACACAGCCAAAGATACACCATTTCAAAAATTTCTACATGTACAATTCAGTGACAGCAGTTACATTCTTCTAGTTGTGCTGTTATTCTCACTTTAGATGAAGGTTTACAGAACAAAATAGTTACTCATTAAACAGTACACATATTGCCCTATGACAATGGTTGAGAACACAACTGCATGTCAACACTGTCCTTACTCGATCTTGGGTTTCCTATCACCAGCTTTCCTGTTCCCTTCTGCCTTCTAGTCCTTGTCCTTGGACTGCTGTGCCTCATTAGTCCTGTTTTGTTTTATGGGGCTGTCCAATCCCCGGCTGAATGGTAAACCTCAGGAGTTACTTCACCACTGAGCTAAAAGGGTGTCTGGGGGCCATACTCTCGGGGTTTCTCCAGTCTCTGTCAGGCAAGTAAATTTGTTTTTTTTTTATTTTGTGTTAGAATTTTGTTCTGCATCCTTCTCCACAGCCTTTCAGGAAGAAGCAAAGATGGTGCACGGAGCCAGGTATTTGAGAGAAAGGAGGAAGAGGTGGTGAGAGGTAAGGAAGAAATCTAAAGAGCAGAAAAAAGCAACACCAGCAGCCAACAAATGACACTCAGGGTGCTAGCCAGTGAGGGCAGGTGGAATCCAGGCAACACCATGGTGAAGCCAGTGCTTCCTGGCCAAGAGACTGTGGCCGCAGGGAACAGAGGAGGCCGAGTAGGGGTGAAGAAGGGTGGGGAGGTTGGAAACAGTATATTGCTGGTTACTTGTTGTTCTGTCTCCTGCTGGAAGCTCCGTGAAGCCGCTTTCTTGTACCCCCTGTTTGCTGGTCTCTGACACGAGTCCAAGATGGCGGATCTGTGCTGCATTAACTGATAGGGGACCTCTGCATGTA
Source organism: Trichechus manatus latirostris (assembly GCF_000243295.1). Classification (NCBI taxonomy): domain Eukaryota; kingdom Metazoa; phylum Chordata; class Mammalia; order Sirenia; family Trichechidae; genus Trichechus; species Trichechus manatus. The sequence continues at coordinate 1,189,296 of NW_004443996.1, forward strand.
TCTCTCCTCCTTCTCTGTTCTCTGTCAGTTTCTTATTCCATTCGGTGCTTGGCTGAGTTCTTTATCTCTTCATTTGATGCTTAGGGTTTCAGGATTGCTGTTTTCTCTGTTTGGCTTAGTTTTTCGGGTCTTTGCTGTGGAGGGACAGCATGGTGCTTCTGTCCATAGTGCCATGTTGCCTGGAAGTCCTGACCAGTCTTTTTAAATAAATAAAAAAAGAAAATATCAGCAGAAAAATGAAACTGTAAAAAAGAACCAAAATGAAATTCTTACAGTGAAAGATAAAATATATGAAATAAAAAAATACTAAATATACTTAAGAGCAGAATGAAAATAAGAGAAAATGTAAATGAGCTGCAATGAGAAAAAAAGATTGTAAAAAGCATAAGCAAAAACAGAGATACCAAAAGGTCTAACATTTGTGTAATTGGAATCTCAAAATAAGAGACAAGAGAATGACTAAGAAACAAATATTTTAAAAAAAAAACTGTCGAAAATTTAAAAAATTTGGTGAGAAATACAAATTTATATATTCAAAAATCTCAGTGAAATCCAAGCAGGCTTAATTCAAAGAAATAATGCATTGGCATATCATAGTCAAGCTACTGAAAATCAAAGGTAAGGAGAATACTTTTAAACCAGCTAGAAAAAATTACATTAAATAAAACAATAATTTGAATGATTACTGACTTATCAGAGTCATTGGCAGCCAGATGACAGAGTAGTAACATGTTTAAAGTGCTGAAAGACAAAAATACCTAACTCAGAATACTATAACCATCAAAATATTCTTCAGAAATGAAGACAAAATAAAGACATTTTCATATAAAGTAAAGCTAAGATTGCAAAAACTTAAAACTGTATGTTTTCTAACTACAAAAGAATTAAATTATATCAGAATTACATAATAAATCAATAATATTAAAATATCTAGGAATTCCCCAAATACATGGACATTAAAAAATGAACTTCTTAAAAAAAAATCACAAGGTAAATTAGAAAATATTTCAAATGAATGATAATTAAAATACAACCTATCAACATCTGTGGAATGCAGAAAAAGCAGTGCATAGAGGAAAAATTGGAGCCGTGGTGGCACCGTGATTAAGAGCTCGGCTGCTAATCAAAAGGTCGGCAGTCCAAATCCACCAGCCGCTCCTTGGAAACCCTATGGGGCAGTTCTACTCTGTTCTATAGGATTGCTATGAGTCACAGTCGACTCTGTGGCATTGGGTTTGGTTTCAGGTTGTAGTTGTTGTTAAGTGCCGTGGAGTCGGTTCCCACTCTTAGCGACCCTGTGTACAACAGAACGAAACACTGCCCGCTCCTGTGCCATCCTCACAATCGTTGTTATGCTTGAGCCCATTGTTGCAGCCACTGAGTCAATCCATTTTGCTGAGGGCCTTCCTGTTTTTTGCTGACCCTCGACTTTACCAAGCATGATGTCCTTCTCTAGGGACTGATCCTTCCTGACATGTACAAAGTAAGTGAGATGAAGTCAAGTCATCCTCACTTCTTTTTTATTTTTTTTAATTGTGCTTTAGGTGAAAGTTTACAGCTCAAGTTAATTTCTCATACAAAAATTTATAAACACATTGTTTTGTGACATTATTTGCAATTCCCACAATGTGACAGCACACTCCTCCGTTCTGCTCCAGGTTCCCTGCGTCCATTCAACCAGTTTCTGTCCCTTCCTGCCTTCTCATCCTGCCTCCGGACAGGAGCCGCTCATTTGGTCTCCTGTATCTGATTGAACCAAGAAGCACATTCCTCATGTGTATTATTTTTTTTTATAGTCCTGTCTAATTTTTGTCTGAAGAGTAGGCTTCAGGAACGGCTTTAGTTCTAGGTTAATGGACCATCTGGGGGTCATAATTTTAGGGGTCCCTCCAGTCTCTATTAAACCATTAAGTCTGGTCTTCTTACGAGAATTTGAGTTCTGCTCCACACTTTTGTCCCACTCAATCCAGGATTCTCTGTTGTGTTCCCTGTCAGGGCGGTCATTGGTGGTAGCCAGGCACCATCTACTTCTTCTGGTCTCAGGCTGGTGGAGTCTCTGGTTTACATGGACCTTTAGTCTCTTGGGCTAATATTTTCCTTGTGTCTTTGGTATTCTTCATTCTCCTTTGCTCCAAGTGGGTTGGGATCGATTGATGTATCTTAGATGGCCACTCGTAGGCTTTTAAGACCCCAGACACCACTCACCAAAACGGGATGCAGAACATTTTCTTAATAAACTTTGTTATGCCAATTGACCTAGATGTCCCCCAAGACTATAGTCCACAGGCCTCAGCCCCAGCTACTTTGTCCCTCAAAGTATTTGGATGTGTTCAGGAAACTTCTTAGCTTTTGTTTTGGTCCAGTTGTGCTGATTTCCCCTGTAGTGCGTGTTGTCCTTCCTTTCACCAAAGATGATCCTTGTCTACTATCTAGTTAGTGAATACTGGTCTCCCCCTCTCCCCACCCTCGTAACTATAAAGAATGCTTTTCTCTATGTTTAAATCTTTTCTTGAGTTCTTATAATGGTGGTCTCATACAGTAGTTGTCCTTTTGTGACAGACTTATTTCACTCAGCATAATGTCCTCCAGATTCATCCATGCTGTGAAATGTTTCACGGATTCATCATTTTTCTTTATCATTGTGTAGTATTCCATTGTGTGTATGTACCATAATTTGTTTATCCATTCATCTGTTGATGGGCACCATCCTTACTTCTAAGGAGAATTCTGGCTGTACTGCTTCCAAGACAGATTTGTTTGTTCTTTTGACAGTCCATGGTGCATTCAATATTCTTCGCAAACACCATAATCCAAAGGCTTCCATATTCATTGTCCAGCTTTCCTATGCATATAAGGTGATTGAAAACATCATGGCTTGTGTCAGGTGCACTTTAGTCCTCAAAATAACATCTTTGCTTTTTAAAACTTTAAAGAGGTCTTTTGTAGCAGATTTGCACAATGCAACGCATCGTTTGATTTCCTGACTATTGTGTTCATGGGTGTTGATTGGGGATCCAAGTCCTTGGGTTAGTGGACAATTTATGCTTTAATACATATATTAGAAAAGAAAAAAAAACCCTCAATTAATTATCTACCTTTATACTTTAATAAGCTAGAGGAGAAAAACAAAAAGAGCAAAATAAAATCCTAGTAAGTAGAAGTACCATAACCCATCTCTCAGTTTATTGTACTATGGTAGCTTGCATGTTGCTATAATGCTGGAAGCTGTCCACCAGTATTTTAAATACCAGCAGGCTCACCCATGGTGGATAGGTTTCAGTAGAGCTTCCAGACTAAGACAGACTAAGAAGAAAAGTCTGGTGATCTACTTCTGAAAATTAATCAATGAAAACCTTATAGATCACGAGAGAACATTTTACAAATCTGATTAGGCTCCTCCTACCTATAACCAAAACGAAACTACATAGTCTTATTATTAGTCTTAGGGTAAATTGTCACAATCTTCCCCTTCATATAGCTACATGCTTTGAGCCTATCTTATTTTCTAGCCTCTGTCTTTTCTCCCCCTTGCTTTCTCTCTTCACTAGGCTTCTTTCAGTTTCCTGAGGGTGGTAGGCTCCTTTCCCAGCCCAAAGTCTTTACCCCTCCCGTCCATTCCATATGTCTGGGACACTTGACACCACATCCACCACAAACCCACCCAACCAACCCTCACTTTGCATTCTCCAGCCTTACCAGAGTAAGTCCTAGTCATAGTCCTATCACAATGTTTTTCGTTATACCATTTATTTTCCTTTATAGCTTTTCTCACCATTATTTTTTCTGCATTATGTTAAACTGCTATTTGGCAAACTTCTGTCTCCCTCACTAAACGTTATGCTCCGTAAAAGCAAATCATTTCGATTTTTGCTCCTCATTGAAACCAAATGCTGAATATGGTACTATGAATCATGGAACATTGAAGGTACTATATAAGCATTTATTGAATTAGTGAAAATGAAAAAAGAAAGGGAAGAAGGAAGGGGAGAAAGAGAAAGAGTGCCTGAATAAATTAATACTCATACAATATCCTACTTTCCCAAAGGTTGAGAAACTGGGAATGAACTCAGGCTTTTCTAACTCCCTATTCTGTGTTCTTTCCGTTAGAGTTTGATGTTACTTTTTCATGCCAAACTGAAACATATCTCTCCTCCAGAGCAACAGAGAACAAGATGACTATATAATAGTTTACCTTTCTTCATAATAACTATCCTTAGTTCCTTCAGCTAACTCTGATAAAATCCCAAAACCTTTACTGTATATTTATTAGTGCCTTTTTTTTTTTTTTTTTTTGATTTGTCTTGTTTTAGGGGATGTTTGCTCCAAATGTAATTAAATTTGTAGTAGGAACCTTGGAAAGATTTTTTTTTTTCCTCACTTTGTTTTCCCATTTTGCTTCTCACTGGAGCAGGGGATGATTTTGTGCTTTTTTCCTCCAGGGGAGGCTACTGACAGAGAAGAAAGCAAAATATGTTTTCAAGACAATTCCTTTTAAAGCATTTATTTTCCACAAAACCTCAGGGAATTAAGCATATTGTGTTGGATGTACTGCAGGGAGCTAAGAAGTAGAAATTTTTTTTGAAAAGAGAGGAGTTACCTAATCAGAAGTGTCTGTGTGACTCTTTTTTCTGTTCCCTTCCTTCAAAAACACAAATTACCAAATATGATCCAAGAATACATTTTTAAAATATTGAATTGCCTTATGTCAATTAAATAAACTGATTTAAAAAATGACAAAAATTTAAAAAACAAACCAAGCAAGCAAAGAAAAGACAACCTCCTGGCCCAGATGGCTTCTATGATGAATGGCAGCAAATATTTAAGGAACACTTACACAAATCATACAGTAACTGTTTCAGAAAATAGAGGAGGAGGAAATAATTCCCAACATGTTTTATGAGGGCAATAGTTCCCTAACATCAAAACCAGAAATAGACATTTCTAGAAAATAAAACTCAAGAGCAATAGCCTCTGGAAAAAAATAAAATAAAAGGAATCCAAATCAGGAAGTAAGAAGTAAAACTATCCCTCTTTGCAGCTGACATGATCCTACATTTAGAAAACCACAAAGTTTCCACAAAAAGCTATTAGAGCTAATAAGTGAATTGAGCAAAGTGGCAAGGTACGATCTCAACACACAAAATTCAATTGGATTTCTATACATCAGCAATGAGAAAGCTGAAAGAAAATTAAGAAAACAATACAATTTACAATAGCATCTAAAAGAATAAAGTAAGAATAAATTTAACAAAGAAGGTGAAAGACTTGTACACTGAAAACTACAACCATTACTAAAATAAAATAAAAAAGACCTAAATACATGGAAAGGCATTTCATGTTCATGGATTGGAAGGTTTAATATAGTTAAGATGTCAGTACAGGCCAAAAAAAATGTATAAATTCAGTGCAAGTGCCATCAAAATTCCAATAGCCTTGACAGAAATGGAAAAGCCAATTCTCAAATTTATATGGAACTGCAAGGGGTTTCAAAAACCAAAACAATCTTGAAGAAGAAGAATAAAGTAGGAGAACTCACATTTCCTGATTTCAAAGCATACTATAAAGCTACAGTAATCAAAACAGCCTGATACTAGCATAATGATAGACATATAGGCCGATGGACTAGAATTGAGACTCCAGAAATAAACTCATGCATCTATGGTCAAGTGATTTCTGACAAGAGTGCTAAGTCCAATAAATGAAGAAAGAAGAGCCTCTTTAATAAATGGTGCTTGGAAAATTGGATTTCCACTTGCAAAAGAATGAAGCAGGATCCGTGTCTCATATCATATAAAAAAAAAAATTTCAAATGGATCAAGGACCAAAGTGTGAGAATTAAAACCATAAAATACATCAAAGAAAACACAAAGGTATGGCTACAAGACATGCTGTTTTTGTTGTTATTGTTAGGTGCTGTCGAGTTGGTTCTGAGTCATAGCGAGCCTGTGTACAACAGAATAAAACACAGCTTAGTCTTGTGCCATCCTCACGATCCTCACAATCATAGTTTTTAACAATGGTATATCAGAGAAGACATAAAAAGCATGAGCAGCAAAAGAAAAAATGATAAATGGGAGTTCATAAAAATTAAATATTTTGGTCCTCGAAGGATTTTACCAACAATGTGAAAAGGCAACCTATATTGGGAAGAAAAATTTTGGAATCATGTATGTGATAAAAATATATTATCCAAAATATACGAAATACTTCTACAACTTAACAACAAAATGATAAACAATCCAATAAAAAAAAACTGGGCAAAGTACTTGAACAGATATTTCACCAAGGAGGGTATTCAAATGGCCAATAAGTAAACGAAAATGTACTCATATCATTAGCCATTCCAAGAACACACACACACAAAATACTCATTGCTATTGAGTCAACCCCAACTCATAGCGACCCTATAGGACAGAGTAGAACTGCCCCATTGGGTTTACAAGGAGCAGCTGGTGGACTCGAACTTCTGACTTTTTGGTTAGCAGCTATGCTCTCAACAACTGGTGCAAATCAAAACCACAATGAGATACCACCTCAGGGTATGATAAAAAATAAAAGGAAAATAACAGATGTTGATGAGGATGCAGAAAAATTGTAACCCATATCCGCTGCTGGTGGGAATGCAAAATTGTACAACTGCTGTGGTAAACAGTTTGGCAGTTCCTCAAAAAGTTGAACACAAAATTAGCATGTGACCCAGCAATGCCTATCCTACGTTTTACCCAAAACAACTGAGCGCAGGAATGCAAACAGAAATCTGTATACCAATTTTCATTGCAGCACTATTTCCAATAGCATAAAGGTGGAAACAATCTAAATGTCCATCAATAGATGAAAGGATAAACAAAATGTGGTACATACATTCAACGGACTATTACTCCAAATCAGGAAGGAGGAAATAAAACTATCCCTCTTTGCAGATGACATGATCTTATATTTAGAAAACCCCAAAGGTTCCACAAGAAAGCTATGAGACATCAAAAGAAAAGAAAACCATAAGCCAATATCCATTATGAATATAAATGCAAAAATTCTCAACAAAATACTAGCAAACAGAATACAATAGTATATTACAAGAATTATACGCCATGACTGAGTGGGATTTATTCCAGGAATCCAATGATGGTTCAACATTATAAAATCAATCAATGAAATACATGACATCAATAGAACAAAGAAAAAGAATCACATGATCCTCTCAACTGATGCAGAAAAAACATTTGATAAAATTCAATACACTTTTTCAATAAAAGCACTCAAGAAGTTAGCAACAAAAGAGAAGTTCCTCAATATGATTAAGGGCATTTGTGAAAAACCAACTACGAACATTATACTCAATGTAGAAAGACCGAGAGCTTTCTCCTTAAGATCAGGAACAAGATAATGATGTCCTCTCTTATTCAATATTGTATTGGAAATCCTAGCCAGAGCAATGAGGTAAGAAAAACAAATGAAAGCTAACCAAATAAGAAAGGAAGAAGTAAAATTATTTGTATTCACAATGACATGATCCTATATATAGAAAAACCCAAATAATCCACAAGAAAGTTTCCAGAGCTAATAGAGGAATTCAGCAAAATCGAAGGGAACAAGATAAGTACACAAAAATCAATGAGAAATCTGCAAAGAAAATTAAGAAAACAATTCTATTTACAATAGCATCTAAAAGAATAAAATACTTAGGAATAAACTTAATCAGGGATGTGAAAGTTTTATACAATGAAAATTATAAAACTCTGCTGAAAAAGATTAAAGAAGACTTCAATAAACGGAAAGATATTCTATATGCATGGGTTGAGAAACTTAATATAGTTAAGACGTCAATACTACCCAAAGTGGTCTATAGTTTCAACACAATCCCAATCAAAATTTCAACAACCTTCTTTACAGAAATGGAAGAACCAAACCTTGATTTCCTATGGAAAGACAAGAGACCTTGAATAGCCAAAGCAATTTTGAAGAAGAAGAACAAAGTAGAAGGACTCATAGTTCCTGATTTTGAAACATACTATACAGCTACAGTAACCAAAACAGTCTGTTACAGGTATAACAATAGACACAGAGACCAACAGAATTGAGAGTACAGAAATAAATCCATTCACCTATGGTCAACTTATTTTTGACAAGGGTGCCAATTCCATTCAATGAGGAAGAAAGAGTCTCTTTAATCTATGGTACTGGGAAAATTGGATTTCCACATGCAGAGGAATGAATCAAAAATCATGTCTCACATCATACACAAAAAACAATTTAAAATGGATCAAAGAGCTACTGTGAAAAGAAAAACCATAAAATTATTAGAAGAAAAGAAATACAGGGATGTGGTTGTGGGGCTTAGTATTTAATAATGCATTATCAGTTACTATAACAAAAGCACGAGCAGAAATAGACAAAATAGATAAATGGGACCTCATGAAAATTAGATACTTCTGCCCATAAAAGGGCTTTATCCAAAAAAAAAATGAAGAGACAACCTACAGACTGGGAGAAAATCTTTGGGAACCATATATCCGACAAGGTTCTAATATTCAACATAAATATAAAACTTCTACAACTTAACAAAAATAAAAAATAAAAAAAAAATGGGCAAAGGATTGAGTACACTTTTCACCAAAGAGGATATTCGAATGGCCAACAAGTACATGAAGAGATACTTGACGTCATTAGCCGTTTTTGTTGTAGTTAGATGCTGTCAATTCTTCTCCTAAGCATAGTGACCTTATGTATAACAGAACAAAACGTTATCTGTTCCTGCTCCATCCCACTATATAGGACAATGTTCTGTGGATATCCATAAGGTTTTCATTGGTTAATATTTTTACAATTTAAAAGTATTTATTAAAATGAAAAATGCATACACCCTTTGACCCAGTAATTCTACTTCTATGGATATATTTGCATATTTACAAAAAGAAACAAGTTTATTTTACTGTAGCATTGTTTGTAATAATAAAGAACCAACAATCAATAAAAGTTAAAATAAATTACAAATAAACTATATCATAGAAATACCTTATGAAATATTACATAGCAGTTAAAAAATACAAGGTAGTTTTACATGAACTGAGAAGGAAAAGTGTTTAAGACATAATGCCAAATGGAGGGGGAAAAGGATGAATACAGTGTGATACCATTTACAGAAAACAAAACTTCCAGAACTAGATAGGCAAAGAAAAGGTCCTGAAGGACATTTATGAAACTGACAAAGAAGTATACCTCTGGGGAGAGGAGTGGGGTGTTGCCAAGGGGACTTTCACTTTATCTGTTTTGTGTGAAAATTTTCACAGTGAGATTGTATTATATTACTTGTGTAATTAAAAATAAACAACCAAATGAAATATATAAACCTTGATTGGATCTTTTTTTTTTTTCCTTTCCTTAAAAGCTATAAAAGTTATTTGTGGAACAAAGGCAAATTTGAACATGTACTATATACTAGATAATATTATTGTGAAATAAGGATGTTCTTATTTTTAGAAGTTGCTTGCCAAAGTATTTAGGGATGAAGTGTTAAGAAGTCTTCAACTTTCAAATGAGGAAGGAAGGAAAGGAGAGGAAGGGAGGGAGGGAGGAAGAGGGAGAAGGTATGAAGGAAAGAAAAATAAATGTCAAGGAAAATGATAACACAAGAAGTTAATAATTGGTGAATCTAAGTGAAAGATATTTGGGTGTTCAATATACTAGTCTCCCAAGTTTTCTTTGCATTTGAAAGCTAAAAAACAAAAAGAAAAGAAAAACCAAACACCGACACTCCTCACCTAGATGAGAGTGATCAATTTCTTCCCTAAACTCCTATATCAATTAGCAATGTCACTCATATTACTAGTGATCACCTCAGAGAATGCATCTTATTCCCCACAAGCTCCTGAAATCTTTCAATTCTTTCCCCCTCCTGGCTTCACGCCTGGTTAGCATGCCTAGCACATAGCAGGCAGAGACAAGTATGGTTGGGAAATGAGTCCATATGAGCTGAGAGATATGTGACATTCACCTATGAGGTTGGCAAATACAAAATCAGGGTCTGGGATTACATCATTAGTTCTGATAAGAGACATGATGGCTGTATCAGTCTCCTGGCGCCCCAGTCTGGTCCTACTAGGGAGTTACCCAAGGCTTGAGCCAGATGTTCCTAGTGGGACTACTGAATGCAACTATGGTCGATAGTGTTGTCAAACTGCCAGAGTGGTCTTCAGGTCGACATTTGTAAATTACAAAACGGTAGAAAAACAAAGTGCTCTCAGGTGTGTTTCTCTTTTGATCCTTACGATGAGCCTGATTCAGTCTTGGTCTGGGCTACATCTCCCCATACTGTGAGATCACCACAGGCAGCTTGGGCTTATTATTGGGGCCTGTGGGAACATTCTCAATTTTTCTCATCACTAGAAGTCCATCAATGATTTTTCCAAACACCACATGCTTCCCTTTTAGCCAATCACACTTAGAACAGATGATGAAGAACTGGCAGCCATTTGTACTGGGACCATTGCCATGGAAAGCAGGCCTGGAGCTGAGTGTCTTAGTTTAAAATTTTCATCTGCAAATGGTCCTCAGTAAATACTGGCTACTCCAGTGCCATCTCCATTAAAAAAATCTCCACCCTGGATCACGAAATCCTTCATGACCCTGTGGAAGGTGCTCCCTTTATATCCTATCAGTACCCCATCTTTTCTAAATTCTCCTGTGAAGCACTGCCTAAAGTTCTTGGCCGTTTTAGGCACAATGTCTGCAAAGAGTTCGATCTTCATGTGGCCAATTTCCTGGCCACCAATGCTGATATAAGAAAAAAAAAAAAAAAACACGGGGTTGACAGGGCTTGAATTTGCCACCACCATGGCTTTGACCCGGAAGCAGAAGCTCACTGGCTAATTTTTGAAAGCAGATTGCCAAGCCTTTTTCCTGATCTGTCTTATTCTGGAAGCTCCACTGAAACCTGTCCACCATGGGTGACCCTATCAGCATTGAGATACAGGTAGCATACACTCCAGCATCATAACAACACGCAAGCCACAACAGAAGGACACATTGGCAGGCATGTGGTAGTCTTTAATCATAGTAACTTAAAGAGATGCAAATTAAAACCTCAATGAGATATCACTTCCCTCCCACCAGGATGGCTAAGGTCAAACAAAAAAAACAGAAAAGGACAGATGTTGGCAAGGATATGGAGATACTGGAACCCCTATGCATTACTGGTGGAAATGCAAAATGGAACAACCACTGGAGGAAACAGTTTGACGGTTCTTCAAAAAGTTAAATATAGAACTACTATATGAACCAGCAACTCCGCTCCTAGGTATATACCCAAGAGACTTGAAAACAGCAACACAAACAGACGTATTTGTACCAATGTTCATTACAGCACTATCCACAGTAGCCAAAAGGTGGAAACAATCTAAGTCTCCATCATCAGAGGAATGGATAAACAAATGTGGTACATACATACAATGGAATACTTTTCAGCCACAAAGAGAAATGAAGTCCTGATCCATGTTACAACATGAATGAACCTTGAAAACCTTATGGAGAGTGAAATAAGTCAGTCACAAAACTACAAGATCATTGTATGCTCTCACTTATATGAAATAACAAGAATAGCAAATGTTTATTAGTGACTACCAGGGAAAGGAGGGAGGGGGAAAGAGGGAGCCATTGCTTAGGAAGCAGTCAGTTTCTGTTTATGATGATGAGAAACTTGCCAATGCTTACAGAAGATGGTTGCAAAACATGATTAATGTAATTGACATCACCTGAAAAGTTTTGAATTGGCAAATACTGTGTTATATATATATATATGTTTTTATAAAAATAAACAACAAAAGGGCTTCCGGCAACATGACGCACTAGGCAGAAGCACCACCCCTTCCCTCCACAGCAAAGATCTGAAAAACTAAGCCAGAGAAAACAGCAATCCTGAAACCCTAAAACATCAAATGAAGAGATAAAGAACTCAGCCAAGCACCAAATGGAGTGAGAAAACTGACAGAGAATGGAGACGAAGGAGAGGTTCATGCAGAGGTCCCCTATCAGGTAACGCAGTGCGGATCCACCATCTTGGACTCCTATCAGAGACCAGCAAACAGGGGGTACGAGAAAGCAGCTTCACAGAGCTTCCAGCAGGAGCCAGAAAAACCAGTAATTGGCGATATACACTTTCCCACCCCCTACCCTTCTTCACCCCCACTCGGCCTCCTCTGTTTCCCGTGGCCACAATCTCTTGGCCAGGAAGCACCAACTGCTTGGATTCCACCCGCCCACACTGGCTGACTCCCTGAGTACAGTTTGTTGGCTGCTAGTGTTGCTTTTTTCCGCTACTTTTTATTTCTTCCTTACCTCTCACCACCTCCCTCTCCTTTCACTCAAATACCTGGTTCCGTGTGCCATCCTTGCTTCTTCCTAAGGGGCTGCGGAGCTCCGTGTGAGTGTGGAACTTCTTCCCAGTCTGGGCTGCCATGCTGGTGGGATACCAGGGCTTTTGTTTCTTTGTTTGTTTTGAGTTGTTTGTTTGTTTTCTTTTCCTTTTCTCGAGCTGGGAGACCGTTCTGGCCGGGCAGTGCTACGCGGCTTGGGACTTACCCCCTCAGCTTGCCCAGACGTGCAGAGGGATCACTGAGGGCATATCTTTTTTTGTGGTTTTTCCTTCTCTGTTTTTTGGGGGCTTTTCTTGTTAACTTTGCTTTGTTTTCTTTTTCCCTTCTTTTCCTTTTTTGTCTTTCTTCATTACTCAGTTCCTCGTCTCTTTATACCTTCCTTCTCTTCCTGTCCCCCTGAATACCTGGTGATGAATACCTCTACGCCTTCTAGCCAGGCTGTACTGCAACACCTGGGAACAACTTCCCCAGACCTCGTAGCCACACCGGTGGGATCCCTGGGAGCTTTGCTGTTCTTTTTTCTTTCTAATTTTTATTCATACATTCTTTTCTTTCTTCTTCTTCCCCTTTTTGTTTTTCTCCATTTCATAGTCTCTCATCTCTTCACTCCAACAACAAGCTCCCCTAGCACTCTTTTTTTGTTTGTTTGTATGTTTGTGGCCCCTGTTACTCTCTCCTCTCTCCCATATCCAACTTAGCTCCACACATCACCATCTCCCCCATCCATCTTGCCTACCTGCACAGTGTGCTTAACATCACACCACCAAGCAGCAGTGGCACAGCATACTGGAACCTGCCCTGGACTGATTACCAACCCACCCTGGTGGCCATAGTAAGTGCCACAAACAACCCATCCCAGAAACACTTCTTCAGCTAGACCTGCCCTGCCATACCATATCTGGGCGAGTGACCCTGCCAACTGGAGAAGGAGGTGAAAATTATCGTGCCCACAGATGAGCAAACAACAAAGAACACATAGCCAGCCTGCTCAGACATAGCCAAATTAAAAAAAAATAAATAACGAAACAAACAAATCTACAATCAAAAAATGAGAAAAATAACCACTAAATGTCCCAAAGACAGCAGACAATATCAAAACATTTACAAAAACAGGACAGGATGGTTCCAGTAGGCATCCAAAATAAAACACCAGATGATTTTCCAGTGGGAGAAAAGGCACTAGAGCTACTTGATAGGGAATTCAAATCTATAATCTTCAGAATTATCTGAGAGTTGCAGCAAAAAGCAGACAAAAATGAAGAAAAAATAGACAAATTCATGGAAAAGGCAGACAAATTCATGGAAAATACAGACCAAAAAAATGGAAGAATTCAGGAAAATAATGCAGGAACAAAATGCTGAAATAATCTCACAACTAGAAAGTATACCAAAAAAAAAAAATTAGAAATCCAAAAGATAAACAACAAGATTTCAGAAACTGATAGTGTCATAGAAGGGCTGAGGAGCAGATTTGAAACAGTGGAAGACAGGATCAGTGGAATTGAAGATGCACACTTGGATATAACTCTGTTCGAGGAAAACTCAGGAAAAAGAGCAAAGAAAGATGAAGAGACTCTGAGAATTACGTCGGATAAAATCACAAGCAAAAATCTGTGAGTGATAAGAGTTCCAGAACAGGGAAGAAAACAGAAAACACAGAGAGGATCATTGAAGAACTGCTAACAGAAAACTTCCCCAATATCACGAAAGATGAAAAGCCGGCCATCCAAGAAGCTCAACAAACCCCTTATAGGATAGACCCCAAAAGAAAATCACCAAGGCTTATCATAATCACCCTCACCAAAACCAAAGACAAACAATCCTGAGAGCAGCTCGTGAAAAACAAGAAGTCACATACAGAGGAGAAACAATAAGAATAAGCTCAGATTATTCAGCAGAAACCATGCAGGCAAGAAGGCAATAGGATGACGTATATAAGACCTTGAAAGAAAAAAATTGCAAGCCAAGAAGAATATATCCTGCAAAACTCTCGTTCAAATACGATGGTTAAATTAGGAAATTTCCAGATAAACATAAATTAAGGGAATATGTAAAAACCAAACCAAACTTAAATATTATTAAACAGAGTTCTTTGATCTGAGAACAAACAACTTCAGCTCACAGGTTGAATCTAGGACAAAGGATCATACCAGCCAGATACCAATTTAGAAAATGAACTCCCAAGGACTATCTAAAACCAAAAGAAATACAACAGGAAATCAGAGGAGTTAATCTGTAAGTGACAATAACATCAGAACAATAAAAGAGAGAATAAATGTTGTAGGTATAGAACCTTCTAATAGGGAGGAAGGCAAGGCGATACCAAGTAATAATAGGCTGCTTCAAACTGAGAAAGATAAGGGTAAAATTCACGGTAACCACAAAGAAAGTTACCAAACATACTCGTAAAAATAAAGAAGAAAAATGTAAAGTCTCACTAAAAACAAAACCTACAAAAACAAAAGAAATAAAAAAGAAATCCACAAACAAAAGTAATTCAGAAAAGGAGAGTAAGAAGAACATGGAAAATGTCAGCACCACAAAAAAAGCACTACAAAATGACAGCAATAAACTCACATCTATCAATAATTACACTGAATGCAAATGGACTCAATGCACCCATAAAGAGAC
>NW_004443996.1:1204542-1205807 GCF_000243295.1 Trichechus manatus latirostris
AAACACATCATACCAAAACCTTTGGGAGACAGCAAAGGCAGTCCTCAGAGGACAATTTATAGCAATAGATGCACACTTCAAAAAAGAAGAAAGGGACCAAATCAAAACATCGACTACACAACTAAAACAAATAGAAAGAGAAGAGCAAAAAAAGCCCACAGCCACCAGAAAAAAGAAAATAATAAAGATCAGAGCAGAAATAAATGAAATAAATAATAGAAAAACAATAGAAAGAATCAACAAAACCAAAAGTTGGTTCTTTGAAAGAATCGTCAAAATTGACAAACCACTGGCCAGACTGACAAAAGAAAAACAGGAGAGGATACAAATAACCCAAATAAGGAATGAAATTGGTGACATGACAACAGACTCAACAGAAATAAAAAGGATCATACAAGAATATTATGAAAAACTATACTCCAACGAATTTGAAAACCTAGAGGAAATGGATAAATTTCTAGAAACAAACAACCTACCCAAACTACAACAAAGTGATGTTGAAAATCTGAACAGACCCATAACAAGAGAAGAGAAACTCCCAACAAAGAAAAGCCCTGTCCCATATGGCTTCACTGGAGAATTCTACAAAACATTCAGAGAAGAGTTTGTACCAATGCTACAAAAGCTATTTCAGAGCATAGAAAAGGAAGCAACACTTCCGAATTCATTCTATGAAGCCAGAATAATGGTGATACCAAAACCAGGCAAAGATGCCACAAAAAAAGAAAATTATAGACCAATATCTCCATGAATATACATGCAAAAATTTTCAACACAGTTCTAGCTAATAGAAATCAGCATCACATCAAAAAAATAATACACCATGACCAAGTAGGATTCTTACCAGGTATGCAAGGATGGTTCAACATTAGAAAATCAATCAATGTAATCCACCACATAAATAAAAGGAAAGAAAAGAATCACATGATCATATCAATTGACACATAAAAGACATTTGACAAAGTCCAACACCCATTTCTGATAAAAACAATAAAATAGGTTCAGAAGGGAAATTTCCCAACATAATGAAGGGCATCTATGCAAAACCAGCAACCAACATCATTCTTAATGGAGAGAGGCTGAAAACATTCCCCTTGACAACAGGAACAAGATAAGGATGCCCTTTATCACCACTCCTATTTAACATTGTGCTGGAACTCCTAGCTCAAGCAATACAGCAAGAAAAAGAAATAAAGGGCATCCAAATTGGTAATGAAGAAGTTAAACTCTCCCTGTTTGCAGATGATATGATACTATACATAGAA
>NW_004443996.1:1205907-1207658 GCF_000243295.1 Trichechus manatus latirostris
ATAAAATACTTAGGAATAAATCTGACCAGGGATGTAAAAGACCTATACAAAGAAAACTACAAAACACTACTGCAAGAAACCCAAATGGATTGACATAAATGGAAAAACATACCATGCTTATGGATAGGCAGACTCAACATTGTGAAAATGACAATTCTACCCAAAGCAATTTACAACTACAACGCAATGCTGATCCAAATACCAACAACACTCTTCAAAAATATGGAAAAACTAATCATTAACTTTATATGGAAAGGGAAGAAGTCCTGATTAAGTAAAGCACTACTGAAGAAGAAGAATAAATTAGGAGGACTCACACTACCTGACCTCAGAACCTACTATACAGCTATGGTAGTCAAAGCCGCCTGGTACTGGTAAAACGACAGATATATTGACCAATGGAACAGAATTGAGAACCCAGATGTAAATCCATCCACCTACGGTCACCTGATCTTTGACAAGGGCCCAAAGTCCATCAAATGGTAAAGACAGTCTTTTTAACAAATAGTGCTGGCAAAACTGGATATCTCTCTGGAAAAAATGAAACAGGACCTATACCTCACGCCATATACAAAAATTAATTCAAAATGGATCAAAGACCTAAATATAAAGCCAAAAACTATAAACCTCATAGAAGAAAATATAGGACCAATGCTACAGGCCCTAATACATGGCATTAATAGGATACAAACCATAACCATCAACACACAAACCCCAGAAGATAAGCTATATAACTGGGATCTTCTAAAAATCAAACACCTATGCTCTTGAAAAGACTTCACCAAAAGAGTCAAAAGAGAACCTACAGAATGGGAAAAAATGTTTGGACAGTACAAGTCAGACAAAGGTCTAATCTCCATAATCTACAAGAAAATCCAACACCTCTACAACAAAGACACAAATAATCCTATTAAAAAATGGGCAAAGGAAATGAACAGACCCTTCACCAAAGAAGACATTCAAATGACCAACAGACACATGAGGAAATGCTCACGATCACTAGCCATTAGAGAAATGCAAATTACAACCACAATGAGATACCATCTCACTCCAGCATTACTGGCACGAATCTAAAACACTGGAAATAACAAATGTTGGAGGAGCTGCGGAGAGATTGGAACTCTTACGAACTGTTTGTGGGAATGCAAAATGATGCAACTATTTTGGAAAATGATATGGTGCTTCCTTGGAAAGCTAGAAATAGGCATACCATTGGATCCAGCAATCCCACTCCTAGGAATATATCCTAGAGAAATAAGAGTCGTCACTCGAATAGACATATGCACACCCATGTTCATGGCACCATCGTTCACAATAGCAAAAAGATGGAAACAACCTAGATGCCCATCAAAAGATGAATGGATAAACAAACTATGGTGCATACACACAATGGAGTATTATGCAATGATAAAGAACAACGATGAATCTGTGAAGCATCTCATAACATTGATGAAACTGGGGGACATTACGCTTAGTGAAATAAGTCAATCACAAAAGGAGAATTATTGCATGAGACCTCTATTGTAAAAACCCATGAAAAGTTTACACACAAAAAGTAACAATCTTTGTTGGTTACCAGGAATGAGAGGGGTGGGGAGGGGGGAAATACTAAATAGGCAACAAATAAGTGGTATCTTTGGTGAAGGGTGAGACATCACAGAATACTGGGGAAACCAGAACAACGTGTACAAGGAAATGTCATGGAAGCTCCATAGACACATCCAAACTCCCTGAGGGACTGAATTGCTGGG
>NW_004443996.1:1207917-1217433 GCF_000243295.1 Trichechus manatus latirostris
CTTAAAAGCCTGTGAGCAGCCATCTTAGATACTCCACTGGTCTCACTCCTTCGGGAGCAAGGGAGAATGAAGAGAACAGGATACAAGGAAAAGATGAGTCCAAGTGAATAATGGACCACAGCTACCAAGGCCTCCACCAGACTGGGTCCAGTACAGCTAGATGGTGCCCAGCTACCACCACTGACCGCTCTGACCATGATCACAAGCGAGGGTTCTGGACAGAGCTGGAGAAGGATGTAGAACAAAATTCTAACACACACACAAGAAGAACAGATTTACTGGACTAAAAGAGACTTGAGAAACCCCAAGAGTATGGCCCCCAGACACCCTTTTAGCTCAGTGGTGAAGTCACTTTTGAGGTTCACGGTTCAGCGGGGTATTGGACAGCCCCATAAAAAAATGGGACTCATGAGTCATAGTAGTCCAGGGACAAGTACTAGAAGACAGAAGGGGACAGGTAAGCTAGTGATAGGGAACCCAAGGTTGAGTAAGTATAGTGCTGATGTGTTGTCATGTTTTTAACCATTGTCATATGGCAACATGTGTACTAACTGTTTAATGAGAAACTATTTGTTCCACAAACCTTCATCTAAGGTACAAAAAAAAAGAATTATGTCATTGGTCATCAGAGAATTTATATTAAAACCACAATGAGACACGACTACACATGTACCAGAATAGCCAAAATTAAAAAGACTGACAATATCAAGTGTTAATAAGGATGTGCAATTGGAATTCTTATACACTACTGATGAATATAAATTGGTACAAACACTTCCACAACTGTCGGGTAGTATCTCTGAAAGCTGAACATATACATACCACATGTCTCACTAATTCCACTCATAGGTATTTCTTATCAGAACTATATTTAACAAAAGACAAAAGAATATTCATAGCAACACTATTAATAATAGAGCAAAATTAACCTTAATTGCCAGCAACATTATAGATAAGTAATTTGTGGTACATTTAAAAAAGAAAACTATACTCTTGTCTTAGTTGTCTGGTGCTGCTGTAACAGAAATACCACAAGTTGATGTCTTTAACAAAGAGAAATCTATTCTCTTACAGTTTAGGAGGCTAAAATTCCAAATTCAGGGTGCCAACTCCAGAGGAAGGCTTTCTCTTTCCCTGTAGGCTCTGGGGGAAGTTCCTTGTCATCAATCTTCCCCTGGTCTAGGAGCTTCTCAGCGCAGGGACCCCAGGTCCGAAGGACCTGCTCCTCTCCTGGTTCTTCATTCTTGGTGGTAGGAGGTCCCCCTATCTCTCTGCTGGTTTCTCTCTTTTATTTCGCTAAAGAGATTGATTCAAGATACAACCTAATCCTGTAGACTTTGTCCTGCCTCATTAACATAACTGCCTGTAATCCTGCCTCATTAACATCACAGAGGTTAGAATTTACAACACATAGGATAATCACATCAGATAACAAAATGGTTGACAACCACACAATAATGAAAATCACGGCCTTGTCAGTTGACAAACATCTTGGGGAGACACAATTCAATCCATAACACCTATAATGAATAAACTCCAGCTATACTCAACAGTGGTGCAGTGGTTAAGAGCTCAGCTGCTAACCAAGAGGTTGGCAGTTCAAATCTACCAACTGCTCCTTGGCCCTATGGGGCAGTTCTGTTCTGTCCTATAGGGTCACTGTGAGTCGGGATTGACACGATGGTAACTTTTTTTTTAATACACAACAGTATAGATGAAAACACAAACTTAAAGTTGGACAAAAAATGAAAACACACAAAATATGTAACGTATGATGCCATTAATATAAAGTTTGGAACAGACGAAACTAATCTGTGCTGCTAGAATTCAGGATATTCTTTAACTTTCAGGGAGGGTAATAAATTGGAGGAGGCACAATGGGAGCACATTTTGGAGAAAGAGAAAGGTTGTCATTTCTTAATCTGGGTAGTATTTATCCAAGACCGTTCACTTGTGAAAGTACACATTGCTTAGCCAATTCCTACTTATTATTTGTACAACTTTCTGTATGTACTGTATTTTTACACAAATAACTCACACCATCTACATTTGTTTGCCAACCGGGACCTCCTCCAAGGAGGTATTTTCATAAGTTTGCTATGCTAATTTTTTACAGCAACGTGTAAAAAAAATCAGCATAACGGCCTTTATGAAAATACTTTGAGGTGGGGAGGGCATGGTTGGCAAACATGTAGAAGGTGTATATTATTTGCATAAAATACAGTAATACTAAAATTAACAGTTTATTTTAAGAAAGCAAAATGAGATATCACTATATAATCACTACAGGGCTATTTTTTTAATTGGCAAAATTGAAAATAACAAAAGAGAATTTGGGGAGCAACTGGAACTATTATGATGGTGGGAATACCAAAGGATAACACCACTTTCAAAAATTCTTCGGCTGAGTCAAACATTTTGGTATTTCCATTATGGGAAACTTTTGTCAAAAACTCAGTATATTATACATTTCAGATAAATGAATTATATTTCATGTGAATTATACCTCTTTAAAGCTGGGGAAAATAAGTGTGTTCTTTCTCTGGACATCTTACAACTCTCTGTATGACTTTGTACAAAATATTTAAGCTTTATAGACCTAATTTTTCTTACTCTGCTATTATGGAATTGCACAAAATTACGTATAATATCTTCTAAGTGTAAATGTCTGTTCATCTAAAATTATAATGTTGTTGTTAGGTGCCGTCAAGTCTGTTTGGACTCATAGTGATGCTATGCACCATAGAAAAACACTGCCTAGTCCTGCACCATGCCCACAATCATTGTTATGCTTGAGCCCTGTGTGTATAGTCGCCATTTATGTTGCTGAAAAAAAGTATTTGCAATGAAGAAGTCATTGGTCTTGCAAAATTCTATCATGCTATCTCTGGCATCATTTCTATCACCAAGGCCATATTTTCCAACTACAGATCCTTCTTCTTTGTTTCCAACTTTTGCATTCCAATCACCAGTAATTATCAATGCATCCTGACTGCGTGTTTGATCAATTTCAAACTGCAGAAGCTGGTAAAAATCTTCAATTTCTTCATCTTTGGCCTTAGAGGTTGGTGCGTAAATTTGAATAATAGTCATATTAACTGATCTTCTTTGTAGGCATATGCATATTATCCAATCACTGACAGCATTGTACTTCAGGATAGATCTTGAAATGTTCTTTTTGATGATGAATGCAACTCCATTCCTCTTCGGTCATTCCTGGCATAGTGGACCATATGATTGTCGGATTCAAAATGGCCAATACCAGTCAATTTCAGCTCACTAATGCCTAGGATATCCATGTTTATGCAGTCCATTTCTTTTTCGATTATATCCAGTTTTCCTGGATTCATACTTTGTACATTCCACTTGCCAATTATTAATGGATTTTTGCAGCTGTTTCTTCTCATTTCAAGTCGTGTCACATCAGCAAATGAAGGTCCCGAAAGCTTGACTCCATCCATGTCATTAAGGTCGACTCTACTTTGAGGAGGCAAGCTCTTCCCCAGCTGTCTTTTGAGCACCTTCCAACCTGGGGAGCTCATCTTCCGGCACTATATCAGCCAATGTTCCGCTGCTATTCATAAGGTTTTGGCTGGCTAAGTTTTTTCAGAAGTAGACTGCCGGGTCCTTTTTCCTAGTCTGTCTTAGTCTAGAAGCTCATCTGAAACCTGTCCTCCACAGGTGACCCTGCTGTTATCTGAATACTGGTGGCATAGCTTCCAGCATCACAGCAACAAGCAAGCCCCCACAGTACGACGAACTGACAGTCACGTGGGGGAAAATTATAATAGGGCTAATAAAAAAAGCATAAATCACGTTCTGGTAAATTATTATTGCCTTTGTTACCAAATAAAGAGGGGGAGGGATATTTTCACGGAAAAAAAATTAGCATGCCCAATAAAATACTATTCAAAAACAAGGAATGTTATCATCTATGACAAACCAAGAGGAGCCTTGGTGGCATAGTGGTTAAGTGCTCCACTGCTGACCGAAAGGTCTATAGTGCAAACCCACTAGCCTCTCTATAAGAGAAAGATGTGGCAGTCTGCTCCTGTGAAGAGTTGCAGTCTTGGAAACCCTATAGGACAGTTCTACTCTGTCCTATAGGGTCGTTATGAGTTGGAATTGACTCGGCAATGGGTTGTTTGTTTATGACAAAACAAAGATGATTAAACCACGCAAATCTTACTATTTTTGAAATTTTTTTAAACTATCTTGCTATCAAATTAAAACCTTTTAAAACAGGCTATTGAGGGACTATAGCCAAATATAGTGTACTTCAACTGAAAAGGGATGGAAGGGTAATTTTTGTTAAAATTCACTGAAGAAAATAAATTCTACCACTGAACCACCACTGGCCCCAGCAGGAGCTTAACCAAACCAAACCCCTGCCATCAAGTTGACTCCGACCCATAGCAGCCCTACAGGACAGAGTAGAACCGCCCCATAGGGTTTATTTATTTATTTATTTATTTATTTCATAAATTCTACGTCATAAACTTTCTTTTTCATACATGTTCTCTAGCACATTTATAATAAAGAGATAAAAGCCTTTTTTTTTTTTACAACTTAATACCATATGTTATGTTTAACAGAACAGATATGACTTGGTTAAATCCATGATTTTCTTTCATTAAGATTAAAAGTAATATTTCTCAGTATTATCCATGTGTCCAACAACCTACCTAATGACATTTATTCTATGTTAGTTAATAGGCAATACTCTTATTTTGGTGTGCTTCAATATTACTCTATAAATCACAGCAAGGAGATGTTGACATTGAGTTAATTTTGTGTTAAGTAAAACCAGGTTCACTGCACTCTTTTTTTCGTTACTTTTGCTTTTCCATTTGGACTGGGAAAATTGAGATTATATAAGTTTGATCTTTTCAACTAATATAGTGGCATACAGCTAAGTGTTTTTCTCTTAACGGTTACCACTCTGTCAAACATGTGCCATCAAACTTTAATATATAATATGTTCTCAGAATTAAGTGTTGTACGATTGCAGGTACCCATCTTTAGAAGTATAAATATTATTTAAATAAGAAAAGGAAAATAATAGAAGAAAAGCCAGATTTTCTTAGCTATTTTGAAAATGTAGCATTGACATGCTAAGAAAAATTCAAGGTAAGAAGTCCATAAACTTTGAACATTAATCATCTTCCCTTGGAACATTAGTTTCTCTCTGAAACAAATATAATACTTTCTAAAACTGAGGCTTTAATTTTCTCTTCAGTTTTTCAGCTTGAGGAAGACTGACATATTCTTCCCTTTTAGTTTCTAACTCCGGGTCTTCGCATATTTCATTATATTTTAACTTGTCTTCTCAAGCTGCCCTTTGAAATCTTCTGTTCAACTCTTTTACTTTATCATTTCTTCTGTTTGCTTTAGCTACTCTGCAATCAAGGGCAAGTTTCAGAGTTTCTTCTGACATCCGTTTGGGGTTTTTTTTTCTGTATTTTTATTAACCTTTTACTTTCTTCGTGCATGATGTCCTCGATGTCATCCCACAGCACTTCTGGTCTTCAGTAGTTAATATTAGTGCATCAAATATATTCTTGAGATAGTCTCTAAATTCGGCAGGATATATTCAAGGTCGTACTTTGGCTCTCATGGACTTGTTTGATTTTCTTCAGTATCAACTTATGTTCACTTGAACATAAAGAAAACAAAAATCATTAAAACTGGAACAATAAACAACGTCATAATAAATAAAAAACAAATTGAAGTTGTCAAAGATTTCATTCTGCTTGTGTCAATAAAGCCCTTGTAAGCAGCAGTCAAGAAATCAATGATATATTGCATTGGAAAAAATCTGCTGCAAAAGACCTCCTTAAAGTGTTAAAAAGCAAAGATGTCACTTTGAGCACTAAAGCGTGCCTGATCCAAGCCCTGGTGTTCTCAGTTGCCTCATATGCATACAAAAGCTAGACAATGAAAAAGACTGAAGGGGAATTGACACACTTGAATTGTGGTGTTGGCAAAGATTATTGAATATACTGTGGACTACAAAAAAAACTGAACAAACCAGTCTTGGAGGAAGTACAGCCAGAATGCTCCTTAGAAGCAAGACTGGTGACATGTCATCAAGAAAGATTAATCACTAGAAAAGGACATCATGTTTGGTAAAGTAAACCCATTGCCTTTGAGTAGACTGTGACTCATAGCGACCCTATCAGAGTAGAACTGCCCCATAGGGTTTCCAAGGCTGTAATCTTTACAGAAGCAGACTGCCACATCTTTCTCCCACAGAGAGGCTGATGGGTTTAAACCGCTAACCATTCAGTTAGCAGCCAAGTGCTTAAGCACTGTGCCAGCAGAGCTCCTTTGGTAAAGTAGAGGGTCAGCAAAAACAAGGGAAACCCTCCATGAAATAGATCAACCTGGTTGCAACAATGGGCTCAAACATAACAATGATTATGGAGATGGTGTAGGAGCCAACTCCATGGCAATTAACAGAAACAACTGGCTAAAACCAGTTTGTTTGTTTGTTGTAGAAGATGGAAAATGTTATTGGTGTTTTCTCTGTATTTTTACTTCTTCCAGCCTTTTAATTTTCCCCAAAGTGTCACTAAAAACATTTCATTCTAACCCTTCACATTAAAGCTGACTTTCTGTGCTTACTTAGTACACTACCCTATAATATGAGCGAAATGCATTCTGATATACCTTAGTTAGTAACACAAATTTATTTTTTCAGACTTAATCCACAGTCATGCTAAAGCATTAATCTAGAAATACCCAGGACTGAGATTCACAACTGAATGTACCTACAACTACTCCATTTCAATTAGTTCAAAATACCACCGATAATCTTTCTCACATCCACTTTTGAGCCTCTATTGGCTGTCAACCATTCTTTGCATTAAGATAATAATATCCATATTTAGTTTCAATACATTCCTATTACATCACCCAGTCCATGATTAATTTTCTACAATACTGGCTTCCGCCCATTGTTAAAGACAAGTGAATCGTGGATGACAGACACTTCCAAAAGCATGATTAACAGTTCTGCCATAGCTTCTGGGAAAAAAAAAATCCCAAATGCAATCAATATCTTATCCTCCTTGAGATTATATATTTTAAAATGGCAGAAATATTATTTTTTAATATCTGCCTTGTACAATAAAAGCAGCAATCAAATCAATGCTCACAACAGGCAGAAGACCAATCTATATCATTAGAAATTTGTTTATAGAATCCTGGATTTACTATAGCAAATATATAAACAAGTATGACACAAGACAAAGATGTTTGCAAAACATAAAATAATAGTGCATTTTAGTAATAAATGCACATTATTTGGCTCTATAAGAGTTACAGTCAAGGGCAAAGAATTATAGTAAGATGCATTGAAACTTGGTTGATAAAAGAAGCATGACATTGGCTAAGCATGAAGACAGGCAGAAAAGAGTGCAACTTCAGAGCAACTAACACCAAAATAACAAATTCATCATAACAATGATACTACTATGTAAAGCAGATTAAATTAATTAATCCATTCAACACAAAGAGTAGTTTTTTTGGCAGCCAGTTATGGTGTTTATTGGCTGCTGGCAAATAACAAGTCTTAATCTTAGTTATAATTCTTCTACACATTCACATAAAACCCTTAAATAGGAGGCAATCAGACTGCAGACAGCTATCCAACTTTTCAATTTACAGTGCAGTTGCTGTAGTTCCTCAATAATTAGTGAACACCAGAAGGAATCAAAGACTAGCAAGGACCCCCCAGTTCAATAGGCTTAACATTAATGGCCTTGAGTTATATAGTATTCCTCTTGCAAGGAGAAATTTGAGGTGCCTCTTAAGAAAATAAATTCTAGCTTTAGTGAGATGTCTGGGAGGAAGTATAGAAAAGCCTATCTAGCAATGGTCCTTAAATTTTTCTGCTGACACACCCTTTGTCTTAGGATTCTCTAGAGAAACAGAAACAATAAGATACATATAATAGGTATCTGTCTAGATAGATACGTAGATAAAGATACATAAGTAAATACAAATATGTACATATTTAATTATTTTGGATATTGGTATGTATGTATTTTAAGGAACTGGCTCACATGACTTTTGGGGGCTGGCATGTCCAAAATTGATAGGTCAGTTTGCAGGATGGAGATTGGAAATTCCTACAGTCTTGTGTCTCAAAATCCACAGGTCAGGCTAAGAGTGAGGAGTGAAGGAGTTCTTGTAAAATGTCTATTTTTATAGTCTAGAGGCAGAGTATAACCTAGGGTAAACTCCATTTTTGCTCTTCAGGCCAACAACTGATTAGATGAGGCCCACTCACATTATGGAGGGTAACTTACTTTAATCACAAGTAATAACTTCTTAACTGCAACTAGTGTTTGACCAAATAATTGGACATCGTTGCTTAGCCAAGTTGACACATAAAATTAACCATCACACTCTCATCAGTAAAATATTTTTGAGCATACATCCTCAATATTTATATTTATCTATCTAAAATTTATACAAATATTCTACTGAATGATATAATAAATCATTATATTAAATCAAATATGGAAATTTATGATTTTAAGAGATAAGATAATGTAATAACTAAATAGTCTACTAGAAGACACCCACTTCATGTCCTTTTGATTTTAAAAACAATGTTGATTAACTTATTTTGTCTCTTTTTCTCCAATTATCCAATGAAAGGATTTAATTTTATTATCGTTCTCTCCATTTAATTGTAGAAAGCCCAGGTCATTTAATTGTAGAAAGCCCAGGTACTAAGTCATTCATCTCTGTATATCTACATGGACATTTTGCATTTTTTTTTGAATTGTTCCTTTTCTTTTTAGTCTCCCATACAGAAATTTTTTTTATGTACATTGTTATGAGATCCCAACCACTCACCCCGTTCTGCAACAGCACACTCCTCCATTCCACCCCTGATTCCCCATGAAAATTCAATCAGCTCCTAACTCTCCTCTCTCACATCTGGACAGAAGCTGCCCCTTTGGTCTCTTGTATCTATTTGACTAAGAGGCACATTCTATACAAGTATCACTATATGTCCCACAGTCCAGTCGAATCCCTGTCTGAAGGGTTGGCCTCAGAAACTGTTTTCATTCTGGGGTGATAGAAAGTCCAGGGGCCATGCTTTCAGGGGTGCCTCCAGTCTCAGTCAGACCATTAAGTCTGGTCATCTTACTAGAATTTGAGTTCTGCACCCCATCATTCTACTGCTCCATCAGGGACCCTCTGTTGTGTTCCCTGTCAGGATGTTCATTTGTGGTATCCAGGCACCATCTAGTTCTTCTGGTCTCAGGCTGATGAAGCCTCTGGTTTATGTGGCCCATTCTGTCTCTTGGGCTAATAGTTTCCTTGTGTCTTTGGTGTTCTTCGTTCTCCTTTACTCCAGGTGGTTGGGACCAATTGATGCATCTTAGACGGCTGCTTGCAAGCTTTTAAGACCCTAGACGCCACTCACCAAAGTAGGATGCAGAACATTTTCTTAATAAGCTTTGTTATGTCAATTGACCTAGATGTCCCCTGAAA
>NW_004443996.1:1218344-1225634 GCF_000243295.1 Trichechus manatus latirostris
TGATCGGATTTGTCATAGCCAAAAATTTTTTCCCAGTCTGTAGGTTGTCTTTTTACTCTTTTGGTGAAGTCTTTTGATGAGCATAAGTCTTTGATTTTTAGGAGCTCCCATTTATCTAGTGTCTCTTCCGGTGCTTGTGCGTTGTTACTTACAGTTTGTATTGTGTTTATGCCATGTATTAGGGCTCTTAGCATTGTCCCTATTTTTTCTTCCATGATCCTTATGGTTTTCAATTTTATATTTAAGTATTTGATCCATTTTGAGTTAGTTTTTGTACATGGTGTGAGATACGGGCCTTGTTTCAGTTTTTTGCATATAGATATCCAATTATGCCAGCACCATTTGTTAAAGAGACTGTCTTTTCCCCAATTAATGGAATTTGGGCCTTTGTCAAATATTAGCTGCTCATAGGTGGATGAGCTTATATCTGGATTCTCAACTCTGTTCCATTGATCTATGTATCTGTTGTTGTACCAGTACCAGGCTGTCTTGACTACCCTGGCAGTATAATAGGTCCTAAAATCAGGTAGAGTAAGGCCTCCCACATAGTTCTTCTACTTGAGTAATGCTTTATTTGGGGCCTCTTCCCTTTCCATATGAAGTTGGTGATTTGTTTCTCCATCTCATTAAAAAATGCTGGTGGAATTTGGATCGGGATTGCACTGTATCTGTAGATCGCTTTGGGTATAATTAACATTTTTCTATCTTGAGTCTACCTATCCACGAGCAAGGTATATTTTTCCACTTATGCAGATCTCTTTAGTTTCTTGCAGTACTGTCTTATAGTTTTCTCTGTAAAGATCTTTTACATGTCTGGTTAGATTTATTACTAAGTATTTTATATTCTTGGGGGCTATTGTAAATGGTATTGATTTGGTGATGTCCTCTTCAAGGTTCTCTTTGTTGGTGTAAAGGAATCCAATTGATTTTTGTATGTTTATTTTGTACCCTGAAACTTTGCTGAAAGCTTCTATTAGTTCCAGCAGTTTTCTTGTGGATTCTTTGGGGTTTTCTGTGTATAAGATCACATCATCTGCAAATAGATATACTTTGAATTCTTTCCTACCTATTGGGATGCCCTTTATTTCTTTTTCTAGCCTAACTGCTCTGGCTAGGACCTCCAGCAGAATGGTGAATAATAGTGATGATAAAGGGCATCCTTGTCTGGTTCCTGTTCTCAAGGGGAATGCTTTCAAATTCTTGCCTTTTAGGATGATGTTGGCTGTGGGTGTTGTATAAATGTCCTTAATTATATTGAGGAATTTCCCCTCTATTCCTATTTTATTGAGAGTTTTTATCATGAATGGGTGTTGGACTTTGTCAAATGCATTTTCTGCATCGATTAATAAGATCATGTGGTTCTTGTCTTTTGTTTTATTTATGTGATGGATTACATTGATCGTTTTTCTAATGTTCAACCATCCCTGCATACCTGGTATAAATTCCACTTGGTCGTGGTGAATTATTTTTTTGATATGTTGCTGAATTCTATTAGCTAAAACTTTGTTGAGGATTTTTTGCGTCAATGTTCATGAGGGATATTGGCCTGTAATTTTCTTTTTTTGTGGTGTCTTTACCTGGTTTTGGTATCAGGATTATGCTGGCTTCATAAAACGAGTTTGGGAGTATTCCATCCGTTTCTATGCTCTGAAATATCTTTAGTAGAAGTGGTGTTATCCCTTCTCTGAAAGTCTGGTAGAATTCTCCAGTGAAGCCATCCAGGCCAGGGCTTTTTTTTTGGGGGGGGGGAGTTTTTCAATAACCTTTTCAATCTCTTCTTTTGTTATAAGTTTATTTAGTTGTTCTACATCTGCTTGTGTTAATTTAGGTAGGCAGTGAGTTTCTAGAAATTTGTCCATTTCCTCTAGGTTTTCTAATTTGTCAGAGTACAATTTTTCATACTAATCTGTTATGATTCTTTTAATTTCAGTTGGGTCTGTTGTGATATCACCCATCTCATTTCTTATACGTGTAATCTGCTTCCTCTCCTGTTTTTCTTTTGTCAGTTTGGCCAATGGTTTATCAATTTTGTTGATCTTTTCAAAGAACTAGCTTTTGGATTGTTCACTCTTTCAATTGTTTTTCCATTCTGTGTTTCATTTAATTCTGCTCTAATTCTTATTATTTCCTTCCTTCTGGCACCTGTGGGCTTCTTTTGCTGATCTCTTACTACTTGTTCCAGTTGTAGGGTTAATGCTTTGATTATGACCCTTTCTTCTTTTTGTATTCGTGCATTTATTGCTATAAACTGACCTCTGAGCACTGCTTTTGCTATGTCCCAAAGGTTCTGGTAGGAGGTGTTTTCATTCTCGTTTGATCCTATGAATTTTTTTATTCCCTCCTTAATTTCTTCTATAACCCAGTAGTTTTTGAGGAAGGTGTTGTTCAGTTTCCATGTGTTTCTTTTTTTGTCCTTGCTTTTTGTGTTGTTGATTTCTGCTTTTCTGGCTTTATGGTCAGGAAAGATGCTTTGTAATATTTCAATGTTTTGGACTTTGTTAAGGTTTGCTTTATGACCTAATATGTGATCTATTCTGGACAATGTTCCATATGTGTTGGAAAAGAAGTCTTCGGTATATGTCTATGAGATCAAGTTGGTTGATTGTAGCATTTAGCTCTTCCGTGTCTTTGTTGAGCTTCTTTCTGGATGTTCTTTCCTCCACTGAAAGAGGCGTGTTGAAGTCTCCTACTACAATTGTGGAGCTTTGTCTCTGTTCAGAGCTGTTAGAGTTTGTTCTATGTATTTTGGAGCCCTGTTGTTGGGTGGGTAAATATTTATTATAGTTATGTTTTCCTGGTGTATTGACCCTTTAATCATTATATAGTGCCCTTCCTTATCCTTTGTGGTGGATTTTACATTAAAGTCTATTTTGTCAGAGATTAATATTGCCACTCCTGCACTTTTCTGTGTGTTGTTTGCTTGATATATTTTTTTCCATCCTTTGAGTTGTAGCCTGTTAGTGTCTTTAAGTCTAAGGTGTGTCTCTTGTAGGCAGCACATAGATGGATCATGCTTTTTTATCCAATCTTCTACTCTCCCTCTCTTTATTGCTGCATTAAGTCCATTTACATTCACTGTAATTATTGATAGGTATGAGTTTAGTGCTGTCGTCCTGATATCTCTTTTTGTGTGTTGTTCAAAGTTTCTTTGTTCTCCTCAGTTTTCTGGGCTGAGTCTTTTTTCTTTATGTATTTTTTTTCATCTTTTTCTTTCTTGTAGATTTTATGTTTGCTGGGTCTTTATTTTTTTTACTTTTTTATTTTGATTTGTAAGGTTGTTAGATTCCTTTGTGGCTACCTTAATATTTATCCATATTTTTCTAAGTTTATACCAGTCTTTTATTACTTTTTATCGCCGTAACTTCCCCTCCATATAAAAAATCAATGTCTGCATTTTACAAGTCCATCTTTTTTGTTTTGATATTGTCCTTTTTTAAATATTGATATCTGTTTCCCTATTTTCAATGTTTTTGCTTTGATGTATTTTCGATATCCATATCTGAGTCAATATCTGGTTGCTCTCTTCTGTGTTCTAGTCTTGCACTGTTATCTGGTGTTATTTATTATCTAACTGTAGGACTCCCTTTAGTATTTATTGTAACTTTGGTTTGGTTTTTGCAAATTCCCTGAATTTCTGTTTATCTGGAAATGCCTAATTTCTCCATCATATGTGAGAGACAGTTTTGTTAGATATATAATTCTTGGCTGGCAGTTATTTTCCTTCAAGGCTTTATATATGTCATCCTATTGCCTTCTAGCCTGCATGGTTTCTGCTGAGTAGTCCGAGATTTTTCTAATTGACTCTCCTTTATAGATAAATTTTCTTTTATCCTTAGCTGCTCTTAAAATTCTCTCTTTGTCTTTGGTTTTGTTTTGTTTTGTTTGATTATGTCTTGGTGACTTTCTTTTGGGATCTACCTTATGTGGGGTTCAATGAGCATCTTGGATAGATATTTCCTCATCTTTCATGATATCAGGGAAGTTTTCTGTCAATAAATCTTCAAACGTTTTCTCTGTATTTTCTGTTATCCCCCCTGTTCTGGTACTCCCATCATTTGTAGGTTATTTCTCTTGATAGAGTCCCACATGACTCTTAGAGTTTCTTCATTCTTTTTAATTTTTTTATCTGATTTTTCCTCAAATAAGTTGGCATCAAGAGCTTTAGCTTCAATGTCACTAATTCTAACTTCTACTGCCTCAATTCTGCTCCTATGCCTGTGTATTGAGTTGTCTAATTCTGAAATTTTATTGTTAATCTTTTGGATTTCTGATTGCTGTCTCTGTATGGATTCTTGCAGCCTATTAAATTTGTCATTATGTTCTTGAATAACTTTTTTTAAGTTCCGCTCTTACTTTGTATGTTCTCTGGCTGTTTCTGCGTTAGGTAGAATTTCCTTTCTAATTGCTAGAAGAGTTCTGTAAATTAATCTTTTGTATTCTGCCTCTGGTAATTCCAAGAAGTTCTCTTCCTCCAGAGGATCTATTGATTCTTTTTTTTTGGGATCTTGCTGAAGCCATCATGGACTGCCTCTTCATGTGACTTGATAT
This sequence comes from Trichechus manatus latirostris, assembly GCF_000243295.1. Lineage (NCBI taxonomy): Eukaryota > Metazoa > Chordata > Mammalia > Sirenia > Trichechidae > Trichechus > Trichechus manatus. The sequence continues at coordinate 1,222,893 of NW_004443996.1, forward strand.
TGACTATTGTCTCCGAGCCATCAGTAATTTATTATAATTTATTTTGTATTTGTTTAGTGAGACCTAGCTTCTTATTTTGTTTTGTTTTGATATGCCCAAATAGGCTGCTCGTGTGCACTAGTTTGATTTTTGACACTTTTGGATTTCTAATGTCCTGTCACCAGGTAGTCATTTCTGTAACTAAGTATGTGCACACAGGAGTCCGTTAAATTTTCCTATATGGGTTCAGCTTGGGTGTTCAGGCAGTTGGTCACCAAGTGTGTGATGCAGGCTCTCACCCCATTCATAGAGAGGCATGGGTGATTGTTGCAGGCACTGGACTCTGGCTGTGGTAGGGGATCACGCACTGAGCCAGGCTGGGGCTGATGGCTGCCCCTGAGAGTCTGAAAGGAAAGCGTGTCCCTATTCTCTATGGTGAGTAGTTTGGTAAGTTTTGCAGCCAGACTATGAGCACCCCACTCTGTTGTCTGTAAAGACTCGAGGGCACCACTTTTTCTTGGACTCCTGTAGCAGGTGACTAGAAACTTTAGGAACTATCACCAGTCCTTTTTGGGACCTATTTCTGGCCCAGCGGACTCCCAGTGCAGAGCATGGAGGGTGGAGGTAAAAGGGAGAGAGGTTTTTCCCAAATGCGCACTTTTTTTTAAATCCCTGTGAAAAGGTGCATGCATGTACTTATCTTAGCCTCTTGAGAGCTACTTTTCACTGGTTCGGAGTGTCCAGGCAGAATCTCTGCTGCCAGGTCTCTCTTGATTGGAAACTGCTTTCCGAGTGCACGCACAGCACAGCTGTTTGCCTGCTTCACTGCAGACTGGTGTGGCTGCGGTGCTGCAGTTTCACCACTGTGGCTCTGGTGCTCTTCGCTTCTTCCAAACCGTCTGTCTCTCACCTATCACTCAGATGGATTCCTCAAGTTTGTCTTGTTCAGGGCTCCTAGATATTCATATAGAATCAAATTAGTTGTTTTTGCAGGTGTTTGTTGTAAGAGGGATATAGAAAGCATCTAACTATTCTGCCATATTGGCCACGTTTCCCCATTTTGCATATTTTTATTGAACATTTTTATTTCTTATTATATGATGTATTTGCTTGTGCTTATTTTTCAAACCTCATACTTTCTAGCCTACCAAGTAAATCTGTTTGCTTAACCCCACATATGGATCTGCATATCTTAGATCCATAATTTTGATCTTGCTGCTCCTACCATTTGAAGTATCCTCATTTCTGTTAACTAATTCACATCCAGTACATTTTTCATGGTACAATTTAAAGGGCATTTTCCAGATAAACTATTCCTCCTGTCTGACCACTTTTAAATTCTTCTTCTCCTCAGAATTTCTACATAAATTATTCAATTTTATTTTAAGTTTATTGGTATGCTTCTTTATTATTGATCACATATTTTGTTTCCCCTAGTGAATCTATTCTGCCCATTGAGTAACCCATAAACCATTTGGAGACACAATGTCTTCTATTTCACTTTAATTTTCTATTGGTCCTAGCATCATGTTTGGTATTAAATGCATATTAATGATTACTATTATAAATAACTTTCCTAAAGAAGACAAAGCATGGATTAGATTGAATTCATTTTTTATATAAATCTTTCACTTATACATGTACAGGGCTAGAAAAAATCTAATTAAAGATCATACTCACTTTTTGAAGTAGGAGTCTAAGGCTCATAAACCTTAAAAACTTGCATTATCACTCTTACAGTGTTACAGTACCTATGTATCTTATTCCTGTATGAAAGAATAATAAAACATGAAATTTTTTGGCAACCATTTTGAACTCAGCACACAAAATCACATAGTTGTTGCATCCAAAGAGGGTATTTTAATCCAGCTTTATGAAATGGGGCAAGAGTTATAGAGTTAAATAATACTTATTGAACTTCTTGCTTCAAACACACTGCCCTCTATGATATACAGAGCCCAGGTGGCACAGTAGTTAAGAACTCGGCTGCTAACCAAAAAGTCGGTGGTTTGAATCCACCATCCTCTCCTTGAAAACCCTATGGAGCAGCTCTACTCTGTCCTATAAGGTCGCTATGAGTAGGAATTGACTCAAGGGCATAGGATTTGTTTTGGTTTTTTTATATGGATATAATTAATAGTAGTTTCACTCAAAAGAAGATGGAAGGAATACACAGAATCACTATATCAAAAAGAGTGAGTCAATGGTCAACCTTCTCAGAAGATAGTATATGATCACTAGTACTGAAGGAAGAAGTCCAAGCTGCACTGAAGACATTGGCCAAAAACAAGTCTCCAGGAACTGACAGAATACGAACTGAGATGTTTCAACAAATGGATGCAGCGCTGGAAGTGCTCACTTGTCTATGCCGATAAATTTGGAAGATAGCTACCTGGCCAACTAACTGAAAGAGATCCATGTTTATGCCTATTCCTAAGAAAGTTGATCCAACCGAATGTGGAAATTATCGAAAAATATCATTACTACTACACACAAGTAAAATTTTGCTGAAGATCATTCAAAAGTGACTGCAGTAGTATATCTACAGGGAACTGCCAGAAATTCAAGCCAGTTCAGAAGAGGACGTAGAACCAGAGACATCTTAGCTGATGTCAGATGGATCTTGGCTGAGAGCAGATAATACCAGAAAGTTGTTTACCTGCGATTTATTGACTATGCAAAGGCATTCGATTGTGTGGATCATAACAAATTATGGATAACATTGCAAAAAATGGGAATTCCAGAACACTTAATTGTGCTCAT
>NW_004443996.1:1225734-1227967 GCF_000243295.1 Trichechus manatus latirostris
CAAAAAATGGGAATTCCAGAACACTTAATTGTGCTCATGAGGAAACTGTACTTAGACCAAGAGGCAGTTGTTCCAACAGAATAAGGGGATACTGTGTGGTTTAAAGTCAGGAAAGGTGTGTGTCTGGGTTGTATCCTTTCACCGTACTTATTCAATCTGTATGCTGAGAAAATAATCTGATAAGCTGAACTATATGAAGAAGAAGGGGGCATCAGGATTGGAGGAAGACTCATTAACAGACTGCATTATGCAGATGACACAATCTTGCTTGCTGAGAGTGAAGAGAACTTGAAACACTCACTGATGAAGAAGGTCAAAGACCACAGCCTTCAGTATGGATTACGCCTCAACATAAAAAATACAAAAATCCTCATATCTGGACCAATAAGCAACATCATGATAGACAGAGAAAAGATGGAAGTTGTCAAGGATTTCATTTTACTTGGATCCACAATCAACACCCAAGGAAGTAGCAGTCAAGAAATCAAAAGATGCATTACGTTGGGTAAATCTGCTGCAAAACTTCTTTAAAGTGCTGAAAAGCAAAGATATCACCTAGAAGATTAAGGTGCGTCTGACCCAAGCCATGGTGTTTTCAATCACCTCAGATGCATGCGACAGCTGGACAATGAATAAGGAAGACCAAAGAAGAATTGATGTCTTTGAATTGTGGTGTTGGCGAAGAATATTGAATGCACCATAGACTCCCAAGAGAACGAACAAATCTGTCTTAGAAGAGGTACAACCAGAATGCTCCTTAGAAGCAAGGATGGTGAGACTACCTCTCATATACTTTGGACATGTTATCAGGAGGGATCAGTCCCTGGAGAAGGACAGCATGCTTGGTAAAATAGAGGGTCAGTGAAAAAGAGGAAGACCTTCAACGAGATGGATTGACAAAGTGGATGCGACAGTGGGCTCAAACATAACAATGATTGTGAGGATGGTGCAGGACAGGGCAGTGTTTCGTTCTGTTGTACATTGGGTCACTATGAGTAGGAACATACTCTACAGCACCTAACAACAACAATAGAACTCAGAAAGCACCTTACAAGAGTGTGCTTGGAAATAAATATGCCCCTCCCTATATAAAGATTCTAGGAAAAAATTAATAAAATAAATCCTTCACAAATAAAGTTACTTATTTCACAAAACTAAAACAAAATTTTAAAGACTTTAATAAAATGTTGTTGCTAGGATTCTCTACCTTGCTCTGTGCTCTCGTTTCAAAAATGTGATGTTTTTGTAAAGTACGAACCCAACAGGAGAGCAATTCATAAGCTTTTACAAAATAATGTCAAAAACGAGATAATTTTTAAAACTTAAACTAAAAATATACCCTGAAGTTTTCCTAAAACCAAACAATTGTTTAGCTTAACTAGTAAATGTCTGTCTTGAGCATTGTGTTCTTTTAAAAACTATCTAATTGGGATCAAATTCACAACAGCAACTTGAAAGATTAGATAGAAAGCTTAGTGGGCAGTGAGTTTACATTAATGGAGGAGGAAAATTTGGAAAAGGGGAGTGAGAATGTTTGCACAACTTGAAGAACGTAACCAATGTCATGGAATTATACATGTAAAAATTGTTGAACTAGTGTATGTTCTGCTGTGTACTCAACAATGATAACAAAAATAAATTATACTTAAAATGAGATTTATTTTTCATAATCATAAATATTAAACCAATTTTTGCAAAATATTTTTTTGAATTTCCTATTTTTCAAGTGTGTATAGTGTACTTTGTTTAGAGATATGGTTAACAATGCTATGTTTCATTTTTATAGAAGTTTATAACTTTGTTTCCAGCATAGTATTTCCTTAAAAAGAATGGACAGTTGCGTACATACTTCACAAATATTTTCATGTAAAAAATGTTATATAGAAGTCAAACATCAAAAATAGGTTCAGCCTCTTTAGTACAATTCACCTTTATGTTGGATTGATGATTAAAATATGTCAAGTTATTTTAGTTCAATTTGGACTTGGGGTATTACAAATATGAGAAATCATTAGAGTACTATGGATACAAATAGATATAAATCTACTAACCCTAAACAGAGTGGAAGAGCCATTAAAAAAGAATCCACAGAAACATGCCATAATAGCAGAGTGAGGTGCTCAGGGAACACTCACCATAGCAAAATAACCATTTAAATAATTTTCACTTGAGATATACATATATATATATATATGATTTTCACTTGAGAGAGATATATATAATTTTCACCATG
>NW_004443996.1:1228067-1246125 GCF_000243295.1 Trichechus manatus latirostris
TCTCTGAACATTTATTAAAAAAAAAAAGTCTACAAAATCTTGTTAAGGAAAGTATGGCGTTTGATCCATGATTAACTCCCTCCTCCTTTCTCAGCTCAGTGTGATGAAAACACCACTACTGGCAGATGCAGCCAAGAACACAGGGCTCTTTCTCTCACTAACTTCCAGTCTAAGGCTATGGTTTCACTTTGGAAAGGGCTGGTCACATACCCCAAGCACCACGTTGCAGAAGCTCTATTCCAGACTGGTACAACAGAGATGATTAGTGCTCCCCTTCTTCAACCAGCCCCTACTTATAGAGTGAAAGATTTACCCCAAAGTTTGTGACAAGCCAAGAATACTGGACCCTGATTGTCTCAACCACAGCTCACTCACAGGTGAACATTTCATATTGGGAGGGGCAAGCCAGGAGATCAGAGGCTACAGCTCCAACCAGTGTCCCACTCACAGAGCAGGGGTGTCACTCCGAGAAAAGTGGGCTGCTGTGCACACCCCCAACTTTGTTGCAGTGATGCAGATTCTACCCAAGGGAATAGACAGGTTGTGAGAACAGAGAGCTCTGCAGATATCCCTAAGGGGACTAACTTTATTTGAAACAGAGCATTGGGATGTTTGTGCTCAAGAGCATTGTCAAAAAACATATTGCAAAGATTCTGTGGAAGAATCCTGATCAAAAGGGGGGAAATGTAGGACAGAATTTAAAATTCTCACGGAACTTTCTGGAGCCATGGATGCTAGATGAACCTCTAAAACTATTGCCTTAAGATAATCTCGAAAACTTAAACCAAAAATATCCCCTGAAGTCTTCTTAAAACCAAATAATAGTTTAGCTTAACTATTAAAGAATGCCTGCCTTGAGCATTATGCTCTTTTAAGATTTGTCTATATGGGATTAAATTGACAACAGCAACTTGAAGGATTAGGTAGGATACTTAGGGGACAGTGAGTTTACGTTAATAGAGGAGGAACAAATCGGAAAAGGAGACTGAAAATGTTCAAAGAATGTAATCAATGTCACTGAATTGTACATGTAGAAACTGTTATATTGATGTGTGTTCTGTTGTGTATATTTTCAACAACAAAAAATAAATAAATTATTTTAAAAAATCTTGTTAGTAATTAAGAGAAGGCTGGTAGCTTCATGGTACTAATAGCAACAAGTAAAATGGTAGACTAGCTAGAAGTTTAACAGACAGAACTAGGAAAGAGACAGTTAAGAAGAAACCTCCTGGGGTTAGAGCAAGCCTCAAAGACTGACAAAACTCTGCCCTTGTAAAATGGAAGCCAACTGTAATTGGCTCAGGCTGTGAAGCAATTTATACCTGGCTAAAACTGTCGCCATCCCTGGTGGTCAGGGAGACGACGTGCTCTGAGGAGTGACGTCAGAAAATGCACACTGCACGGTAAAAATGTTGACATCCAAAGACAAAATCTTAAAAACAGCAAGAGAAAACTTGCTTGTTATGTACAAGAGCATCCCGATAAGATTGAGAGCTGAGTTTTCATCAGAAACAATGGAGGCCAGAAAGCAGTGGGATGACGTATTAAAATGGGCTGAAAGAGAAAAATTGTCAACTGAGAAACTTATATCCAGCATAACTATCTTTCACAAATGAAAGTGAAATAAAGACATTTGCAGAATCCATTGCTAGCAGACCCAGCTTACAAGAAATACCAAAGGCAGTCATCAGGATTAAAGCAAGTGACTCCAGACAGTAACTTAAATTCAAACACACACATGCACATGCATGCGCACACACACGCATACAAAGCCATGCTGGATATTAATATTTGTTTTATTTAGATAATTACTATTTGATTTCCTCCTTTTTAAGTCATCGATTCAGTGTGCTTGCTTTCTCTGGAATAAATGCGGTGTGCTTTATCAGAAAAGTCCTTGAGACAGATAGTAAAATCATAATGTCTCGCCCTCATTGCCTGTCATTACTTGAAACTTGATGACTTAGGGATATCATTCCACTGAGATTTACTGTTGAGCTTATATATAATTATTAATTGATGGGTTTGGATTTTTATTTTGCTATTTAAAAATTTGATATATGACCCTCTTATGAGAGTGCTTAAAATATTTAGTCTACTATTACCTTTTCTTAGTTTCTAACAGAAAAGTATGGTATACATATTAAAAACACATGAAGATCCATAGAAGAGGTGTGCACACCTCTTTATGCACATCTGATTCATTTCTCCATCACTCAGAAGATATACTTCTAGAGGCAATCTATAGGAGAAGGGATGTGTCAAATAAGTGCTATTGTGCTTATATAGATAAGCAAGTATATTGTTCTCTATTAGTTACCAATTTTGCTATTCAGAAATTTGATTATTTTGGTAAAATATACCTAGGTTTCAGGGTCACTGTTTCTGTTAAATTCAAGTCTTCTGGTATAAAATAGAGAAATGATGTCTCATTATATAATACATATAAATCAGTGTTGTATATTGAGGTGTTTAATTTGTGATGATGTCACTACAATAATGATTGTGGATGAAGACACAGAAAACTATCATATAGTGTATCTAATTTTCCTTCTAAAGAAACTAGAGAACAAGCACCTTAGGGTATAGAGAGGTTACTATTAGACATTGAAATAATAAAGAAACAAAAATAAATACAATTTCCCTATACCACAAATAAATACCTTTCTTTTTCATTTAATGAGAGAAAAAAAAAACTCCACCAATTTCGTTTAGACTTTATGCCACTATTCGGTTGTCTGCTTATAGGTGGATTACAAATAAATAATAATAGAGTTGTTTTTTGATGAACATTAAAAATAATAACTTTTAATCTCTGAGGAGCATCATTCAATACAGAATTGTTCCATTTTGATTTAACATGGTTTTATGGGTTGAGTGTGTTCCCCAAAAAGATATGTTCAAGTCCTAACACCTGGTACCTGTAAAAGTGACCTTAATTGGAAATATCATCCTTGCATACCTAATCAAATTAAAATGAAGTCATAGTGAATTAGAGTGGGACCTAATCAAATATGACTTGTGAACTTATAAAAAGAGGAGAAGAAACACAGAGGCAGAGAGACACAGGGAAGATGGTCATGGAAACACAAAGGCAGAGATTGGAGTTATGCTGCCTCTAGCCAAGCAACACCAAGATTTACCAGAAGTCACCAGAAGCTAGGAGAAAGGCATTGAACAGATTCTCGCTCAGAGACCTCAGGAGGAATTAACTCTGCTAACACCCTGATATCAGACTTGTAGCTTCCAGATGTGTGAGAGAATAAATTTCCGTTGTTTTAAGCCACTCACTTTGTGGTAATCTATTACACCAAACACTAGGAAAACAATACACATTACATACTAGCTAATTTCTATTTTGAAACATGTAGAATCAGAAAATTTTCATTTTCTTTTGTGGACCATTAACCACAACGGGAATTATCAATATTTCTAAATAAACTCACACAGTGGAAATTTTATGCTAATATATTTTTAGCTAAACTTTGTTATTGTATTTCTCCCAGATGTTTAATATTGTGTACTATTAAGTTTAGTACCAAAAGCATTAATGGTGAGCCTCCTTGCTAGTCCTTTCCATTTCTTTTCTAATTGTGTATGGATATTTAGAAAACATAACAGTGCATTGCTCAGAGAATTGGGAGTAATGAAAAGAATGGATGACATGTTAATGGTAACCTTCAGGATAACAAATCATTTAAATCATTAACTTGAAAATTCCCTGAGAATAAATTCCAATATCTACGGAAGTGAAGCCTACATGATAGTTTGGGGTGTATTACGGTTAAATAGAAATGCACTATGAGCTAGTGAGGGGAAGTGGAAGTGGAAGACTGGGTGGAGGAAATATTTAATGGAGTTACAGAAAGCTTATTGACACTCATCTTTCTGTTTCTTGGTGGGTCAGATTTTAGTCATCAGGATGTGGCTCTTCCCATCAAAGGGAATTTAAAATAACTATATGGGGGTAGTTCTACTCTGTCCTATAGGGTTGCCGTGAGTCGATATCGACTCGACTGCAAAGCGTTTTGGTTAGGTTTATCCAACCTACAAGGAGCCCTGTTGTCACAGTGGTTAAGCACTCGGCTGCTAATCATAAGGTTGGTGGTTCAAATCCACCAGTCACTCCGTGGGAGAAAGATATGGCAGTCTGCGTCTGTAAAGATCACAGCCTTGGAAACCCTATGAGGCTGTTCTACTCCCTCCTATAAAGTGGATATGAGTCAGAATCAACTTGACAACAAAGAAGTGTGTTTTTTTTTAATCCAGCCTACAACAAAATGATCATCGTAGAGAATGCAGTTATATGAAGAAGAAAAAAAAAAGGATTGCCTGAGAGAAACAGATACATACATATATATGTCAAAAGAGAGAGAGAGGACTAAGCAAACAGAAAAATCAAATTTCAGGGAGTAAGTCAAATCAGTATTGTGTAGTATATGTTAGAAAAAAAGGAAAAAAAATTATGTATAAATTAATAAGGACAGTCACTTAAGTTCAACCTAAAATATTTCGAAGTATTAAAACATGATTTTCTGCAATTAATGCATGACTACTCCTTTATAGACATTATGTAAGAACACTGAGGAGCACATAAGGCGATGAACAAAAGTTGGACAGCATAAGGAGTACTCCAGACTGAATCATAATAGAGACGATCATGATTCCATCATACCACTTCCATCAATCAAACTCTCTAAAGCTAGTCTTTAATCTTTCAGTAAGGAAAATATTAGAATTTTATACAAAAATTCAACTGAAAATGTATACATATAAATACATATGTATGTAATTATATATATGTATATCTTAAAGTAATATTGTATAAAATTGCCAGTTGTAAGGTACATGAAAAAATACGTAAGAATTGAATTACTGAGAAGAAATAATAGATTTGTCTCAACTGTAAGAGAGTGCAACAGAGTTCTTGGGAGGAGAAGGGTTAAAAAATTAAGCATGCAACCTTTTGAAAAATAGATATCACTATAGAACAAGTTAAGCTAACTGCATAAACTAAAAAGAAAAAAGAAAAATAGAGTATCATTGCATTGAAATGGTGGTGGTATGTTAATGGTTAGCCCATTACCCATTGCCGTGGAGTTGATTCCAACCCATAGCAACCCTATAGGACAGAGTAGAACTACACGATAGGGTTTCCAAGGAGCAGCTTGTGGATTCAAACTGCTGACCTTTTGGTTAGTAGCCAAGCTCTTAACCACTGCGCCATCAGGGCTCTATGTTAATGGTTAGGGGACTGTAAATTAGAAAACTGAATAGGACTAGAGAGTCAGCTTTTAACTTTAATGAGTAGGAGATTAAAGTGGAGGATGGTAAAGGATAATGCAGCAAATAGAGTCATCTGGCTCCCTATTTCATAACAAAATGTGTTATCACATGTATCCTGAACCCTGAATTTAGAATAAGAAAACAGTAGAAATGTATGGGTAATTCTACAAAATAATATCATTCGGGACAGTATGAAAGTGCAAGGACATAAAGTTAATAAAATTAGGTAATATTTACTAAAGGATCACTATATGACTTGTCCAGGCCCTTGCAATTGTATATTAATTACCTCATTTCTATTGTTATCACAGCCTTATAAGGTAGGTGTTATTATGATCTCAACTTTACAGGTAAAAAACTGAGGTACACAGTGGTTAAATAACTTGCCTAAAGGTCATGCAGCTAAACAGTGTGAAGCTGGGTTTCATATCTAAGAAGTTTGCTTCTAGCACCCGCACTAACTACAGTCTTTGGCATTACACAAAATAATATGTGTCAAGTTGTGGAAAAACAGCTAATAACGAGAAGACACTACATTAAAGGAATAGAGTTATGAAGGGAAAACTGGAAACCATGGGTTTAGGTCACATACAATACTTTAAAAATGAAAGATACATTAGCAATAGGTTAGTCAACGAATCCAGTTAATGCTAAAGTGAAATAAAATGTATATTCTTTCTGTTCTTGGAAAGTTATTGTGTCAGTTTACCCCTCTAAAATGTGAGAATTTTTCTAATAACTAGTCTCAAATAATTCGACATACTTTTTAATATTTACTCACATAGATTTACATCATTGGCCTGTGTGTTTATACATGAGGTAAAGAAAAAGAGAGAAAGGTGTGGCTGTCAGCTGATTCATGTCTCAATGGAAAAATCATAGATGTCAATGTACATGTCACCATTTAAAACAGTGATTCTGCATGTATTTCAACATAACACCAGATATAAGTACCTATGAGGAAAGTGTTCAATCTGAAGTCATGTACTTGCACTTACATGTGATTGCCAAATTAAAGCAAGCAAAATCACTATGATTTTATATAGCTTCAGTGAATATGTTTGAACCTTATAATTCTATAAGTTTATAGGTTTCTTCCTTTTATTTTCAGCGTTCAAGGAAAGTTTTCCTATGTCCTGATATGCAGTTGTGGGCCCCATTTCAGTTGAGAGGAAATAAAAGCAAACAAACAAAAAATACCTCTAGAGACAATAATAATGATAATAAGATTTGTGAAATGATTTTCATCTGAGAAATCAACCATTATGTTTCAAAATATTGTTATTTTTCTTTATTTGGGTGCTTTAGTGGGCCTCAAATCACCATTATAAGTTATTTCCTTAATATCATTTTTTAGCCATAATTGTAACTATTATCCTAACTAAATAATAAAAGCATTATTAGTTCTCACCACCTTCCTCCCCATCTTTCTTCTTCCACCTTATCTTTCTATGTCTTATTATTTCTAATAATTATTGAGTATGTGCAACGTGCTAGGTGCTGTAATAAGAGTTTTACTGTGTTATTTTTCTCATTCCTTACTACTATTCCATTAGGTAAAGCCATTGGGTAAGTACTATTTCCGTTTTAGAGATGAGAGAACGGAGCCACAGAGACATTAAACACTTTTCCCAAAGTGTCATAACAATACATTGTGGAGATGTTAATAAAATCAGTGCAGTTGAACAGCTTTCAGATAAACTCAGATCTTTTTAAAGTTTGAATTTTAAATATTTTTTAAACAAAACTATGGGCAGTTATCATTACTGGATGTTTCTGTTACCAAGTGTTTGTTAGCATTACTAAGAGAAACAACTAACAGATGTTGAGAATTTATGATGCGTCAGATTCTAGGCTGATTACTTATCATGTATTATTACAGAGATGTTAAGTAACTTGCCCAAAATCACACAGGTATTAGTGGTTAAACAGTACTTACTCTAGATATTTTGACTTCAACTATCAACTATGATATAAGTACTTAGTAATCACATAGTTTTATTTTCTGTAGTTTTAATAGCAGTACCAGAAAAAATTAAGAACAGAAAATTTCTGTTTTGGATGATAAGAACATCACTGTCTTCATTCTGGAATGCACTCTGTGTAAAATTAACTAAATGCAAAGTTAGAATTTCTTCCTTCAGAGTACAAATTGTCCAATCAAGGTTTAAAGGGCCACTTCTCAAGATACTGTGTAAAACCATTTAAGTGACTCAAGAGGTCTTTTTATTTGTCTTCCATCAAGAATATTGCTGTGGTTTAATTACTGAGCCCTAGGCACTAAAACTGGTGTCTCTGGAAGTTCTGAATTTTTCCCTGTGGTAAATGATTTGGGATTGGCTTAAATGTCTTTTGATTCTATACACCTGGGGGCATCTAACCACAGATTCTGTCTAGAACCTGATAGAGAGCCCAATGGGATAGACTAACTATTCCATCAGAAGTAACAGTTTATCCAGAACCTCCCTAACACACTTCATGGGGCATTTGCGTTAACATCCACAGCCTAGGCTTTTAAAGTAAAAGAAAACTTATGTGGGTGAAATTGTCAGAAGGGATATATGGCATACCCCCACCTTAGTTCCCTTTCACACTCCTCTGTCAAAGGATAGAATATTTCATATGGCACAGAGATATATGCTGGCATGACCAAAAATGAAAAAGGAAGTGACAGATGCTATTTTCTGGATTTAATCCCTTTCCGTTGCTGACTCCTTACAGTGAATGTTTCAGAGCAATCATGGAAGAGTGGAGAAAACTTTGACTTGGAGGCTCTTATGTTACTGAGAGCCAGTAAACTTAATGGCTTTGATTACCTGCCTTTGAATTTAGGGTTATATTCCTTCAATCCTCTGCTTCTTGAGGACAGAGTTGGGAGAATGTTTCAAATGAGTCAGTTTCTTACCTGGGCCATGAGCAAAGATAGTGAAACAGTCTCAGATTTTTTAATTTACCCATAATCCTTTACTAGAAAACATCTGACTTTCTATATTTGGTATTTTGTTATTAATATTTATATTTGTCCCCCAAAGAACTTTACAATTATTTCATACACATAGAAGTCCCTTGACTAGGCATAGAATCCCTTGAATATCACCACATAAGTTCAGTAAGGGGGCCTTAAGATTATCTCAGCCTGCTTCCTATACAAATTCACTAGGACAAGATAATTCAATGCTATATTAAAGCATCTATAATAATAAATGAAATTAGAAATAAGAGACATTTAGATTTGGGTGTATCATCCATATTTTTAAAGAATCTATTTGCAGTATATACATTTTGTAATAAAAATTGATTATAAAACAAAATACCCATCTACCCCTCATCTCTAGTGCCTTGAGAACCCCAGAATCCTTCTGGTTCTCAGAACCCTTCTCCTATCATCCAGTCAGTAAAGTAGGTGCAATACAGAAAAAAAAAAAAAAAGAGTCAAAGGCAAGTTGGAAACAAAGAATAAGGATCACTAGATGGAAAATACAGCGTTGGTGATAGAAATTATGCTGGTTACAGCAGGATAGACTTCTGTAAGACCAATGACTTATTCATAGTAAAAACTTTTTTTTTTCTTTTAACAACACAAATGATGACTGTACATGTGGATTTTACCAGGTGATTTAAACATGAATCAAATTGACTACACCTATGGAAGGAGACAATGGAAAAGCTCCATATTATCAGTCCAGCCAAAGCCAGGGTCTGACTGTGGAACAGACCATCAATTGCTCACATGCAAGTTCAAGTTGAAGCTTAAAAAAAAAATCAAAGCAAGTCGAAGAGAGCCAAACTACAGCCTTGAATACATCCTGCCTGAATTTATAGACCATCTCAAGAATTGATTTGATGCACTGAACACTAATGACTGAAGACCAGAAGATTTGTGAGATGACATCAAGGACATCATAGATGAAGAAGGTAAAAGGTCATTAAAAACACAGGATAAAGGAAAAAAAATGAATGTTAGAAAAGGCTCAGAAACTTGCTCTTGAACTCAGAGTAGCTAAAGTGAAAAGAGAAATGATGAAGTAAAAGCTGAACAGAAGATTTCAAAGGGGAGCTTGAGAAGAAAAGGTAATGAAATGTGTAAAGACCTTATGGATTGAATTGTGTCCCCCAAAAATGTGTGGTAACTTGGCAGGGCCATGATTTCCAGTATTGTGTGATTGTTCACCATTTTGTGATCTGATGTGATTTTCCTATGTGTTGTAAATCCTTTCTGTATGATGTTAATGAGGTGGGATTAGCAGCAGTTATGTTAATGAGGCAGGACTCAATCTATAAGATTAGACTGTGTCTTAAATCAATCTCTTTTGGGATATAAAAGAGAGAAGCAAGCAGAGAGATATGGGGACCTTATACCAACAAGAAAGCAGTGCCATGAGCAGAGTACGTCCTTTGGACACGGGGTTCCTGCACAGAGAAGCTATTAGACCAAGGGAAAATTGATGACAAGGACCTTTCCCCAGAGCCAACAGAAAGAGAAAGCCTTGTCCTGAAGCTGGCACCCTGAATTTGGCTTTCTAGTCTACTAGACTGTGAAAGAATAAATTTATCTTTGTTAAAGCCATCCACTTGTGGTATTTCTATTATAACAGCACTAGATAACTAAGATAGACTTGGAATTAGAAAACAGAAAGGGAAAAACACAATCGACATTTCTCAAGCTGAAAGAACTGAAGAGAAAATACAAGCCTCGACTTACTATACTGAAGGATTCTATGGGCAAAAATTCAACTGATGATCTGTTCCACAGTCTGCCCCTGGCCTTGTTCTGACTAATGATATTGAGGTTCTCAATCATCTCTTTCTACAGAAGTAGTCAATTTGATTCCTGTGGATTCCTTCTGGTGAGGTTCAAGTGCATCATCACTGTTCATGTTGGGAAAAAAAAGATATTTCCAATGAATAAGTCATTGGTCTTGCAAAATTATATCACACAATCTCCAGTGTCATTTCTAGCACCAAAGCCATATTGTCCAACTACTGATCCTTCTTCTTTGTTTCCAATTTGCACATTCCAATCACCAGTAATTATAAGTGCAACTTAATGGAAGTTTGATCAATTTCAGACTGCAGAAGTTGGTAAAAATCTTCAATTTCTTTATCTTTGGCATTGGGGAAAAACAAGACTCTAGGAATTGTGGAATACCAATTGAGATATTTCAACAAATGGATGTAATGATGGAAGTGCTCATGCGTTTATGCCAAGAAATCTGAAAGACAGCTACCTGGCCAACTGATTGGAAGAGATCCATATGCCTACCTATTCCAAAGAAAGGGGATCCAAAAAATGTGGAAATTATAGAACAATATCATTAATATCACATGCAAGTAAAATTTTGATGATGGTAATTCAAAAACGGTTGTAGCAGTACATTGACAGGGAACTGTCAGAAATTCAAGGCAGATTCAGAAGAGGACCCAGAACAAGGGATATCATTGCTGATGTCAGATGGATCTTGGGTGAAAGCAGAGAATACCAAGATGTTTACCTGTGTCTTGCTGACTATACAAAGGCACTCAACTGTATGGGTCATAAAATATTATAGATAACATTGTGAATAATGGGAATTCCAGAACATTTACTTGTACTCATGCAGAACCTATACATAGACCAAGAGGCAGTCATTTAAACAGAACAAGGTGATACTGCATGGTTTAAAATTAGTGAAAATGTGGGTCATGGTTGTATCCCTTCACCATACTTATTCAATCTGTATGCTAAGCAAATAATCTGAGAAGCTGGACTATATGAAGAAGAAAGCAGCATTAGGATTGGAGGAAGACTCATTAACAACCTGCAATATGCAGATGAAGCAACCTTGCTTGCTGAAAGTTAAAAGAACATGAAACACTTACTGATGAAGATAAAAGACCACAGCCTTCAGTATGGATTACAGCTCAACATAAAGAAAACAAAAAATCCTCAAAATTGGACCAATAAGCAACATCATGATAAACGGAGAAAATATTGAAGTTGTCAAAGGTTTCATTTTACTTGGATCCATAACCAATGCCCATGGAAGCCGCACTCAAGAAATCAAATGATACATTGCATTGGGCAAATATTGAAGTTGTCAAGGATTTCAACCCCCATGGAAGCAGCAGAGAGAAATAAAACGACATACTGCATTGGGGAAATCTGCTGCAAAGGATCTCTTCAAAGTGTTAAAAAGCAAAGATGTCACCTTGAGGACTATGGTGACTCTGACACAATCATGGTCTTTTTAATCGCCTCATACCCATAGGAAAACTGGGCAATGAAAAAAGAAGATGAAGAAGAATTGATACATTTTAATTATGCTGTTGGTAAAGAACACTGAATATACCACGGAATGCAAGGAAGAATGAGCAAATCTATCTTGGAAGAAGTAAAGGCAGAATACTCCTTAGACGCAAGGCTGGCAAGACCTCGTCTTGCGTACTTTGGACATGTTATCAGGAAGAGCCAGTCCCTGGTGAAGGACATCATATTTGGTAAAGTAGAGGGTCAACAAAGAAGATGAAGACCCTCAACAAGATGTATTGACACAGTGGCTGCAACAATAGGCCCAAATATAGGAATGATGGTGAGGATGGCACAGGACAGGGCAGTATTTCCTTCTGTTGTATGTAAGATTGCTATGATGGCACATAACAACAACGACAACATGGGCAAAAAATTGAGTGATGCAGAAAACATCAAAATATAATGGAAGGAATATACAGAGTCACTGTACCAAAATGAATTGGTCAGTATTCAACCATTTCATGAGGTAGCATATGATCAAGAACCACTGGTACTGAATGAAGATGTACAAGCCCTGCTGAAGTCATTGGTTAAAAACAAGGGTCCAGGAATTGATGGAATGTCAATTGAGATGCTTCAACAAAGAAATGTAAAGCTGGAAGCACTTACTCATCTATGTCAAGAAATTTGGAAGACAGCTACCTGGCCAACTGACTGGAAGAGACCCATGTCGGTGCCCGTTCCACAGAAAAGCAATCAAACAGAATGTGGAAATTATCAAACAATATCATTAATTATCACATGCAAGCAAAATTTTGAAGATAATTCAAAAATAGTCATACATCAACAGGGAACTGTCAGAAGTTCAAGCCGGACTCAGAAAATAATGTGGAATGAGGGATATAATGGCTGATGTCAAATGGATCTTGGCTGAAAGCAAAAAATATCAGAAAGATGTTTACCTGTGTTTTAATGCTTTTGGAAAGACATTAAACTATGTGGATAATAACAAATTATGGATAACATTGTGAAGAATGGGGATTCTAGGACACTTAATTGTGCTCATGTGGAACCTATACATGGATCAAGAGGGAGTTGTTCTAGAAGAACAGTGGTATAATGAGTGGTTTAAAATTGGAAGGGGTGTGTAGCAGGGTTGTATTCTTTCATCTTATTCACTCTGTATGTTGAACAAATAATCAGAGAAGATGGGCTATGTGAACAAGCATATGGCATTAGGATTGGAGGAAGACTCAATCTGCAATATGCAGATGACAAAATCTTACTTGCAAAAATAAAGACGCCTGAAGCACTTACTGAAACTTGCAAAGACTTCAGCATGGATTTCACCCTGAATGTAAAAAAACACAAAAATCCTTAAGAATGGACCAGTAAACAGGATCGTGATAAATGGAGACAAAATTGACGTTGTCAAGGATTTCATTCTTCTTGAATTAACAATGCCCATAGAAGCAGCAGTCAAGAAATCAAACTATGTATTACATTGGCCAAATCTGCTGCAAAAAAAAAAAACCCTATAAAGTGTCAAAAAGCAAAGATGTCACTTTGATGACTAAGGTGTGCCTGACTCAAGCCGCAGTCTTTTCAATCGCCTAATATGCATGCAAAAAAGTTGGACAATGAAAAAGGAATACCGAAAAAGAACTGACACATTCAAATTGTGGTGCTGGCTAAGAATACTGAATAAACCACAGACTACCAGAAAATGAGCAAATATATCTTGGAGGAAGTATAACCAGAATGCTTCTTAGAAGTTAGGATGTAAAGACTGCGTCTTGCTTACTTGGACATGTTATCAGGAGAGACCAACTGCTGGAGAAAGACATCATGCTTGGTAAATTAGGGGGTCAGAAAAAAAGAAGGAGACTGTTCTGTATGTTTCTATAATGATCTAAAATCCCAAAAGGTATAAGATACTATTATGCTTTCAAAATACATATGTACAATCATTCATAATATAAAATTTGAAATAGAAATATGTCTACCTTTGTGAGGCTATCTAACATTAACTAAAAGTAATTAGAAATCTGTAAGTCACTATTTCTAGTTATTTTAGAAATTTTTCAACTTAGACATAGAAGCATGTGAAGTCCGTAAGAATGTAAACAACCTTTAAGTTGACTTTGACAAGGCATGCTGGTACACAAGAAAACATAACAGTTAATCTCTAAACAATTTCTCTAATTTCTAACCTTGAACAAAAGATGTGTCATTCAGCTACTCTCTAACCCTAGAGAAAAGACATAACATACTAGTCTTCGACATCACACTGACCTTTGTCTTGTGGAGTCAAGGTAGCAAATTCACATATAAACCTTAAACTTCTGCTCACTTACTTAGAGAAGGCAGAGATGGAATTGATATTCTGTCCACTACCACCCACCTTGAACACTAGCTACAAGAGACCTCCGCCAAGTTCGAGCCATGGTTAAACCTCCCTCCGAGACCTCTTGTTAAAGGTAAAAGCCTAAAGTCTAAAGATTTGGACTCTAGCCATTTACTAACATAGTAATTGTTAATTCTGATTCTACAGTTCTGAACGAATATTTTGAGGTCATACTTGCGTGCATTGCCATCACTACCATGCCACAAACTAAATGAGTTTATGCACGTTAAACCTGAACATTTCCTTATTTATTTCTGAGATTAAATCCTACACAATAGAGACCCTCAATGAGATGGACTGACACAGTGGCTTCAACAATGGACTCAAACATAGCAATGGTTTTGAGGATGGCACAGTACCAGGAAACATTTCATTCTGTTTTACATATGGTCTCTAAGGGTTGGAGACAACTGGATGGCACCTAACAACAACAAAAAATTTGTTATAGCAAAATTGAAGGCTTACATTAGTGGGAATATGTAATACGATGAGTTTGTTCCTTTAATTTGCCTTAATAGTAGCAAAACAACTATGCTTATTGGTTTTTGTTATGGCAACCGCTGGTTTTCCAAAGGAAAAAAAGCATTTAAATTGGAAGTTGTTAATTTGAAAGCATTTTCCTGAATGAGAGGAAATTATAAGAGGATTCCTGTGTAATTTAAAGATTATGAGTGTTAAAGACAGCTCAAAATTGACTTAATTATTGGTTTGTCAATTTTACAACCTTCACAATATAAAAAATATTCTTTTTAAAAATTATATTTTGTTCTTGTTGTTGAGAATATACACAGCAAAACATATACCAATTCAACACTTTCTACATATACAATTCAGTGACATCGATTACATTGTTTGAGTTGTGCAACCATTCTCAACCTCTTTTTCTGAGTTGTTCCTCCACCATTAACATAAACTCACTGTCCCCCAAGGCTCGTATCTAATCTTTCAAGTTGTTGTTGTTACTTTGATCCCATAAAGATAGTTCTTAAAAAAGCGTAATCCTCAAGGCAGATATTTTTTACTAGTTAAGTTAAACTATTGTTTGGTTTTAAGAAGACTTCAGGGGATAATTTTGGTTTAAGCTTTAGAGATGATCTCAGGGAAATAGTTTCAGAGGTTCATCCAACCTCTGTGGCTCTGGAAAGTCTGGAGTCCATGAGAATTTGAAATTCTGTTCTACATTTCTCCCCTTTTGATCAGGATTCTTCTACAGAATCTTTGATCAAAATGTTCAGTAGTGGTAGACAATCAACATCAAGTTCTTCTGGTTTCATGGCAAAGGAGGCAGTTGTTCATGGAGTCAATTAGACACATCCCATTTCCTCATCCTGTTCCTGACACTCCTTCTGTTGCTCCAGGTGAACAGAGACGAATCGTCATGCTTTGGATGGCCACTTGCAAGCTTTTAAGATCCCAGGCACAATGCAACAAAATAGGAAGTAGAGCAGAAGCACTAAACGTTATTGGGACAATTAACAGGGATGTCCCATGAACTCATGACCCTAATTCTCCAAGGAAAGTGTCATGAATTGAATTGTGTCCCCCAAAAATGTGTGTATCAATTTCACTGGGCCATGATTCCTGGTATTGTGTGATTGTCCAACATTTTGTCATCTGTTGCGATTTTCCTAAGTGTTGTAAATCTTGCCTCTATGATGTTAATGAGGGGAGATTGGTGACAGTTGTGTTGATGAGGCAGGACTCAATCTATGATATTGGATTGTGTCTTGAGCTGGTTTCTTTTGTGATATAAAAGACAGAAGAGAGCAGAAAGACAGGGGGGCTTATACAACCAAGAAATCAGTGCTGGAAACAGAGCCCATCCTTTGGACCCTGGGTTCATGTGCAGAGAAGCTCCTAGTCCAGGGGAAGATTGATGAGAAGGACCTTCCTCCAGAGCCAACAGAGAGAGAAAGCCTTCCCCTGGAGCTGAAACCCTGAATTTGGACTTTTAGCCTACTTTACTGTGAGGAAATAAATCTGTCTTTGTTAAAGCCATCCACTGGTGGCATTTCTGCTGTAGCAGTCCTAGGTAACTAAGACACCAAGGAACCAAAACTCATGAGGATTTTGATTGTACATTTTTTTTTTGCCATTGTAAATATATCTGTCTCACAACTTTTTCCACTTCAACTTTTTACAGGTATACAACTTATTGATAGCAATTACAATAACCAGGTGTGCAACCGTACCCCTAATCAATGTAATTTTTCCATCACCTTTTAACCTCAATTTCCCCCTCCCTCCCACCCCGGTAAACACTAATAAACTTTGGTCTCTATACATTTGCCTATTCTTGCCTTTTTATATAAGTGAGTTCATACAATATTTGTCATTTTGTGATTGACTTATTTCACTCAGCATAATGTCTTCAAGCTCCATCCATATTGTGGCATGTATCAAGACTTCATTTCTTCTACTGGCTGAGTAGTATTCCATTGTATGTATATAGCACATTTTGTTTTTCCATTCATCTATTCATGGGCATTTACATAGTTTCCAACTTTTAGCTGTTGTGAATGGTGCTGCAATGAACACTAGTTTAAAATCTGTTTGCGTCTCTGCTTTCAAGTTTTTTGAGTATATAGCTAGGAGTGGAATTGCTGAGTCAAATAGTAGTTCTATATTTAGTTCTTTGAGGAAGTGCCACACTATTTTCCACAAGGACTATACCATTTTGCATTCCCACCAGCAATGGATGAGTGTTCAATAAATATTCTTTTTTTAAATTTTTTTATTGTACTTCAGATGAACGTTTACAGAACAAATAGTTTCTCATTAAACAGTCAGTACACATATTGTTTTATGACACTGGTTAACAGCCCCACGACATGTCAACACTCTCCCTTCTCGACCTTGGAGGACATTTCTTTTTGGTGAAAATATACATAACCAAAGACACACCATTTCAAAAACTTCGACATGTACAATTCAGTGACATCAATTACATTCTTCCAGTTGTGCTGCTGTTCTCACTATCTTTTTCCAAATTATTCAATCACCATTATCTTCAACTCACTGCCCCCTAGGCTTCTCATCAAACCTTTTGAGTTGCTGTTGTCCATTTGATCTCACATAGATAATTCTTTTTTTTGTACCTTAGATTAAGGTTCGCAGAATAGTTTCTCATTAAACAGTTAGTACACACATTGCCCTGTGACAATGGATAACAACCTCACGACATGTCAACACTGTCCCTTCTCAACCTCGGATTCCCTATCACCAGCTTTCCTGTCATCTCCTGCCTTCTAGTTCTTGTCCCTGGACTACTGTGCCTCATTAGTCCCATTTTGTTTTATGGGGATGTCCAGTCCATGGCTGAATGGTGAAGATCAGGAGTGACTTCACCACTGAAATAAAAGGGTGTCCGGGGGCCATACTCTCGGAGTTTCTTCAGTCTCTGTCAGGCCAGTAAATTTGGGATTTTTTGTTTTTTGTGTGTGTGTGTTAGAATTTTGTTCTACATCCTTCTGCAGCTCTGTCCAGGACCCTTTATTGTAATCCCAGTCAGAGCAGTCAGTGGTGGTAGCTGGGCAACATCTAGGTGTACTGGCCTCAGTCTGGTACAGGCCTTGGTAGCTGTGGTACATTAGTCCTTTGGACTAATCTTTTCCTTGTATCTTGTTCTCTTCTTTCTCCCTTGCTTCTGAAGGGGTGAGACAAGTGGAGGATCTTAGATGACTGCTCAAAGACTTTTAAGACTCCAGACACTACTCACCAAGGTAGAATGTAGAACATTGTCTTTATAAACTGTGTTATGCCAATTGAGCTAGATGTTCCCCGAGACCATGGTACCCACAACCCTCCGCCCAGCAAATCAGTCCCTCAGGGAGTTTGGATATGTCTATGGAGCTTCCATGACCTTTCCTTGTACCAATTGTGCTGGCTTCCTCAGTATTGTGTAAAGTCTTATCATTCTCCAAAGTTACCACTTATCTATTGTCTATTTAGTTTCCTCCCTACCCCTCCCATCCGACGTAACCAAGAAAGATAGTTTCTTTTTTTTGTGTAAACTTTTTCATGAGTTTTTACAGTAGAGGTCTGATACAATATTTGTCCTTTTGTGATTGACTTATTTCACTCAGCATAATGTCCTCCAGTTTCATCCATGTTATGAGATGCTTCACAGGTTTATC
>NW_004443996.1:1246225-1255120 GCF_000243295.1 Trichechus manatus latirostris
TAGGGGGATGGATTTAAATCTGGGTTCTCAATTCTGTTCTATTGGTCAATGTATCTGTCTTTTTACCAGTACCAGCCAGCTTTGACCACCATAGCTGTATAGTTGGTTCTGAGGTCAGGTAGTGCGATTCCTCAAACTTTATTCTTCTTCTTCAGTAGTGCTTTCCTTATTCAGGACTTCTTCCCTTTCCATATAAAGTTGATGATTAGTTTTTCCATCTCTTTGAAAGATGTTGTTGGTATTTGGATCAGGATTGCATTATGTTTGTAAAATGCTTTGGGTAGAATTGTCATTTTCACAATGTTGAGTCTACCCATCCATGAGCATGGTATGTTTTTCCATTTATGTATATCCCTTTGGGTTTCTTGCAGTAATGTTTTGTAGTTTTCTTTGTATAGGTCTTTTACATCCCTGGTTAGATTTATTCCTAAGTATTTTATTTTTTTATGGGCTATTATAAATGGTATTGTTTTCCTGATTTTCTTTTCATCATTCTCTTTATTGGTGTATAGGAATCCAACAGATTTTTGTAGGTTTATCTTGTATCCTGCTACTTTGCTGAATCTTTCTATTAGTTCCAGTAGTTTTCTTATGGGGTCTTTAGGGTTTTCTATGTATAGTATCATATCATCCATAAATAGGGCTGTTTAACTTCTTCATTACTTATTTGGATGCCCTTTATTTCTTTTTCTTGCCTTATTGCTTGAGCTAGGACTTCCCCCACAATGTTAAATAGGAGTGGTGATAAAGGGCATCCTTGTCTTGTTCCTGTTGTCAAGGCAAATATTTTCAGCCTCTCTTCATTAAGAATGATGTTGGTCACTGGTTTTGTATAGATGCGCTTCATTATGTTGAGAAATTTCGTTTCTGGACCTATTTTATTGAGAGTTTTTTCAGGAATGAGTGTTGGACTTTGTCTAATGTCTTTTATGTGTCAATTGATATGATCATGTGATTCTTTTCTTTCCTTTTATTTATATGGTGGATTACAATGATTTTCTAATGTTGAACCATCCTTGCATAGCTGGTATGAATCTTACTTGATCGTGTTGTACTATTTTTTGACATGATGCTGAATTCTATTGGCTAGAATTTTGAGAATATTTACATCTCTATTCATGAGAGATATGATTCTAATTTTCTTTCTTTGTGGCGTCTTTGCCTAGTATTGGTATCAGCGTTACGCTGGATCATAAAATGAATTCAGAAGTATCCCTTCTTTTTTTATGTTCTGAAGTAGTTTGAGTAGTACAGGTATAAGTTCTTCTCTGAATGTTTGGTAGAATCCTCCAGTGAAGCCATCTGGGCCTAGGTATTTTTTCTTTGGAAGTTTTTTTTAACACCTCTTCAATCTCTTCTCTTGTTATGCGTCTCTTCAGATTTTCAACATCTCTTTGTGATAGTTTAGATAGGTAATGTCTGTCTAGAAATTTATCCATTTCCTCTAGGTTTTCAAATTTGTTGGAATATAGTTTTTCATAATACTCTGTTATAATCCTTCTTTATTTCAGTTGGGTCTGTTGTAATGTTCCCCTTTTCATTTTTTATTTGGGTTATTTGGGTCCTCTTATTTTTTTTTCTTTCTCCTTCTGGCCGGTGATTTGTCAATTTTGTTGATACTTTCAAAGAACCAACTTTTTGGCTTAGTTCATTCTTTCTATTGATTCCTATTCTCTATTTCATTTATTTCTGCTCTGATCTTTATTATTTCATTTCTTCTAGTAGCTGCACTTTTTTTTGGCTGTTCTCTTTTTATTTGTTTGAGTTCTGTAGTTAATGCTTTGATTTTCTGTCTTTCTTCTTTTTTGATGTGTGTGTCTATTGCTATAAATTGTCCTCTGAGGACTGCCTTTGCTGTGTCCCAAAGGTTTTGTTATGATGTGTTTTCATTCTCATTTGATTCTAGGAATTTTTTCATTCCATCTCTGATTTCTTCTATTACCCAGTGATGGGTAAGTGGGGCTTTATTCAATTTCAATGTAATTGATTATATTTCCTTGCTCTTCCTGTTAATTTATACCTTGATGGAGTTGTGGTAAGTGAAGATACTTTGTATTCTCTCAACGTTTTTGAACTTGTTGAGTATTACTCTGTGGCCGAAGATGTGGTCTCTTCTGGAGAAGTTCCATGTGCATTGGAAAAGAATGTGTACTTTGCAGCTGTTGGATGCAGTGTTGTATATATGTCTATGAGGTCAAGTTGGCTGCTTATGCCCTTTAGGTGTTCCGTATCTTTGTTGAGTTTATTTATAGATGTTCTATCCTTTACTGAGAGTGGTGTGATGAAGTCTCCTACTATTATTTTGGAACTGTCAATTTCTCTTTTCAGTGCTGTTAGGGTTGGTTTTATGTATTTTGGAGCCCTGTCATTGAGTGCGTAGGTCTTTATTATGGTGATGTCTTCATGATGGATTGTCCCCTTAATCATTATATGGTTTCTTTCCTTTTCTTTAATGATGGAAGTTGTTTTAAAGTCTATTTTGTCTGAGATTACTATTTCCATGCCTGCTTTTTTTGGTAGCTGTTTGCTTGATATATTTTTTCCATCATTTGATTTTTAGTACATGTATGTCTTTATTTTTAAGGTGTGTCCCTTGTAGGCAGCATATTGATTTATCCTGTTTTTATCCATTCTGTCACTCTTCATATGTTTCTGGGTGCATTTAGAGCATTTACATTCACTGTGATTATTGTTAGGTGTGAGTATATTGCTGTCATTTTGCAGTGCTTTTTTTGTGGTGTTGACATTTCCTTTGTTCCTCTTACTCTCCCGTACTGAATTCTTTTCGTTTGTGCATTTTTTCATTTGTTTTGTTTTTCCAGGTTTTGTTTTTACTGAAACTTCATGTTTTTTCTTCTTTATTTTCATGAGTAGGTGTGTTTACTGTCTTTGTGGTTACATTGAAATTTACCCTTATCTTCCTAGATTTGAACCAGTCTATTATTATGTGTATCACCTTGCCTTCCACTCCGTTAGAAGGTTCTATACCTACACCGTTTATTCCTTCTCTTATTGTTCTGATGTTTTTGTCATTTACAGATTAACATCTCTGGTTCCCTGTTGTAATTCCTCTGGTTTTGAATAGTGGTTTAGAGTGCATTTCCTAGATTGGTATCTTCCTGGTACAATTACGTGTCTTAGTTTCAGCCTGTGGTCTCATGTTGTTTGTTCTCAGATAGAAGGACTCTCTGTAATAATTCTTGTAACTTTGGTTTGGTTTTTACTTAATTTGTGTTTATCTGGAAATACCTAATTTCACCATCATATTTGAATGAGAATTTTATAGGATTGAGTATTCTTGGCTGGCAATTTTTTTTCTCTCATGGTTTTATATATGTCATCCAATTGCCTTCTTGATTGCATGGTTTCTGCAAATAATCCGAGCTTAGACTTATTGTTTTTTCTCTGTATGTGACTTTTTGTTTTTCTTGAGCTTCTCTCAGGATTCGTTGTTTTTCTCTGGTTTTAGCAAATGTGATTATGATATGCCTTGGTGATTTTCTTTTGGGGTCTATCCTATATGGGGCTCATTGAGCTTCTTGGATGGTCAGCTTTTCATTTTTCATGATATTGAGGAATTTTTCTGTCAGCAGTTCTTCAATGATCCTGTGTTTTCTGTTTTCTCCCCCTGGTCTGGAACTCCGATCACTCACAGATTTTTGCATTTGGTTGTATCCCACATAATTCTCAGTGTTTCTTTGTTCTTTTTTCTGATTTTTCCTCAGAGTTGTGTCCAAGTGTTTGTCTTCAATTTTGTGGATCCTGTCTTCCATCATTTCAAACTTGCTCCTCAGCCCTTCTATGACACTGTCGATTTCTGAAATCTTGTTGTTTATCTTTCGGATTTCTAATTGTTTTTGTATGATTTCTAGTTGTGAATTTATTTTAACATTTTGATCCTGTATTATTTTCCTGATTTCTTCCATTGTTTGTCTGTATTTTCCATGAATTTGTCTATTTTTTCCTCATTTTTTTTTCTTTTAACTCTTGGATAATTCTGAGTATTAGAGATGTGAATTCCCTATCAGGTAGTTCTAGTACCTTTTCTTCTACTGGAAAGTCATCTGGTGTTTTATTTTGAACAACTACCGGAACCCTCCTGCCCTTTTATTGTATATGTTTTGATATTGTCTGCTGTCTTCAGGGCATTCAGTAGTTATTTACATTGTTTATTGATTGTAGATGTGTTTATTTCATCTTGTTTTTATGTTTTATTTGTTTATGTCTGAGCAGGTGGTCTGTGCATTTTTTGTTGTTTGCTCGTCTGTGGGCACGATAATTTTCACCTCTTTCTCCAGTGGTAGGGTTAGTCACTCAGCTATTGTACAGCAGGGCAGGTACAGATGAAGGGAATTTGCTGGGATGGGTTGCTTTTGGCAAGTACTAGGGCTGGCAGTGTGGGCCAGGAATCAGTGTATATCAGGCTCCTGCCAGCCATGCCTGTGTTGCTTGGGGTTGTGATGTTCAGTGCACAGTGCAAGTAGGCAGGAAGGAGGGCTGAGATTGTGATGTGTGGAGCTAAGATGGCTATGGTAAAGAGGAGAGAGTAGAGAGCAACTGGAACCAAAAACATACACATGAAAAACAAGCAATAGTGCTAAGGGAGTTTGCTGTTGAAGTGGAGACATGAGAGTCTGAGAAATGGAGAAAAACAAAAAGAGAAAAAAGGGTAAAAGAAAAAATGAATAAATAAAAATTAGAGAAAAAGAATAAAACAGAAAAAAAAGAAAAGCCCCCCGGGATCGCAACGGTGTGATTGTAGGAATGTGGAAGGTGCTCCCAGACTGTGAAGTACAGCCTGGCTAGAAGGGATAGAGGTGTCACACATCACCAGGTATTCAAGAGACAAGAGAGGTGTGTATAGACAGAGGAGGAACTGGACATGAAAAAAGACAAAAAGGGAAAAAGAGAGAGAAGAAAACAAAATAAGACACACAAAAAATAAAGCCAAAAAAAAAAAAAACAAGAAGAAAGAAATGTCCCCAGGGATGTCACTTTGTGTCTTTGCAGGGTAAGTGAGTAGCTCCCAAGCCACACAGTATTGCCCAGCTAGAAGGGGCTCCCAAACCGAGAAAAGAAAAGGAAAACAAAGAAATCAAAATCTAACAAATCAGAACAAACAAACAAAAAAACCCAGGACTTTTGGCAAAATGGTGCTCCAGACACAAGCACCACGCCGTCCCTCCACAGCAAAGATCTGAAAGACTAAGCCAAACAGTGAAAACAGTAATCTGAAACCCTAAAACATCAAATGAAGATATAAAGAAGTCAGCCAAGCACCAAATGGAGTGAGAAAACTGACAGAGAAAGGAGAGCAAGGATAGATTCCTGCAGAGGTCCCCTATCAGCTAATGCAGCACGGATCTGCCACATTGGACTCCTATCGGAGACCAGCAAATAGGGGGTACACACAAGCAGCTTCACGGAGTCTCCAGCAGGAGAAAGAACAACCGGTAAACAATGATATACACTTTCCCACCCCCCACCCATCTTCACCCCCCTCGGCCTCCTCTGCTTCCCATGGCAACAGCCTCTTGTCCAGGAAGCACCGGCTGCTTGGATTCCACCCTCCCGCACTGGCCAGCTCTCTGAGTGCCATTTGTTGTCTGCTGTTGTTGCTTTTATCCACTTTTTTTGATTTCTTCCTTACCTCTCACCACCTCCCCCTCCTCTCGCTCATATACCTGGCTCCTTGCGCCGTCTTTGCTTTTTCCTGGGAGGCTGTGGAGCTCTTTTCGAGTGTGGAGCTGCTTCCTGGTCTGGGCTGCTGTGCTGGGGGGATCACGGTGTTTTCCTTTGTTTGTTTGTTTTGAACTGTTTGTTTTCTTTTCCTTTTCTTTAGCTGGGAGCCCGTTCAGTCCGGGTGGTGCTGTGTGGCTTCGGACCTATCCCCTTGGCTTGCACAGACTCACAGAGGGATCCCTGAGCACATTTCTTTTTTTGTGGGTTTTTTATTTTTGTTTTTGGTTTTCTTTTCTGTTTTTTGGTGAGCTTTTCTTGTACTTTTTTTTTAATTTGTCTTGTTTTCTTTTCCCTCTTTTTCCCTTTTTGTCTTTCTTCATTACTCAGTTTCTTGTCTCCCTATACCTTCCTTCACTTCCTGTTCCCTGAATACCTGGTGCTGAATACCTCTACACCTTCTAGCGAGGCTGTACTGCAAAACCTGAGAAAAACTTCCCTAGACTTAGTAGCTGCACCAGTGTGATCACTGGGAGCTTTGCTGTTCTTTTTCCTTTCTGATTTTTATTTATTCACTCTTTTCTTTTTTCTTCTTCTTCCCCTTTTTGTTTTTCTCCATTTCATAGTCTCTCATCTCTCCACTCCAGTGGCAAGGTCCCCTAGCACTATTTTTTGTTTGTTTGTAATTCTTTGGCTCCTGTTCCTCTCTCCTCTCTCCCATATCCATCTTAGCTACACACATGATAATCTCCCCCCTACATCCTGCCTACCTGCATCGTGGTCTTAACATCACACCACCAAGCAGCACAGGCACCTCCCTGCACTGATTACCGACCCGCTCTGGTGGCTGTAGTAAGTGCTACAAACAATCTCTCCCAGTAAATCCTCTTCAGCTAGACCTGGTCTGCTTTACTATATCTGAATGACTGACCCTGCCAATTGGAGAAGGAGGCAAAAAGTATCATGTCCATGGATGAGCAAACAACAAAGAACACACAGCCCGCCTGCTCAGACATAGCCAGATTAAAAAAAAAAAAAAAATGGACAAAACCAACAAATTTACAGTCAATAAATGAGAAAAATAACCACTAAATTCCCAGAAGACATCAGACAATATCAAAACATTTACAAAAACAGGACAGGATGGTTCCAGTAGGCGTACAAAATAAAACTCCAGATGACTTTCCAGTGGAAGAAAAGGCACTAGAACTACCTGATAGGGAATTCAAATCTCTAATAGTCAGAATTATCCAGGAGTTGAAGCAAAAGCTGACAAAAATGAGGAAAAAATAGACATACTCAGGGAAAATGCAGACAAATTCATGGAAAATACCAACAAAAAATTGGAAGAATTCAGGAAAATAGTACAGGAACAAGATGCCAAAATAAATTCACATCTAGAAATTATACAAATCAACAATTAGAAATCCAAAAGATAAACAACAAGATTTCACAAATGGACAGTGTCATAGAAGGGCTGAGGAGCAGATTAGAAATAGTGAAAGATAGGATCAGTGGAAATGAAGACACACACATGGATACAACTCTGTTCGAGGAAAACTCAGGAAAAAGAACAAAGAAAGATGAAGAGACCCTGAGAATTATGTGGGATACAAGCAAAAGCAAAAATCTTCGAGTGATCAGAGCTCCAGACCAGGGGGAGAAAACAGAAAACACAGAGAGGATCATTGAAGAACTGCTGACAGAAAACTTCCCCAATATCATGAAAGGTGAAAAGCTGGCCATCCAAGATGCTCAACAAACCCCATATAGAAGAGACCCCAAAAGAAAATCACAAAGGCATAGCATAATCACCCTCACCAAAACCAAAGACAAAAAATCCTGACAACAGCTCATGAAAAACAAGAAGTCACATACAGACGAGAAACAATAAGACTAAGCTCAGATTATTCTGCAGAAGCCATGCAGGCAAGAAGGCAATGGGATGACATATATAAAAACTTGAAAGAGAAAAAATTGCCATCCAAGAATAATATATCCTGCAAAAGTCCCCTTCAAATATGATGGTGAAATTAGGACATTTCCAGATAAACAGAAATTAAGGGAATGTGTAAAAACCAAACCAAATTTACAAGAATTATTAAAGGGAGTTCCTCGATCTGAGCACAAACAACTTCAGCTCACACGCAGAATCTAGGACACAAGATCGTACCAGCCAGATACCAATCTAGGAAATGAACACTCAAAGACTATACAAAACCAAAAGAAACACAACAGGGAATCAGAAGTGTTAAAAATGACAATGACATCAGAACAATAAAAGAGGGAATAAACGGTGTAGGTATAGAACCTTCTAATGGGGAGGAAGGCAAGGCGATACCAAATAATAATAGACTGCTTCAAACTTAGAAAGATAAGGATAAATTTCACGGTAACCAGAAAGAAACTTAACAAACATAATCATAAAAATAAAGAGGAAAAAAAAAAGTCTCAGCAAAAACAAAACCTACAAAAACAAAGAAATTTAAAAAAATCACAAACAAATGTAATTCAGCACAGGAGAGTAGGAACAAAGAAAACATCAGCACGACAAAACAAAGCACTACAAAATGACAGCAACAAACTCTCATCTATCAATAATTACACTGAAGTAAATGGACTCAGTGCACCCTTAAAGAGACAGAGAGTGACAGAATGTATAAGAACATAGGATCCATCAATATGCTGTCTACAAGAGACACACCTTAGAAACAAAGATGTGAATTTATTAAAAGTCAAAGGTTGGAAAGAAATATATCACGTTAACAACTACCAAAAAAGAGCAGGAGTGGTAATACTAATCTCAGATGAAATAGACTTTAAAACAAAATCCAACATAAAAGACAAAGAAGGACACTATCTACTGATTAAGGGGATGATCCATCATGAACATGTAACCATAATAAACATCCACACACCCAATGACAGGGCTCCAAAATACATAAAACAACCTCTAAATACACTGAAAAGAGAAACTGACAGTTCCACAATAATAGTAGGAGACTTCAACACACCACTCTCAGTAAAGGACAGAACATCTAAAAAGAAACTCAGCGAAAATACAAGAGACCTAAAGGGCACAATCAGCCAACTTGATCTCATAGACATATATAGAACATTGCATCCATCAGCTACAAAGTACACATTCTTTTCCAATGAACATGGAAAATTCTCCAGAATAGACCACATCTTAGGCCACAGAGCAATCCTCAACAA
>NW_004443996.1:1255305-1256794 GCF_000243295.1 Trichechus manatus latirostris
GCAGTCCTCAGAGGACAATTTATAGCAATAGATGCACATATCAAAAAAGAAGAAAGGGACAAAATCAAAACAATAACTACAGAACTCAAACAAATAGAAGAGGAACAGAAAAAAAAGCCCACAGCCACCAGAAGAAAGAAAATAATAAAGATCAGAGCAGAAATAAATGAAATAGAGAATGGAAAAACAGTAGAAAGAATCAACGAAACCAGAACATGGTTCTTTGAAAGAATCAACAAAATCGACAAACCAATGGGCAGACTGACAAATGAAAAACAAGAGAGGATTCAAATAACCCATATAAGAATTGAAATGGGTAACATTACAACACACTCAACTGAAATAAAAAGGATCATAAGAGAATATTATGAAAAAGTATAATCCAACAAATTTGAAAACCTAGACAAATGCATAAACTTTTATAAACACACTACCTACCCAAACTACAACAAAGTGATGTTGAAAATCTGAACAGACCCATAAAAAGAGAAGAGATTGAAAAGGTAATAAAAAAAACTCCCATCAAAAAAAAGCCCTCACCCAGATGGCTGCAGTGGAAAATTCTACAAAAGATTCACAGAAGAGCTTGTACCAGTACTATTCAAGCTATTTCAGAGCATAGAAAAGGAAGCAACACAACCGAATTCAATCTATGAAGCCAGAAGAATGCTGATACCAAAACCAGGCAAAGATGCCAGAAAAAAAGAAAATTACAGACCAATATCTCTCATGAATATAGACGCAAAAATTACCAACAACTTTCTAGCCAATAAAATTCAGCATCATGTTAAAAAAATTATACACCACGACCAAGTAGGATTCATACCAGCTACGCAAGGAAGCTTCAACATTATAAAATCAAACAAAGTAATCCACCACATAACTAAAAGGAAAGAAAAGAATCACATGATCATCTTAATTGACACATAAAAAGCATTCAACAAAGTCCAACACCCATTCCTGATAAAAACTCCCAATAAAATAGGTACAGAAGGGAAATTTCTCAACATAAATGGCATCTATACAAAACCAACGGCTAACATCATTCTTAGTGGAGAGAGGCTGAACACATTCCCCTTGACAACAGGAACAAGACAAGCATGCCCTTTATCACCACTCCTATTTAACATTGTGCTGGAAGTTCTAACTAGAGCAATTCGGCAAGAAAATGAAATAAAAGGCATCCAAATTGGTAATGAAGAAGTTGAACTGTCCCTGTTTGCAGATGATATGATACTATACATTGACAACCCTGAAGACTCCATGAGAAATCTACTGGAATTAATAGAAGGTTTCAGCAGAGTAGCAGGATACAAGATAAACCTACAAAAATCGGCTGGATTCCTATACACCAATAAAGAGAACGCTGAAAAGGAAATCAGGAAAACAATACCATTTATAATAGCCCCTAAAAAAATAAAATACTTAGGAATAAATCTAACCAGGGATGTAAAAGACCTATACAAAGAAAACTACAAAACACTACTGC
>NW_004443996.1:1258157-1278790 GCF_000243295.1 Trichechus manatus latirostris
GATGGAAACAACCTAGATGCCCATCAACAGATGAATGGATAAACAAACTATGGTACATACACACAATGGAGTACTATGCAATGAGAAAGAACAACAATGAACCTGTGAAGCATCTCATAACATGGATGACACTGGAGGACATTAAGCTGAGTGAAATAAGTCAATCACAAAAGGACAAATATTGCATGAGACCTCTAGCGTAAAAACCCATGAAAAAGTTCACACACAAAAAGTAACAATCTTTGTTAGTTACCAGGGATGGGAAGGGTGGGAGAAAATAGTAAATAGGCAATATATAAGTGGTATCTTGGATGAAGGGTGAGACAGTACACAATACTGGGGAAACCAACACAACTTATACAAGGAAAGGTCATGGAAGCTCCGTAGACCCATCCAAACTCCTGAGGGACTGAATTGCTGTGCGGAGGGCTGTGGGGACCATGGTCTCGGGGAACATCTAGCTCAATTGGAATAAAACAGTTTATAAAGACAACATTCTGCATTCTACCTTGGTGAGTAGAGTCTGGGGTCTTAAAAGCCTGTGAGCAGCCATCTAAGATACGCCACTGGTCTCATCCCTTTGGGAGCAAGGGAGAATGAAGAGAACAGGATAGAAGGAAAATATTATTCTGAAGGACTAATGGACCACAGCTTCCAAGGCCTCCACCAGACTGAGACCAGTACAACTGGATGGTGCCCGGCTACCACCACTGACTGCTCTGATCAGGATCACAACACAGGTTTCTAGACAGAGATGGAGATGTATGTAGAAAAAAATTCTAACACCCAAAAGAAAGACCAGATTTACTGGCCTAAAGGAGACTGGAGAAACCCCAACAGTATGGCCACCAGACACCCTTTTAGCTCTGTTGTGAAGTCACTTCTGATGTTCACCGTTCAGCGGGGGAGTGGACAGCCCCATAAAACCAAATGGGACTAATGAGGCACAGCAGTACAGGGATAAGTGCTAGAAGGCGGAAGGGGACAGGAAAGCTGGTGATAGGGAACCCAAGGTTGAGTTGGACAGTGTTGATGTGTTGTGAGGTTGTTAACCATTGTCACAGGGCAACATGTATACTGTTTAATGGGAAACTATTTTGATCTGTAAACCTTCATCTAAAGTGAGAATAGCAGCACAATTGGAAGAGCATAGTCAATGTCACTGAACTGTGCATGTAGAAATTTTTGAAATGGTGTATCTTTGGCTATGTATATTTTCACAAAAAAAAAAATGGTCAAGACGGGAGAGGGTTGACATGTAGTGGGGTTGTCAACCAATGTCATAAAACAATATATGTACTATTGTTTAATGAGAAACTTTTTGTTGTGTTAGACTTCACGTGAAGTACAATTAAAGAAAAAAACCTGGGGCAATATGGCACTATAGTCAGTAGCACCACGCTGTCCCTCCACAGCAAAGATCAGAAAAACTATATCAGAGTCACACATCAATATTGAAACCCTAAGCATCAAATGAAGAGATAAAGAACTCAGGCAAGCACCGAATAGAATAAGAAACTGACCGAGAACAGAGAGCAAGGAGAGATACATGCAGAGGTCCCCTATCAGCTACTGCAGCACAGATCTACCAAATTGAACTCCTATTGGAGATCATCGAACAGGTGGTATGGGAAAGCAGATTCAGGAAGCCTCCAGGAGGAGACAGAACAACCAGTAACCAGCAATATAGTGTTTCCCATCTCCCACCCTTCTTCACCCCCACGTAGCTTCCTCTGCTTCCTGCAGCCACAGTCTCTTGGCGGGGAAGCACCAGCTTCACCCTGGTGTCACTTAGTTTCCACTTGCCTGCACTGGCTCGCACCCTGAGTGCTTTTTGTTGTTTTTTTCTTCCTTACCTCTCAACACCTCCCCCTCCTTTCTTTCAGATACCTGGCCCCGGGTGCCATCTTTGCTTCTTCCTGAAAGGCTGTGAATCACCACTCAATTGTGGAACTGCTTCCCGGCCTGTGCTGCCAGGATCATGTGATCCTCGGGGCATTTTTGTTTGTTTGTTTGCTCTAATTTGTTCTTTTATGATTTGGTTGTTTGTTTTATTTTTCTGTCCTAGGCTAGGAAACCCCTTCTAGCCAGGCAGTGCCACGTGGAATGGAAGCTACTCCCTTACTCTGCACAGACACACAGGGACATCCCTTAGAGCATTTCTTTTTTCTTGTTTTTTTGGTTTTGTTTTGCTTTTTGTTTTTGGGTGTTTTGTTTCATTGTTTTGTTTTATTCTCTCTTATTACCTTTTTGTCTTTCTTCACTTCTAGTTT
The DNA here is from genome assembly GCF_000243295.1 of Trichechus manatus latirostris. Lineage (NCBI taxonomy): Eukaryota > Metazoa > Chordata > Mammalia > Sirenia > Trichechidae > Trichechus > Trichechus manatus. Next base: position 1,260,431 of record NW_004443996.1, read on the forward strand.
CTCGATTTCTTCATTTTTTTCTTTTACCATTTTTTAATTTTTGTTTTTCCCCATTTCTCAGTCTCTCATCTCTCCACTCCAACAGCAAGCTCCCTTAGCACTCTTTTTTGTTTGTGTCTATGTTTTTGGCTCCTGTTCCTCTCTCCTCTCTGTCATTAGCTCCACACATCACAATCTTCCCCCTCCTTCCTGCCTACCTGCACCCTGTGCTAAACATCATACTCCAAAGCAGCACAGGTACGTGCCAGAAACAACCCATCCCAGCAACTCTCCTTCAGCAATAACTGCCTTACTGTACCATACCTGAATGACTGACTGTGCCCACTGGAGAAGGAGGTGAAAAGTATCAGGCCCACAGATGAGCAAACAACAAAGAATGCACAGCCGCCTGCTCAGACATAATCAAATAAAACAAAAAGGCAGGATGAAACAAATTTACAATCAGTAAACAAGGGAAAATAACCACTGAATGCCCCAAAGACAGCAGACAGTATCAAAATATTTAGAAAAACATGATAGGATGGTTCCAGTCGGTGTCCAAAATAAAACACCAGATAAAATTCCAGTAGAAGAAAAGATACTAGACCTAACTGATAGGTAATTTAAATCTCTAATATTCAGGATTATCCAAGAATTGAAGCAAAAAGCAGACAAAAATGAGGAAATAATAGACAAAATCATGGAAAATACAGACAAAAAAAATGGAAGAATTCAAGAAAATTTTGCAGGAACAAAATGCTAAAATAAATTCACAACTAGAAATCACACAAAAACAACAATTAGAAATCCAAAAGATAAACAACAAGATTTCAAAATGGACATTGTCATAGAAGGGCTGAGGAGCAGGTTTGAAACAATGGAAGATAGGATCAGCGAAATCGAAGACAAACACTTGGATACAACTCTGAGGAAAAATCAGAAAAAAGAATGAAGAAAAATGAAGAAACCCTGAGTGTTATGTGTGATACAATCAAAAGCAAAAATCTGAAAGTTATCAGAGTTCCAGAAAAGGGGAAAAAACAGGAAACACAGAGAGGATCATTGAAGAACTGCTGACAGAACACTTCCCCAATATCATGAAAGATGAAAAGCTGACTATCCAAGAAGCTCATTGAACCCAATATAGGATAGACCCCAAAAGAAAATCACCAAGGCATATCATCATCACACTCACTAAAATCAAAGACAAAGAATCCTGAGAGCAGCTCGAGAAAAGAAAGAAGTCACATACAGAGGAGAAACAATAAGACTAAGCTTAGATTATTCAGCAGAAACTATTCAGGCAACAAGTCAATGGGATTGCATATATAAAACCTTGTAAGAAAAAAAATGCCAACCAAGAATAATATATCATGCAAAACTCTCATTCAAATATGATGGTGAAATTACATCATTTACAGATAAACAGAAATTAAGGGACTATGTAGAAACCAAACTTACAAGCATTATTAAACAGAGTCCTTTGATCTGAGAACAAACAACATCAGACCACAGGCTGAATATAAGACATTGGACTCTACTAACCAGATACCAACCTAAGAAATGAACTCTTATGGACTATGCAAAACCAAAAGAATTATAACAGGGAACCAGAGAGGTTAATATGTAAATGACAACAGCATCAGAATAATAAGAGAGGGAATAAACAGTGTAGGTACCGAATCTTCTAATGGAGAGGAAGGCAAGGCGATACCAAGTAACAATAGACTGGTTAAAATCTTGGAAGATAAGGGTAAATTTCAAGGTAACCACAAAGACAGTTAACAAACCTACTCATCAAAATAAAGAAAAACATAAAGTCTCAGTAAAAACAAAACCTACAGAAACAAAAGAAATGAAAAAAAAAAAAGATCCACAAACAAAAGGAACTCAGCACAGGAGAGTAAGAAGAACAAAGAAACATCATTACCACAAAAAAACACTACAAAATGCAATCCCATTCCTAATATATCCTAGAAAAATGAGAGCTGTCACATGAATAGACATATGCACACCCATATTCATTGCAGCACTGTTCACAATAGCAAAAAGATGGAAACAACCTAGATGCTCATCACCAGATGAATCGATAAACAAACTATGGTACATACACACAATGGAGTATTATGCAAAGTTAAAGAACAATGGTGAATCTGTGATGCATCTCATAACATGGATCAAATTGGAGGACATTATGCTGAGTGAAATAAGTCAGTCCTAAAAGGACAAATATTGTATGAGACCTCTATGGTAAAAACTCCTGTAAAAATTTACAAACAAAAAGAAACAATTTTGTTGGTTATGAGGGATGGGAGGGGTGGGGGGAAGTAAATAGACAATAGATAAGTGGTAACTTTAGTGAAGGGTAACACAGTACACAATACTGGGGAAGCCAGCACAGCTTGTACAAGGAGAGGTCATGGAAGCTCCATAGACATATCCAAACTCCCTGAGGGACTGAATTGATGGGCAGAGGGCTATGGGGACCATGGTCTCGGGGAACGTCTAGCTCAATTGTCATAACACAGTTTATAAAGACAATGTTCTAACTTTTACCTTGGTGAGTAGCGTCTGGGATCTGAAAAGCCTGTGAGCAGCCATCTGAGATACTCCACTGGTCTCCCCCCTTTAGGAGCAAGGGAAAATGAAAAGAACAAGATACAAGGAAAAGATTAGTCCAAAGGACTAATGGACCACAGCTACCAAGGCATCCACCAGACTGAGTCCAGTACAGCTAGATGGTGCCCGGCTACCACCACTGACTGCTCTGATCAGGATCACACACAGGGTTCTGGACAGAGCTGGAGAAGGATGTAGAACAAAATTCTAACTCACAAAAAAGACCAGATTTACTGGCCTGGCAGACTGGAGAAACCCCGAGTGTATGGCCCCGGAAACCCTTTTATCTAAGTGGTGAAGTCACTCCTGAAGTTCACCATTCACCCGGAGAATGGAAAGCCTTATAAAACAAAATGGGACTAATGAGGCATAGCAGTCCAGGGACAAGTACTAGAAGGCTGGAGAAGACAGGAAAGTTGGTGATAGGGAACCCAAGATTGAGAAGGGACAGTGTTGACATGTCATGGTTCTGTTAACCATTGTCATAGGGCAAAATGTGTACTAACTGTTTAATGAGAAACTATTTGTTCTGCAAACCTTCAACTAAGGTACAAAAATAAAGAATTATCTATGTGAGATCAAGCTGACAACAACAACTTAAAAGGTTTTATGGGAATCCTAGGTGGCAGTGAGTTGAAGAGAACGGTGATAGAACCAAATTTGCAAAGGATAGTGAGAATAACAGCACAACTATAAGAATGTAATCGATGTCACTGAATTGTACATGTAGAAAGTTTTGAAATGTGTAACTTTGGCTGTGTATATTTTCACCAAAAACAAAAATAAAGGTCCTCCAAATTCGAGAAGGGAGAGTGTTGACATGTTGTGGGGTTGTTAACCAATGTCTTAAAACAATATGTGTACTGACTGTTTTACGAGAAACGTTTGTTCTGTAAACCTTCATCTAAAGTACAATTTAAAAGATTTGAAAAAAATGCACCGGGGGTCCTAACAGCATGGCGGCATGGGCCAGGAAGCAGTTTCACTCTCGAGTGGTGTTTTGCAGCCTTTCAGGAGAAGAAGCAAAGGCAGCACACGGAGCCAGGTATTTGAGAGAAAAGAGACAGAAATGGTGAGAGATAAGGAAGAAAGCTAAAGAAGTGGAAAAAAGCAACACCAGCAGACAACAAATGACACTCAGGTCACCGGCCAGTGTGGGTGGGTGGAATCCAAGTGACACCAGGGTGAAGCTAGTGCTTCCCAGCCAAGAGACTGTGGCCACAGGAAGCAGAGTAGGCTGAGTGGGGGTGAAGAATAGTGGGCGGTGGGAAAGCATATATCGCTGGTTACCCGTTGTTCTGTCTCCTGTGGGAAACTCCGTGAAGCTGCTTTCTCGTACCCCCTGTACGCTTGTCTCTGATAGGAGTCCAAGATGATGCACCACGCTGTGGTAGCTGATAGGGGACCTCTGCATATATCTCTCCTCGCTCTCTGTTCTCGGTCAGTTTCTTATTCCATTCGATGCTTGGTTGAGTTCTTTATTTCTTCATTTGATGCTTAGGGTTTCAGGATTGACGTGTGTCTCTGACCTAGTTTTTCAGATCTTTGCTGTGGAGGGACAGTGTGGTGCTTCTGTCTATAGTGCCATGTTCCAGGTACTGACTTTAAATCTATAAGGCCTTTCTCAAATTGTTTCTTTTAAGGTCTTGAATCTCTTTTCTGACCCATTCTACCATTGACCTCTATATTGACAGTAGTGATCATACTATATATTTATATTCATATTTTCTTAATTCTCAAACTTTCCTTTTATATCCAAATAAGAATAGATCGCCATTCTGCTTGATTTTCAGAAATACCAGTATTTATAAGCCTTATCCATGTTTGGTCCTTCTTTAAATTATACAATTCTGCATTTTGAGTTAATATTGTAATGGGCTGATACTTTTAGGATTTTTGGAGTGGTGCATGTATTTTTCTTGTAGAGGGGACATGAATCATTGGGAGCTAGAAGGCTGACTGTGGTAAGCAGTTTCTAAAACGGCTCTCATTGATCTCTGCATTGGTATTCACTACTTTGTATAATGACTTTGTCTTGAGTGTGCACTAGACTTTGTAACTTGCTTATAATGAACAAAATATGGCAAAAGTGATGGGATTTTGTTTTCATTATTAGATAATAAATGAATATGACTTCCATCCTGCTCCCTCTCTCTGTCTTTCTCCCTCTCTTTCTCATTTCTCATTTTTGATGAAGCATGCTGACTTATTATAAGTTGCTCTGTGGGAAAACCTACATGGTCGGGAACTGAGGGTGGCTTCATGCCAATGGTCAGTGAGAAACTGAAGCCCTCAGTTCAACTATCCACCAGGAAATAAATTCTGCCAACAACCATATGAATGAGTTTAGAAGAAAATCCTCCTTATTTGAGCCTTGAGATGATTGCAGCCTTGGCCAACACCATGACTGCTGCCTTGGTTGGGGATGGACTGGCATCTAGGCATCAACAAAAAGGAAGCTATTTTACCTGATAAAAGGAAGAATTAGACATATACCTGGAAAAATTAGTAAATAGGAGAGATTTTATAAGAGAGAAATAAGCAGAAGTTGAGTAATACTGGCAGAAAATAGATGATGGGAGAAGGTACTCTGGAGAGAATAGAAATAGTAATGGGGATTTGTGATATAAGACTTTGCTCTATCGCAAAACTGTTTATTGCTGTTGTTAGATGCAGTCGAGTCGGTTCCAACTCATAGTGACCCTGTGTAGAACAGAATGATCAGATGCCTGGTCCTGCGCCATCCTCACAATTGTTGCTATGTTCAAGTCCAACTTTGAAGCCACTATGTCAATCCCTCTTGTTGAGGGTCTTCCTCTTTTTCCCTGACCCTCTATCAACCATGATGTCCTTCTCTAGGGACTGGTCCCTCCTGATAACATGTCCAAAGTACTTGAGAAGAAGTCTTGAAATCCTCACTTCTAAGGAGCATTCTGGCTGTACTTCTTCTAAGACAGATTTGCTCATTCTGGCAATCCATGATATATTCAACATTCTTCACCAAAACCATAACTGAAAGGCATAAATTCTTCTTCAGTCTTCCTTATTCATTGTCCAGCTTTCTCATGCATGGATCAACTGAAAATACGGTGACTTGTGTCAGGTGCACCTTAGTTGTCAGGGCGATATCCTTGCTTTTTAACACTTTAAATACTTCTTTTGCAGCATATATGCTCAAAGCAATATGTCGTTTGATTTCTGGAGTCCTGCTCCCACGGGTGTTGACTGTGGATCTAAGTAGAATGAAATCCTTGACAACGTCAATCTTTTCTCCATTTTTCATGATGTTGCTTATTGGTCCAGTTGTGAGGATTTTTATTTTCTTTACGTTGAGGTACAATCCATATTGAAGGCTGTAGTCTTTTATCTTCATCAGTAAGTGTTTCAAGTACTCTTCGCTTTCAGCAAGCAAGGTTGTGTCATCTGTATATCACAGGTTATGAATAAGTCTTGACCCAATCCTGATGTCACGTTTTTCTGCATGTAGTCTAGCTTCTCCGATAATTTGCTCAGCAAAGAATTTGAATAATCAGCATACAGATTGAATAAGTATGGTGAGACCTGACACACACCTTTCCATATTTTAAATCATGCAGTATCCCCTTATTCTGTTTGAACAACTGCCTCTTGGTCTATGTACAGGTTCTGCATGAGCACAATTAAGTGTTCTGGAATTCCCATTTTTAATAATGTTATTCATAATTTGTTGTGATCCACACAGTGGAATGTAATTGTATAATCAATAAAACACAGGTAAACATCTTTCTGGTATTCTCTGCTTTCAGCCAAGATCCATCTGACATCAACAGTGGTATCCCTCATTCCACATTCTCTTCTCAATCAGGCTTGCATTTATGGCAGTTCCCTGTCAATGTACTACTGCAACTATTTTTGAATTATCTTCAGCAAAATTTTACTTGCATGTGATATGAATGAAATTGTTTTATAATTATTCATTTTGTTGTCACTTTTCTTTGGAATGGGCACGAATATGGATCTCTTCCAGTTGGTTGGCCAGGTAGCTGTCTTCCAAATTACTTGAATTACACAAGTAAGCATACCAGCTTTGTATTGGTTTGTAGAAACATTTCATTTGATATTCAGTCAATTCCTGAAGACTTCTTTTTTGCCAAAGCCTTCAGTGCTGCTTGGATTTCTTCCTTCAGTACAATCAGTTCTTGAACATATGCTACCTCCTGAAATGATTGAACGTCAACCAATTCTTTTTGGTACAGTAACTCTGTGTATTCCTTCCATCTTCTTTTGATGCTTCCTGAGTCGTTTAATATTTCCCCCCATAGAATCCTTCAATATTGCAACTTGAGGCTTGAATTTTTTCTTCAGTTCTTTCAGCTTGAGAAATGCCTAGCATCTTCTTCCGTTTTGGTTTTCTAGCTTCAGGTATTTGCACATTTCTTTATAATACTTTAATTTGTCTTCTCGATCCTCCCTTTGAAATCTTCTGTTCAGCTCTTTTATTTCATCATTTCTTCCTTTTGCTTTAACTATTCTATGTTCAAGAGCAAGTTCCAGAGTCTCTTCTGACATCGATTTTGGTCTTTTCTTTCCTTCCTGTATTTTTAATGCCCTTTTGCTTTCTTCATGTATGACGTCCTTAATGTCATTCCACAACTCCTCTGGTCTTTAGTCATTTGTGTTAAATCTATTCTTGAGATGGTCTCTAAAATCAGGTGGGATATACTCAAGGTTGTACTTTGGTTCTTGTGGATTTGTTTTAATTTTCTTTATCTTCAACTTGAACTTGCATATGAGCAATTGATGGTCTCTTCCACAATCGGCCCCTGGCCTTGTTCTGACTGACGATATTGAGCTTCTCTCTCGTCTCTTTTCTCATATATACTCATTTTGATTGCTGCATATTCTATCAGGTGAGGTCCACATGTGTAGTCACTGTTTATGTTGTTGAAAAGGGTATTGGTAATGAAAAAGTCGTTGGTCTTGCAAAATTCTATCATGCTATCTCTGGCGTCGTTTCTATTACCAAGGCCTTATTTTCCAGTTACTAATCCTTCTTCTTTTTTTCTGACTTTTGTAATCCAATCACCAGTAATTATCAATGCGTAAGGATTGCATGTTTGATAAATTTCAGACCTCAGAAGTTGGTAAAAATCTTCAATTTCTTCATTTCAGTCATGAAGGTTTGGTGCATAAATTTGAACAATACTAATATTAACTGGTCTGCCTTGTAGGTATATGGGTATTATCCTAACACTGACAGCATTGTACTTCAGGATAGATCTTTAAATGTTCTTTTTGATGACGAAAGTGGTTCTGTTCCTCTTCAATTTTTCATTTGCGACATAGTAGAGTATATGATCCTATTTCAAATGGCCAATACCAATCCATTCGAGCTCACTAATGCCTAGGATATCAATCTTCAAGTGTTACAATTCATTTTTGACAACTTCTAATTTTACTTAATTCATACTTTGTACCTTCCACATTCTGATTACTAACGGATATTTGTAGCTGTTTCTTCTCATTTTGAGTCATGACACATCAGCTAATGAAGGTCCTGAAAGCTTTACTCTAGCCACATCATTAAGGTGGACTCTACTTTGAGAAGACAGTTTTTTCTCAGTCATATTTTGAGTGCCATTCCACCTGAGTGACTCATCCTCCAGCACTATATCAGACAATGTTCTGCTGCTATCCATGAGATTTTCTATTGTTCCTTTTTTTATAAGTAGGTCACTATGTCCTTCTTCCTAGTCAGTCTTAGTTTGGAAACGCCACTAAAACTTGTCCACCATGAGTGACCTTGTTGGTATTTGAAATACCAGTGGCATAGCTTCCAGCATCACAGCAACACGCAGGCCACCACAATACAACAAACTGACAGACAAGTTGTGGAAACTGTTTATTAGTTGTTGTGTGCCATCGAGTCTATTCCAACTCATAGTGACCCTATAAGACAAGTAGAACTGCTCCATAGGGTTTCCAAAGAGTGACTGGTGGATTCAAATCACTGACCTTTTGGTTAGCAGCCTGAGTTCTTAACCAAATAGCATTGAATTATTATGTTCTTATTAGCAGATTCCATGAGGGACTCAGCTGTACATCTGGGTTGGTAATTGATGAAAACAAAAAGTTCTAAATAATTGCATAACCTCCAGTAAAAATAGCAGATTTATTAAGTGCATGAAGTTTTGCTCCTTTCTGAAACCTCACTAAAATGCCATAGAGCATTTTTGAAGTTACGAATCTGCAAACATTGGGAGAACAGAAATGATGACAGAAGCAAAATTCGGAAAGTTAAAAAACAAATGGATTGTGCAGACTCATAAGAGTTGAATCCTAAGTAACAGTGAGAAAACTGAAAACCAAGTTGATTTTATAACAGAGAAACATGAAGATATCAGAAATTAGAATTCCAATGTTTTTTTCCTCGGTCTAATGTATGACAGCAATAAATGAGTCCTGGACTTACAGCCACTAATATGGAAGATACCAACAAAAACAAATGGAGAAAATATATAAAACAACTTGTAGGAATAAGAGAATATGTAGGATAAGGAAGACACACACACACACACACACACACATACACACACACACTATTATCCTTAATATACTTAGGTTGATGAGAGAGAAAATTGTAATAAAAAAAGAACACAAGGATACTAAAAAAAGAATATTAAGAGACTAAAAAAGAGCTATTAGAAATTAAAAATATGATAGCAAAAATAAAAACCTTAATAGAAAGGTTAGAAGATAAAGTAGAAGGAATATTTTAGTAAATATTCAAAAAGTTTAAAAGTTGAATAGGCAAAAAACAGAAAAGATTTTTACATATCAGAGACCCATCCAGAAAGTTAAACATCTGAAAGGTAGGAGTTCTGAAAAGAGATAACAGGGAAAATGAAAAGGAGACAATAAGTAAATAATACAGCAAAAATTGCCAGAACTGAAAAGCATGGATATTCACATGGAAAGTGCACAACAAAATGGGTGAAAACAGTCTGAAAAATAAATAACCAAAGAATATGTCACAAGCTTCCAGAATATGCAACGTAGTTTACATATAAACAATGGGGATCAGAATATTTTCAAACTTCTCGAAAGTAACAGTGAAAATCTATAAAACAGTGAAGGAATATCTTAACAATTCTAAGCAAAAATTATTTATCGTGAAAATTTCTATTCCCAGCCAAATTCTTAATTAAGTATGAGGGTATAACAAAGATATTTTGAGATATGCAAGGTACCCCAGAGATCACATCCTGCGTAGTTCTTTCCCAAGAAGCAACAGGAGCAATGAAGTAAAAAAGAGTGGAAAACGTAGGGTCTAGAAACAGATGATCGACCACACAATACTGGCAAAGTATATTTCCCTAATGATAGTGAAGGGAGATGTCAGTAGGAAAGCTCTGTACTAGGCATAGATAGCAACCAATCCACATAAGGAGACATCTGAAGACGCTGGGAGAAATTTCTTCTAAAAGAAGAAATTGATAGAACACTTGAAGTGTCTGGATATCTCAAGAGGATATTTATAAAATTGAATGCAAGGTTGGGGTTAAATTAAAAATAAATACATAGAGGTGCAGTGGTCAAGATTGAGGACTATTCTGATGCACCACGCCGTTCCTCTGCAGCAAAGATCTGAGAAACTAAGTGAAAAAGGTACAGATGTCATTTCTGTAACCCTGAGAATCAAATGAAGGAATAAAGAAGTAGATCTAATGTCAAAAGGAAGAAGCAATTGGCTGAAAACAGTGAACAAGAGAAGACTGAGCAGAGGTGCCTAGCCAACTGGTCCGGCATACCTGGACCATCTTAAGGCAAAGACAGCTGCAATCCCAGGTGAAGAACACAGGAGGCAACTTCACTGATTTCCTATCAGGGCACAGGGAAACTGAGAAGGCACATTCAAATTGAAATAAGATGATATATGGTGACAGCCTCCTATCCATGCAGTCCAGTACACTGGGGACCACTGGACAAATCCCTTCTTTTCCTTTTTTTTCTCTTGATCTCCCCCTCAATTGGCTACCTGTCCCACCCCTCCCCTACTGCATGGTTTCACCCCTTCCCACCCCCCACTTGAGTGACAGGAGTGCAGGTGAGGAGTTCTGTACAGCTTTGCCCCACCCAACCTCCCACACAAGTGACCTGAGCACAGGGACAGGGGGATACACAAGACTTTGGCCCCTCGCCCTACCCCCTGGTCCACCCCAGCAACCCAAGTGCATGAAGGGAGCTCTGGTGTGGCTTCAGCATCACCCTGACCTCTGCCTGAGCAACCTGAGCACTGGCACCCAGCCCTGCCCAGCTTACTCAGCAAGCACAGATAACCAGGTGTTCCTACACCTAACCATCAGTGCCAGGGCCATGGTCCATGGGTGCCTTCTACTTCCTCCAACCACGAGTTACAGGGGCCCTAAGACTGGCAGCACACCCTTCCCTGCAGCACACTCTAGTGGAAAGGGGCACACCTTCCAACTGCACACCCATAGGCAGGCAACATCTTCCCTACCATTCCCCCTACATCACCCACCCACTATAACTGGAGTCCTGTGCCCCTTCTGAACACCCCTATCCTTATGCAGCCTGGCCTGCCAGGGGCCATTGGTGAAAGGTTCCATGCCACTCACCTGATGACAGATGACCCAGACACCCTTGATCAGAACAACAAGCAACCAACAATGCACACACACAATACCCAATCCAGTCACCAGTAATAATGTTTCCTGCACCTACATCCAGCTGATCAGCTGATCAATCATCTCACCAGAAATGCTAGCTATAGCCTCAGCTGCCCCACAAGATCAGTGAGCAGAGAATTGATCTCTCACACCCAGTCACTGTCCCACCCACCAGGAGTCAGGTGGTGAAAGCTCCAGTGCAGCTAGACTAGCAACCAGAGTAGCACACACACCCCTCCTACACAGACATATGAAAACAGAACAAAAATCAGTTCACAGAAAATAAGCATAAAATAAATCAATAAGTATAATAACACCTTGATGCTTCAGAGACAGCAGACAATATCAAATCACATAAAGTAGCAGGTCAAGATGGGTCCAGCAAGTGACCAAAATAAAGAACCAGATAACCTTCTGAAGGAAGGAATGGTAATGAAACTACCTGAAAAGAATTCCGAAATACTAATATACAGGGTTCTTCAAGAGATCAAGATAGAGATTAAGGAAAACACAGATAAAACCAAAGAAAACACAGACAAATCAATAGAAAAATTCAGGAAAACAGTACAAGAACAAAACAACAAAATAAACAGACAACTAGAAACTATACAAAAATAGCAACTAGAAATCCAGAAGTTTAACAGAAATTCTCAGAAATGGATTATTTAATAGAAAGATATAGGAGCAGAATTAAATTACTGAAAGACAGATTTAGCAAAATTGAGGACAAATTCCTTGACACCAACTTGTTTGAAGAAAAATCAGAAAAAATAATGAAGAAAAATGAAGAAATCCTCAGAATTACGTGGGACACCAACAAGAAGAAAAATTTACATGTAATCGGAGTTCCACAACACGGCAAGGCAATGGAAAACATAGAGAGAATTGTCAACGATTTGCTGAAAGAAAACTTCCATTTTAGCATGAAAGATGAGAAGATAACCATCCAAGAAGCTCAATTAACCACTTACAGGATAGACCACAAAAGAAAGTCACCAAGACATATCATAATCAAATTTGCCAAAACCAAAGACAAAGAAACAATCCTGAGAGCAGCTCAGGAAAAAAGAAAAGTCACTTCCAAAGGGTAATCAATAAGACTCGGCAGAAACCATAAAGATGAGAAGATAATGATATAACATATACGTAACCTTGAAAGAAAGAACTGCCAACCAAGAATTATACATCCAGCAAAACTGTCTCTCAAATATGATAGCAAGATTAGGATATTTCCAGATAAACAAAAGGAAGAAAATTTGTAAAAAATCAAACGAAACTTACAAGAAATATTAAAGGGAGTACTTTGGATAGAGGATCATCAACATCAGACGACAACCTAAGATTAAGACACAGGTCAGTACCAGCCAGATACCAAACCACATAGGGAATTCTCAAAAATAAAACAAAGCTAAAAGACTGAAGACAGGGAACTAGAGACTTCAATCTGTAAATGATGACAACGTCAAAACAAAAAAGGGGAATAAATATTGCAGTTATACAACTTTCATATGGAGAGGAAGTCAAGGTGATGTGAAAAAGTAAAAGACTGCTTTAAACTTAGGAAGATAAGGGTAAATTTCAAGGTAACCACTAGGAAATTAATGAACTTAATCATCAAAATATGAAAGAAGAAACACATAAAGTTTCAGTCTCAAAAAAGCAATAACAATGAAAGAAATGAAAAGCACATAAACAAAAAGAAATCACTGCAGAAAATTAAGCAGAACAAAGAAGTCTTCAACACTACACAAAAAAAAACAAAAACAAAATGACAGCAGTAAGCACATACCTATCGATAAACACACTGAATGTAAATGGCTTAAATGTAAAGAAAAGGCATCTGAAAAAATATAACATCCTTTTATGATAAGAACACTCAGAAAACTAGGAATAGAAGGAAAATTCCTTCTTTACCATGATAAAGGGCATTTATGAAAAAACCACAGTCAGCATCATAGTCAGTGATGAAAGAATTGAAACTTTTTCCCTAAGATCAGGAACAAAACAAAGATGCTCACTTTCATCACTGATATTCCACACTGTACTGGAGGTTCTAGTCACAGTAAATGGGCAACAAAAAGATACAAAAGGTATCCAAATCAGAAAAGAGAAAGTAAAACTATCTCTATTCACAGATGACCTGATAATATAGATAGAAAATCCCAAAGAATCCACAAGACAGATACTAGAACAAAGAAATAAATTCAGCAAAGTTGCAGAGTACATCAGCACACAAAAATCAGTATGTTTCTATACACCAGCAATGAACAATCTAATAAGAAAACAATTCAATTTACAATAGCATCCAGAAGAATAAATTCCCTAGAAATAAATTTAATCAAGGAGGTGAAATACTTAAACACTGAAAACTATAAAACATGCTGAAAGAGATTAAAGAAGACCTAAAAAAATGGAAAGACAGCCTGTGTTCATGGATTTGAAGAATAAACATTAATAACATGCTAATACTACCCAAAGTGATCAACATATTCAGTACAATCCCTAACGAACTTCCAGCAGCCTTTTTTGCATAAATAGAAAAATTTCTATGGAATTCCAAAGGTCCCCAAATAGCCAAAATAATGTTGAAAAGGAATAAAAAAAAGAAGAAGACTCCCACTTCTTAATTTCAAAATTTATTACAGATCTCCAGTAATCAAAACAGTGTGGTACTGGTACAGGCCAATAGGATAGAATTGAGAGTCCAGGTACAAACTCATACAGCTAAGTCCAGCTGATTTTTGACAAGGGTGTCAAGTCTATGCAATGGGAAAAGAATAGTATCTTCATCAGATGGTGCTTGGAAAACTATCTCCACATGCAAAAGAATGAAGTTGGATGATACCTCCCACCACATACAAAAATTAATTAAAAACGGATCAACTACCTAAATGTAAGACCTAAAATCATAAAACTCTTAGAAGAACACATAGGGATAAAACTTCAGGACCTAGTTTTCTGCAAAGGATTCTTAGATATGACACCAAATGTGTGAACAACAAAAGAAAAATAGTAAATCAGACTTCATCAAAATAATATATATATATGTATTTGTACATAAAAGGACATTATCAAGAAAAATGAAAAGACAACTTACACAATGGCAGAAAATATTTGGAAACCAATTATCATATAAGGGTTTAATATCCAGAACATATAAAAACTCCTACAACAGAACAAGAAAAAGACAAACAACCTAATTAAAAAATGGACACAGGACTTCAATTGATATTTCTCCAGTGAAAATATAAAATGGCCAATAAGCACATGAGAAGATGTTCAACATCATTGGTCATTAGGGAAATGAAAGTCAAGTCTACAATGAGATACCACTTCATGGCCACTGGACTGATAAACAACATCATGATAAATCGAGAAGAAATTGAAATTGTCAATGATTTCAATCTACTTGGATCACCAATCCATGGAAGCAGCAGTCAAGAAATCAAACTAAGTACTGCATTGGGAAAATCTGCTGCAAAAGACCTTTTTAAACTTTTAAAAGGAAAAATTTCATTTTGTTGACTAAAGTTTGCCTGACCGAAGCCCTGATTTTTCAATGTATGTGAATATGGAAGCTGGACGACAAAAAAGGAAGAGAGAAGAAGAATTGATACATTTGAATTGTGGTGTTGGCTACTAATATTGAATACACCATGGTCTGCCAGAAGAACAAACAAATCAGTCTTAGAAGAAACACAACCAGAATATTCCTTAGAATAGAAGTTGGTGAGACTTCGACTTGCTTATGTTGGACACGTCATCAGAAAAGACCAATTGCTAGAAAGGGACATCATGTTTGGTAAAGAAGAGGACC
Source organism: Trichechus manatus latirostris (assembly GCF_000243295.1). Lineage (NCBI taxonomy): Eukaryota > Metazoa > Chordata > Mammalia > Sirenia > Trichechidae > Trichechus > Trichechus manatus. Next base: position 1,275,515 of record NW_004443996.1, read on the forward strand.
AAACAAAATGAGGGAAACTCTCAGTGAGATGGATTGACACAATAGCAGCAACGATGGACTCAAACATAGGAAGGATCATGAAGATGGAACAGGACCAGGCAGCATTTTGTTCTGTTATACATAAGCTTGCAATGAGTCAGAGCTAACAGCAACAACCTACATGTATATACAAATAAAAAATAAAATAAAGAAAAATAAAAATAAAATGAAGAAAACTATTTAAATGGATGAAGGTGCTGACTAGGAAAGTTTTGATCCATGAGTGATTTTAGGTATTTTTCCCACCCTCAACACATTATATAGTAAGTTTTTATAATTTTGTAGGACTATAAATTCTTAAACCCTTAATACCTGTCACCCAACATAATGAAATGAACATTTTAACTTTGAAAATATTAAAAAACTGTAATCAGAATCTCTTTAGCCAAACCTATTTAATTAAATGTACCAGAGAAAATGGTAATGAGCACAAGTATTTGACTCCAGGACAGCAATAAAACCTATACTGTCTTTACAATAAATTTAAATTATTACGATTCCTGTGTACTAAAGAATGATTGCTGCCTACTAATGAGTAGAAACACATATTCAACTCTTTTTATTTAATATTTGAAAATAAAGTGTTATTAAAGCAGGATTGACCAGCAAGGATTTAAACACGCAGTTTCAATAAGTCAGTATGAAATATATTTGGGCCATGTATAAGTTACTAGATAGATAGACAGATTATCGAAGTGAATGAATGCAATTTTATTTCTGCTATAAGTACATAATGGCAACATAAATTTATTGTCACATTTCTGTTAAAAGACTCAGCAAATACGACTAATATGGCATTTATATTTTCCTTCTTATATTATTTCAAGCATGAGGGCAGTCTTTACTGAATTAAAAAAAATTAATGCCTTAACTTTGAATAGTAATGAAAAGATGAAAGTTATAAAAATTCTCAAATCAAAAATGGACTGTGGTCTCTTAAAAATTAGTAAGACATACACACTCAAAATAGTTTTATTTCCTTCTGTGAAAGGGAAAGTCCAAATGTCACCAGTAGACAACTCACAAACAGTATAACTAGCTTCCAAAAGAAAATTAATTTTCTGTATTTCTAAGTCTTCATAGTAAAATGGATAACGTTTTAATACAATCACTATTTGAACCTATGAATTTGGTGAAAAGTTTCCTAAGAGCAGTTAGAGAAGGAAGAAGGGAGAAAAGCAGTTCCTGGATAGTGCAAATGCATTCAGCTGCTAATGGAAAAGTTGGAGGTTTGAGTCCACCCAGAAGTGCCTTGGGAAAAAAGCCTGATGATCTACTTCCAAACAATGAGCAACTGAAAATTCTATGGAGCACAGCTCTACTCTGACAAACATAGGGCCGCCATGAGTCAGAATTGACTCTACAGCAAGTGGTAACTGGTAATTTGAGAAAAAAGAGGAATACATAGTAGCTGGATTCAAAATAAAGCTGACCCTTTGAAACTAAAGATCAATAAAATGAAGTCTTTCCTGTGGGGAAAAAAATTAAGGCTTGAGATTCCAACAGGCACTTTTCTGGGCATGTATATCAGCCTAACCAGGCTACCATAGGAGTGAGAACCATAATTTAAAACGTTGCAGGGTGAAATTCCATTATTTCAACAATTAGTATCAAAATTCATCCTAGGGGATATTGAAACCTGGAGGACATAGATTCGAAGAAGCCAAGAACAGAAAAGCAATAGCTTAACTGTTCTGCATGCAAAATAAATAGGGGTTGATTGGAGAGTAGATGAGTTGGAGTGGGAAAAGAGCCACCCATTTTAAAACTTGGGTCTTTGAGGATTTAAATGGACCAATGAAAAGTTTCCCTTACTAGGGTGGCTAAAGAGTAAGGGATATGATTTTTCATCTTAGTAATGTAAATCCCTCTCCCTTATTTCCTTCCACATATAGAATAAGTCTATTAAAACACAAATGAGTTCTGAGTTCAAGATGATAGTAAGAAAGTAAACACACCCAAAATTTGCAAAAATCATGAGAAGCATTTTGGACTTTTTTAGTGTGCAAATTTAGAGGACCGATGCCATCTTCTCTAGGTCCCAAGAAAGATCACAGCTGACATGTCGATTATAGTATTTTAATGGTTTAGGTATCCAGGTTAATGCTAAATGTATCATGTAGCTTGTGAACTGTGCAAGGTATATCCTGCTTCCACTTGTGGCATGAAGTTAGGAAACGACTAATTTAAAAGGGGAAATTCCATTTTATAATCTAAGATGGAATTCAGATGATATAGCTGTTGGAATAATGACAATAGCCAAGTGAAGCATCTTCATCAATTATTCATTCAAAAAATATTATTAAATGAGTACTAGGAGACAGACACTGTACCAAGCACTAGGTACAAAGAGGTAAAAGAAACAAGACCAACAATCTAGTATGAAGACATATTAAACAAGAAATCACACCTAAATTTATACTTACACATTTATATAAGTTCCAAGAAGGTAAGTTATAAGGTGGTGTTAGAGAATATTAGGTGGGATCTAATGTAGATTTGTTGTCATGCAAGGACTGTCAGAGGAAGTAACATTTAAACTAAGACCTGAAGGATTACTAAGAGTTAGCTAAGCAGAGTGGAAGAAATTTCCACTTAAAAAATGTCTAGTTATGGAGTTCCCACAAAATGGCGCTCTAGGCAGAAGCACCACGCCGTCCCTCCACAGCAAAGATCCGAAAAACTAAGCCAAACAGAGAATACAACAATCCTGAAACATCAAATGAAGAGATAAAGAACTCAGCCAAGCAACAAATGGAGTGAGAAAACTGACTGAGAACGGAGACCAAGGAGAGATTCATGCAGAGGTCCTCTACCAGCTAACACAGCACAGATCCACCATCTTGGACTCCTATCGGAGACCAGCAAACGGGGATACGAGAAAGCAGCCTCACGGAGCGTCCAGCGGGAGACAAAACAACCAGTAATTTGCGGTGTGCGCTTTTCCACCCCCCACCCCTCTTCGCCCCGGCTCGGCCTCCTATGCTTCCCGCGGCCACGGTCTCTTGACCGGGAAGCGCCGGCTGCTTGGATTCCACACACCCAAGCGGGTGGCTCTCTGGGTGCCATTTGTTAGCTGTTAGTGTTGCTTTTTTTTTCTGCTTCTTTTGATTTCTCACTTGCCTCTTGCCACATCCCCCTCCTTTCACTCGAGTGCCTGGCTCCGTGAGCAACCTTTGCTTCTTCCTGAGGGGCCGCAGAGCACCGGCAATTTGTGATATACGCTTTCCCACTCTC
>NW_004443996.1:1278890-1280203 GCF_000243295.1 Trichechus manatus latirostris
GCCCGCACTAGCTGGCTCTCTGAGTGCCATTTGTTGGCTGCTGGTGTTGCTTTTTTTTCTCCTACCTGTTTGGATTTCTTGCTTGCCTCTCGCCGCCTCCCCCTCCTTTCGCTCGAGTGCCTGGCTCCGTGCGCCATCTTTGCTTCTTCCTGAGGGGCTGTGGAGCTCCATTTGAGTGTGGAGCTGCTTCCCGGTCTGGGTTAGCACACTGGTGGGATCCCGGGGCTTTTGTTCATTAGTTCGTTTTGAATTGTTTGTTTGTTTTCTTTAATTTTCTTCAGTTGAGAGCCCTTTCTGGCCAGGCAGAGCTGAGTGGCAAGCAACTCTCCTTCAGCTTCCACAGACGTGCAGAGGGATCCCTGAGAGCATTTCTTTTCTCATTGGTTTTTATTTTCTTTTTTTTGGGGGGGACTTTCTTGTTCTTTTTTTTAATTTTAAATTTGTTTTGTTTTCTTTTCCCTCTTTTTCCCTTTTTCTCTTTCTTCATTGCTCAGTTTCTCTTCTCTCTATATCTTCCTTCTCTTTCTGATCCCTGAATACCAGGCGTTGTATACCTCTACACCTTCTAGCCAGGCTGTACTGCAACACCTGAGAGCGACTTCCCCATACCTCATAGCTGCATCAGTGGGATCCCTGGGAACTTTGCGGTTCTTTAACCTTTCTGATTTTTATTTACTCATTCTTTTCTTTTCTCCCTCTTCCCCTTTCTGTTTTTCTCCATTTCATAGTCTCTCATCACTCCATTCCAAAGGCAAACTCCCCTAGCATTCTTTTTGGTTTGTTTGTATGTTTTTGTCTCCTGTTCCTCTCTCCTCTCTCCCACATATATCTTAGCTCCATACATAACAACCTCCCTGCTGCATCCTGCTTCTCTGCACCGTGCGCTTGACATCACACCACCAAGCAGTACAATCACGGCCTACAGGAACTTGCCCTGCACTGAATACTGACCCACCCTGGTGACTGTAGTAAGTGCCACAAACAACCCACCCAAGTAACTCCTCCTCAGCTAGACCTGCCATGCTGTACCATATCTGAGTGACTAACACTGCCAGTTGGAGAAGGATGCGAAAAGTATTGCACGCACAGATGAGCAAACAACAAAGAACACACAGTCCGCCTGCTCAGACATAGTCAAATTTTGTTCTTAAAAAAGGGATGAAACAAACAGATCTACAATCAATAAACGAGAAAAATAACTATTGAATGCCCCCAAAAGAGCAGACAATATCAAAACATTTACAAAAACAGGACAGCATGGTTCCAGTAGGCATCCAAAATAAAACACCAGATGACTCTCCTGTGGAAGAAAA
>NW_004443996.1:1280303-1281623 GCF_000243295.1 Trichechus manatus latirostris
AAAATTGGAAGAATTCAGGAAGATGATGCAGGAACAAAATGCCAAAATAAATTCACAACTAGAAATTATACAAAAACAACAACTAGAAATCCAAAAGATAAACAACAAGATTTCAGAAACGGATGATGTCATAGAAGGGCTGATATGCTGATTTGAAAATTTGGAAGACAAGATCAGTGGAACTGAAGACAAACCATTGGCTACAACTTTGTTTCAGGAAAACTCAGAAAAAAGAAAGAAAAATGAAGAGAACCTGAGAGTTATGTGGGACACAATTAAAAGCAAAAATTTACGAGTGATTGGAATTCCAGAACAGGGGGAGAAAAGAGAAAACATAGAGAGGATCATTGAGGAACTGCTGACAGAAAACTTCCTCAATACATTGAAAGATGAAAAGCTGGCCATCCAAGAAGCTCAACAAACCCCATATAGAAGAGACCCCAAAAGAAAATCAGCAAGGCATATCATATTCACACTCTCCAAAACCAAAGACAAACAAAGAACCCTGAGAGCAGCTCATGAAAAACAAGAAGTCACATACAGAAGAGAAACAATAAGACTAAGCTCTGATTATTCGGCAGAAACCATGCAGGCAAGAAGGCAATGGGATGACGTATATAAAAACTTTAAAGAAAAAAAAATTGTCAGCCAAGAATAATATATCCTGCAAAACTCTTGTTCAAATCTGATGGTGAAATTAGATCATTTCCAGATAAACAGAAATTAAGGGAATATGTAAAAGTCAAACCAAACTTACCAGAATGATTAAAGGGAGTTCTTCGACCTGAGGACAAACAGCTTCAGCTCACAGGCAGAACCTAGGATGCAGGATCGTACAAGCCAGATACCAATCTAGGAGATGAACTCTCGAGGACTATCCAAAACCAAAAGAAATACAAAAGGGAATCAGAGCAGTTAATCAATCAATGACAAGAACATCAAAACAATAAAAGAGGAAATAAACGGCATAGGTATAGAACCTTCTAATGAAAAGGAACACAAGGTGATACCAAGTAATGGTAGACTGCTTCAAGCTTAGAAAGATAAGGGTAAACTTCATGATAACCACGAAGAAAGTTAACAAACCAACTCATAAAAATAAAGACGAAAAACATAAAGTCTCAGCAAAAACAAAACCTACAAAAACAAAATAAAGGAAAAAATAATCCATCTACAAAAGTAACTCAGCACAAGAGAGTAAGAAGAACAAAGAAAACTCCAGCACCACAAAAAAAAGCACTACAAAATGACAGCAACAAACTCACATCTATCAATAATTACACTGAATGTAAATGGACTCAATGCCCCCATAAAGAGACG
>NW_004443996.1:1281723-1319218 GCF_000243295.1 Trichechus manatus latirostris
AGTGGTGAAGTTACCTCCGAGGTTCACTGTTCAGCCTGGGAGTGGACAGCCCCATAAAACCAAATAAGACTAACAAGGTACAGGAGTCCAGTGACAAGGGCCAGAAGGCAGAAGGGGACAAGGAAGCTGATGATAGGGAACCCAAGGTTCAGTAAGGATATTGTTGATGTGTTGTGAGATTGTTAACCATTTTCATAGGGCAACATTTGTAGTAACTGTTAAATGAGAAACTATTTTGTTCTGTAAGCCTTCTTCTTAAGTGAGAATAACAGCACAATTCAAAGAGCGTAGTCAATGTCACTGAACTGTGCATGAAGAAATTTTTGAAATGGTGTTTCATTGGCTATGTGTATTTTAACGAAAAAAAAAGGTTGAGAAGTTAGAGGGTTGATATATTGTGGGGTTGTTAACCAATGTCATAAAACAACATGTGCACTTCTGTTTCATTAGAAACTATTTGTTTTGTAAGCCTTCACCTGAAGTACAATAATAAAATAATAAATAAATAAAAAACAAAAGCAATGACAAACTGTAAAACTATGAGTAAACATGATTGTAGTTCAAATAACTAATTGTTTTCAGCTATGTCTACAAAACTGTTTATTCCTAAGAAATTATGCATTGTCTTCCGTATAACTGTCATTTGAAAAATTTATGCTAAACAAACAAACTCCTTTTATGATCACTATAGCTATTTCCTATCAAGAAGGTGTATGTCACCAGTAATTTAATTTATTTACAGTATGTTAATAGTTTCCTACCATAGGTTTAATGCCCTTACTAAAGTAGTCTATTGTGTTGCATTGCAATTGTGGAGTTATTTTCTTGCTTTAATCCTTTCAGAAATATTTTATATTGTTTTCTAGTTTAAAACTAATATAAATTAGTTATGTCAGGCCTACAGAGTAGAAAAATAAGAAAAATATGCCAAGAATCTTGTGGATCTGGGCTGTATTGACATAAACTACAACTTTTCAGGATATCTAAGAATAGCATTAGCCTAATATATATGTATTAACTCCCTTTGCATTCCATTTTTTTTTCCAGGTAAGGGCCCCAATATTACTTTTTCTTTAAAATGGGATAACTTGGTCCAGCAGCCGCTATGGACTTTATCATTTTTCCATGAAAAAATTATCAAAAATTCTTGAAAAGAATGGCTTTCATTTAAAAAATACATAGCTTTAAGAAAATCTCTTTAGATTTATTAAAACTGGCATTTTAAAAATAATATGCTCCTTTTTAAAAATATATATTTTTCTGCTACCCATTTGGATATTTACTTGTGAGCATGTGTGCCCACATGCACACACTCTGTCACACGAAGAGATAATTGCATTAACTATAATACCATTAATGTTCTGTTGTTTTTGTTAGGTGCCCTTGTGTAGATTTTCGACTCATAGAGACTCAGTGTGACAGAGTAGAACTGCCCTATAGGGTTGTCTAGGCTGAATTCTTTACAGGAGCAGCTCATCAGGACTTTCTACCACAGAGTGACTGGGTGAGTTCGAATCACCAAACTTTTGGTTAGCAGCCGAGTGCTTAACTTTTGTCAGGGCTCCTTATATACCCCTATATGCGTTATATGTTCTATATGCCCATACTAAATTTACAGCTTTGAGTAAGTCTTCTTGCCCACCCTGTTGCAATATTTTTGGAAATAAACAAGTAATGTCATTCTCAGACATAGTCACCAACATACATCTCTGTTGTTTCTTCCATGCTCCAGTTTCCAGATGTATAAAATCCAATGGACTGAATGAAATGTAATTAATTAATGTGCACTTATTTTATCAAACGTCACTATTAAGTCCATTTGCTTAACTAAGTAATTAAATGGCACTGCCCACCTGAACTAACAATGTTTAATACTAGTAAGAATGACATTTCCTTTGACTTTAAATTATGAAAAAACTGTTTTATTGTGGAATTATTTGAACAAAAGTGTACATCATTTTCAGATAAAATGTTATGTGAAAAAATGAATTTTACAAAATAGAAAAAGTAAAGGATGATTATAGCTTTATTATATTGTTACACAGTCTACCCTAATTTATTTTATTTTTAATTTAATTGATTGACTTGTTGATTGCTTTAGATGGGTATTTATTGTAATTTTCTCTTTTGGAAATCTAGGATTCAAATTCATTTTGAATTTTATGGAATTCTGGGAAATACATGAACATTAATAGAAGGCAGGCCCTACTTCTCAGGATAAAATCTAACTGGACCATCCCTGATCACTTTCAGCTAGGATATGTGCCCATTTCCTAGGCTCAGCTAATTTGATAATCTCATCTGGGATGTTTGGTCTTAAGGTAGTAATGAAAGGGAAGAGTCAATAGAGAAACTGTTCATAGTGGCATAAATCGCATTAAGAGTTCAGTGGCAGTGAGGTTGAATGTCCAGCAGCAGCAGTATCCAACAATGGTAGTACTATTCTGTTATTGTTAGCTGCCATCGAGTTGATCTCCAACTTGTGACTCTATAAACAATGGGATTGGGGCATTTTGATCAATACTGTTTTCATTGGCTGAGTTTTTGGAAGTGAATCACCAGGCTTTTCTTCCTATTCTTAGCCTGGAAGCTCCACTGAAACTTGTTCAGCATCATAACAACATACAAGCCTCCACTGACAGACCAGTACTATTCTAACAATATTTTTATTGCTGTGTTTCTTGAGTCTTGCTTCCTTTGCTCCCTGTCCATTTTCTGAACATCGTTCTCTAATCTCCCATAGATTCTGCAAGCTCTCAAATACTCTTACATTAAATCAATTTTCTGCTCAAGATAGCTAGACTTGATTTTTGTGGTCTCAATAAAGTCATAATTGATTCATAAGTAGGTACCTAGAGGTGCAGTGCAGGCAGCAGACCCTCGGAGAGGAAATAAGGGACTTGAGAGAGTAAAATAAAGCCTGAAAATGCCATTTTGCATTCAGGTATAAAACATGGCAAGCCAATAAACACAGAGGTGATGCAGTTAATTTATCATGCATATTCCAGTGGAATAAAGTGTTCATTGAAGGCAAGACTTTGCCAGTGACACAAAATAGTATGGAAGCCATGAAAACTTGACAATTATATATTGAGATGGCTACTTCTGATAGCACTGGACAGTTTCAAGGAAAAGAAATTACAAGTTCATATTATGAAATGATGAATTCAAGGCAGGAATTAACACCCTGGTACTTTCTATGACCAAACGTAAAGAATCCTTTCTCTTTCAGCCCAGAGCCAAGGTAGGCAAAATCTAAAGTTAAATTCTGTACTTTGCTACATTACAGTATTAGCTGAATCCACAGCCCTACAGAGTGTCTAAAGTGAAAGGTAATTGATCAGAAAATAATGTGATTCCATGAACTAGAATGACGCCATATGGAAATATTTAGAGGAAGCAGAGTATTCCTCAGAAACAACTCTCATCCAGATTTCTTGCCAGGGTAAGTAACTCCATCTCCCTTGTCTGATGAGGCTGTTCCCTAGTTTGAAGTCACTGTTTCTCACCAGAGGGAATTAACTTTGCAAAAGAAAAAACTTCTCCTGAACATCATTTAGACTTTTGTTGTTGTTAGATGCTGTCAAGTCAATTCCAATGCATAGTGTCCCCATGTGATAGAGCAGAACCTCCCTATAGGGTTTTCTAGGCTGAAATCTTTAGGGGAGCAGATCACCAGGTTTTTCTCTCACAGAGCCACTGAGTGGGTTCGAACTGCCAACCTTTTGGTTAGCAGCTGAGCACTTAACAGTTACGCCACCAGTGCTCCTTCATCAATACATTACCTTGCCAAATATTTGAAGACTTTTCTGTCTCGCCCAAGAAAATAACCTTACTTTCTAAACTTATACCTAGAGTTAAACACCATCACGTTCCAGGATATAATCGTAAAGTCAAATCTGGGAAGAGACTGTTTATTTATCAACGGAATTGCAGAGCTTTACTAATTTATATAGGTAAAAATTTGGAGAATGTTCATAAGCTGGAGCACTCAAACAAAAAAAAGGCACATAATTTTATGTAAGGCTAAACTTAATGGATCCTGACTGAAAGCAGAGAATACCAGAAAGTTGTTTACCTGTGTTTTATTGACTATGCAAAGGCATTCGACTGTGTGGATCATAACAAATTATGGATAACATTACGAAAAATGGGAATTCTAGAACACTTAATAGTGCTCATGTAGAACCTGTACATACACAAACAGGCAGTCATTCAAACAGAACAAGGGGATACTGCTTGGTTTAAAATCAGGAAAGGTGTACATCAGGGCTGTATATTGACAGGGAACTGCCAGAAATTCAAACCGGATTCAGACATGAAACCAGGGATATCATTGCTGATGTCAGATGGATCCTGGCTGAAAGCACAGAATACCAGAAAGATGTTTGCCTGTGATTTACTGAGTATGCAAAGGCATTCGACTGTGTGGATCATAACAAATTATAGATAACATTACGAAGAATGGGAATTCCAGCACACTTAATTGTCCTCATGAAGAAACTGTACATGGATCAAGAGGCAGTTGTTGAAACAAAACAAGGGGATACTGCATGGTTTAAAGTCAGGAAAGGTGTGCCTCAAGGTTATATTCTTTCACCATACCTATTTAATCTGTATGCTGAGCAAATAATCTGAGAAGCTGACTATATGAAGAAGAACAGGGCATCAGGATTGGAGGAAGACTCATTAAGAACTCAGCTGCTAACCAAAAGGTTGGCAGTTTGAATCCACCAGCAGCTACTTGGAAACCCTATGGGGCAGTTCTACTATTTAGGATTCAATTTTAAGCAGTCTGTATCTGCAACTTGGAACAACTATGCTATGCCACTTTAAAAGTGGGCCCCTGTGGGTGGGGATCAGATAAAGAGAAATATTTCCAGGTTTTAGTGTAAAGTACCTAGCTTTGCACTCAACCCTTATGGCTCAGCAGGACCAATGGTAATCAAGGAGTCTGTGACAGATCAGGATGCTTATGAATCTTATGGCATACCACAGTTGAAGAATTACAGCACAAATCCCCAAAATTTTGGAAGAAATCCACATCCTATTTGGCATATAATTATTTTCCTAGAGAATCAGCTCTTATCTTGTTACAATGCCCTGGTAGAGACTGAATGCCTAGACATGGAACATCAGGTGACCAAGTAATCCATGCTGTCCATCAGGAACTCCAAATTGAAGTGGTATGTATCTGACTATACCCAAGTTGGTTCTGAAAGCACCAGTATATGAGTAATTTGGTTTCACTACCAATGTGCCTAATCCTGCTATACTGCCATCATACACTCCATCCATTACTATTACCTCATAGAGAGTTCCCAGTAACTAAATTGCACCCAGAGATAAATATTCAAAACTTGCTTATAAATGGCAATGTACAACAGGCTGCAACCAGCTGGGAGTACCTTGCTATGCCATTATAATCCCATTCTGGAGTGGCCTTGAAAGACAGTGAGGAAAAGATAACCTCCCAGTTGACATAAAAGTGAATGGTACATTTCACTGTCCACTTTCCTAGGAAGGAGAATTTGGCAGTATTTAGCAGTTAATCTGGATGTTCAGGGACTTGAATGGTGATAAGAAAATCAAGGTAGACATAGAGTTAGAACCCTTGGAATGTGTCCAGAGAAATTCTACCAGAGAAAAAAATATATCTTTTAAATTTTTAAAATTTTTTTAATATTTTTAAATTTTTTTAATTGTACTTCAGGTGAAGGATTACAGAACAAATAGTTTCTCATTAAACAGTAGTACACATATTGTTTTATGACATTGGTTTACAACCCCAGGACATGTCAACGCTCTCCCTTCTCGACCTTTATTTTTAGTGAAAATATACATAGCCAAAGATACATCGTTTCAAAAATTTCTACATGCACAGTTAGGTGATATCGACTATGCTCTTCCAATTGTGCTGCTATTCTTACTTTAGATGAAGGTTTACAGAACAAAATAGTTTCTCATTAAACAGTACAGATGTTGCCCTATGACAATGGTTAACATCCTCACTACACATCAACACTGTCCTTACCCAACCTTGGGTTCCCTATCACCAACTTTCCTGTCGCCTTCTGCCTTCTAGTCCTTGTCCCTGGACTGCTGTGCCTCATTAGTCCCGTTTTGTTTTATGGGGCTGCCAATCCCTTGCTGAACAGTGAACTTTGGAAGTGACTTCACCACTGAGCTAAAAGGGTGTCTGGGGGCGATACTCTTGGGGTTTCTCCAGTCTCCTTTAGGCCAGTAAATCTGGGCTTTTTTCTGGAGTTAGAATTTTGTACTACATGCTTCTCCAGCTCTGTCCAGAACCCCTTGTTGTGATGCTGGTCAGAGCAGTCAGTGGTGGTAGCCGGGCACCATCTAGCTGTACTGGACTCAGTCTGGTGGAGGCCTTGGTAGCTGTCGTCCATTAGTCCTTTGGACTAATCTCTTCCTTGTATCCTGTTCTCTTCATTCTTCCTTGCTCTCAAAGAGATGAGACCAGTGGAGTATCTTAGATGGCTGCTCACAGGCTTTTAAGACCCCAGACGCTACTCACCAAGATAGAACGTAGAACATTGTCTTTATAAACTGTGTCATGCCAATTGAGCTAGATGTTCCTCAAAACCATGGTCCCCGCAGCCCTCCACCCAGCAATTCAGTCCCTCAGGGAGTCTGGATGTGTCTATGGAGCTTCCATGACCTTTCCTTGTACAAGTTGTGCTGGCTTCCCCAGTACTGTGTACTGTCTCACCTTTCACCCAAGATGCCACTTATCTATTGCCTATTTAGTATTTCCCCCCACCACTCCCATCCCTGGTAACCAACAAAGATTGTTACATTTTGTGTGTGAACTTTTTCATGGATTTTTACAATAGAGGTCTCATACAATATTTGTCCTTTTCTGATTGACTTATTTCACTCAGCATAATGTCCTGCAGTTTCATTCATGTTATGAGATGCTTCACAGATTCATTGTTGTTCTTTCTCATTGCACAGTACTCCATTGTGTGTATATACCATAGTTTGTTTATCCATTCATCTGTTGATGGGCATCTAGGCTGTTTCCATCTGTTTGCTATTGTGAACAATGCTGCAATGAACTTAGGTGTGCATACGTTTATTCGAGTGATGACTTATTTCTCTATGATATATTCTTATGAGTGGGATTGCTGGATCGTATGCTATTTCTACTTCTAGCTTTCTAAGGAATCTCCATATTCCAAAATGGTTGTATCATTTTGCCTTCCCACCAGCAGTGCATAAAAGTTCCGATCTCCCCACAGCCCCTCCAACATTTGATCTTTCCAGTGTTTTTGATTTGTGCCAGTAATGCCGGGGTGAGATGGTATCTCATTGTGGTTTTAATTTGCATTTCTCTAATGGCTAGTGATCTCAAGCATTTCCTCATGTGTCTGTTGGCCGCTTGAATGTCTTCTTTGATGAAGTGTCTGTTCATTTCCTTTGCCCATTTTTCAATAGGACTATTTGTCTTTTTGTTGTAGAGATGTTGGATTTTCTTGTAGATTCTGGAGATTAGACTTTGTCTGACTTGCACTGTCCAAAAATTTTTTCCCAGTCTGTAGGTTCTCATTTTACTCTTTTGGTGAAGTCTTTTGAAGAGCATAACTGTTTAATTTTTAGAAGATCCCAGTTATCTAGCTTATCTTCTGGGGTTTGTGCGTTGATGGTTATGGCTTGTATCCTGTTAATGTTGTGTATTAGGGCAAGGCTCCCAGGGATCCCACTGGTGCGGCTACGAGTTCTGGTGAAGTTGTTCCCAGGAGTTGCAATACAGCCTGGCTAAAAGGCGTAGAGGTATTCAGCACCAGGTATTCAGGGAACAGGAAAAGAAGGAAGGTATTGTGAGGTGAGAAACTGAGTAATGAAGAAAGATAAAAAGGAAAAATAAAACAAAACAAATTTTTAAAAAAAGAACAAGAAAAGCCCCCGAAAAAACAGAAAAAAAAAAAAAAACATGAGAAAAGAAACGCCCTCAGGGATCCCTCTACGCGTCTGGGCAAACTTAGAGGGTAGGTCCCAAGCCAAGTAGCACTACCCAGCCAGAACGGGCTCCCAACTCGAGAAATGGAAAAGAAAACAAACAATTGAAAACAAACAAACAAAGGCCCAGGATCCCACCAGCGTGGCAGCCCAGACTGGGAAGCAGTTCCACACTCGAACGGAGCTCCGCAGCCCCTGAAGAAGCAAAGATGGCACCCGGAGCCAGGTATTTGAGTGAAAGGAGGGGGAGGTGGTGAGAGGTAAGGAAGAAATCAAAGAAGTGGAAAAAAGCAACACCAGCAGCCAACAAATGGCACTCAGGGAGCCAGCCTGTGCGGGCGGGTGGAATCCAAGCAGCCGGTGCTTCCCGGCCAAGAGACTGTGGCCGTGGGAAGCAGAGAAGGCCGAGTGGGGGTGAAGAAGGGTGGGGGGTGGGAAAGCGTATATTGCAAATTACCAGTTGTTTTGTCTCCTGCTGGAAGCTCTGTGAAGCTGCTTTCTCTTACCCCCTATTTGCTGGTCTCTGATAGGAGTCCAAGGTGGTGGATCTGCACTGCGTTAGCCGATAGGGGACCTCTGCATGAGTCTCTCCTCACTCTGCATTCTCTCTCAGTTTTCTCACTCCATTTGGTGCTTGGCTGAGTTCTTTATCTCTTCATATGAGGTTTTAGGGTTTCAGGATTGTTGTATTCTCTGTTCGACTTAGTTTTTCAGGTCTTTGCTGTGGAGGGACAGCATGGTGCTTCTGCCTAGAGTGCCATTTTGCTGGAAGTCCAGAAAAAAGTATTGAAAGTTGAAGTTGATCTTATTCATGATCCTAACATTCTCCCTTATTCTTTTCAGATTGCTAGATCAATGAATAGAAAAAAATAAATTAATATCAAGAAGTTTTTGCTGAACATCAGAGATGATTCTAACTATATTTAGGTATCAAAACCAAACCCGTTGCCATCAAGTTGAGTCCAACTTATGGCAACCCCATGTGTTACAGAGTAGAACTGCTCTATAGCATTTTCTTGGCTATAATCTTTATAGAAGCAGATCATGAGGCCTCTCTTCTGTGTAGTCGCTGGAGGGTGGGCTTGAGCAGCCAACTTTTTTTTTTAGTTTTTTTATTGTTGTAGTTTCAGTGAAAGTGTACAATTCAAGTTAGTCTCTCATACAAAAATTTATACATACGTTGTTATGTGACCCTAATTGCTCTCCCTATACTGTAACAGTACACTCCTCCTTTCCACCCCTGACTCCCGTGTCCATTCAACCAGCTCCTAACCCTCTCAGCCTTCTCATCTCACCTCCAGACAGAAGCTGCCCATTTAGTCTTGTGTATTGTCATGGATTGAATTATGTCCCCAAAAATGTGTGTATCAGTTTGCCTGAGCCATGATTCCTGGTATTGTGTGATTTTCCTATATGTTGTGAATCCTGCCTCTATGATTTTAACAAGGAAGGATGGGTGGCAGTTGTGTTAGTAAGGCAGGAGTCAATCTACAAGATTGGATTGTGTCCTGAGGCAATCTCTTGAGATATAAAAGAGAGAAGCGAGCAGAGAGACAGGGAGACCGCATACCATCAAGAAAGCAGCACCGGGAGCAGAGCATGTCCTTTAGACCTGGGGTCCCTGCGCTGAGAAGCTCTTAGTCAGGGGAAACATTGATGAGAAGGCTGACAGAGAGAGAAAGCTTTCCCCTGGAGTTGACGCCCTGAATTTGGACTTTTAGCCTACTTCACTGTGAAGAAATAAATTTCTCTTTGTTAAAGCCATCCACTTGTGGTATTTCTGTTATAGCAGCACTAGATGACTAAGACATGTATTTACTTGAGCTAAGAAGCACACTCTTCACTAGTATCATTTTTTGTCCCACAGTCCGGTCCAATCTTTGTCTGAAGGGTTGGCCTCGTGAGTTGTTTTAGTTCTGGGTTGACAGAGAGTCCGGGGGCCATGCTTTCTCAGATTCCTTCAGTCTCAATCAGACCATTAAGTCTGATCTTTTTGCTAGAATATGAGTACTTCATCCCATTGACCAGCCAACTTTTAGGTTGGTAGTTAGTAGTTGAGTACAAAGTGCTTGCCCCACCCAGGGGTCCTAGTATTTAGATATACAGTGAGAAAATTTAAAGAGACTATCTGGACATTATTTTGGGACCATCAGTTATGGATAGGATAATCATTTCAGTTAATTATGAAGAATCCAAAAACAAAAAACAACACATGAGGTCTATGAAAATACTACACCATGAAATCCTTTGAAAATCTGATAAAATAATAAACCTTCTAGGAAAAAAAATTGTATTCAATTTCATGGAATTTACAAAAATCCCCAAGGTCCATTAATAGACTGATCCCTGGATACCACGTAAAGATTTCCTAGTTCTAACATAATATATTAACTAACAAAATGGTAAATAATATGTATGTTGTTTTCCATCAAGTGGATTCTGACTCATAGAGACCCTGTATACACAAGAGAAAAACATACTTGGTTCTTTATTTTTCATCTTTATTCTTCAAGATAAAGGCATTTAAGGCATAGATTTTCTCTCAGTGCAGCTGGCAATTTCCAGTAAGTTTCAGTAAGAAGCGATCTCCTTTACTTTCTAGCTGGTCTGAAATTTTTATTTTGATTTTCTTTGTGATCCATGTTTTCTCCTGTAACTTGTTTCTTTTAACTTCCAATAATGAGTAAAAGTTTGATCACTTTTCAATTACTTATTTCTAGTTATATTGAATTATATGTATAGAATGTGGCCTACACAACCACTGTGTTTAAAGTATATTAAGAGTTTCTTTGTGGTTAAGCCCATGATTGGTTTTGCAACTGCTGAATAGACATACGAAAAAATATTAGACTCTCTATTCAAGTGATATAAGATGATATGCATTTGTTAAATCTGTCTATTGATTTTGTTCCTCAATTCCTCTCCTGGTTATCTTCTAGGTATGTTCAATTTTGAAAAATTTTATTGAAACAAAATAGTCTTTGTGATATCAAAGCAGATAGTTGTGGTACCCGTGTGAGTGTAGAGGATATGAAGGAAGGGACAGAAGTCTTGCCAGTGGCATGCAGTGTTTTCAGGCACCTCCCTCCCCATAGCCCATAGTAAAATGGAGGCCTGGAGAGCAATAATTTTATCTAGAGCATATGGATCACTGAGAGTCCCTGGTAAATCCTAGAGCATGAGAAAGCCTGCAGCTCAGTCTTGGTTCTTGAAGAAACAAATGTGGAGCTTAGGGAAGAAACTGTCCTTTCAAGGCACACAAAGTTCTGGGGCTCCATTGCAATTCATGTCATCAATGGAGGATTTCTTTTTTCTTTTACAGCAATAACCAAAAAAAGAAAAAAAATCAAACTTGTTGCAGTCGAGTCGATTCCAATGCACGGTGACACTTTAAGACAGAATATTTCCAAAGAATAGCTGGTGGGTTCAAACTGCTGACCGTTTGGTTAGCAGCCAAGCTCTTCACCACTACACCACCAGGGCTCCAATACAGCAATAAGCATCTAAAAAAGCAAATTGAGAAAACTCCATTCATAAGAATAACATAACCAAAAAATATTTGAGAGTAAATATAACAATGAAGACCCAGAGAATCTATGAAGAAAACTGTAAAATCTTAGTGAAATACATAAGACAAGAACTAGGATAATGGAAAGATATACCATGTCCTTGGAGAGAAAGATTTAGTATATTAAAAATCTCAATAGAAATTCTGAAATCCTAGAAATGGATTGGTGGATCAAAGGGTATGTATATTTTTTTCATTTTGATCGCAAAAATTACAATGCCCTCAAAATAGGTTACACAATTATACTTTCACCAAAAATACCCGAGTTTATTTCCTCCATCTTTGTCAACAGTATACCATAAAACATTCCATCTTTTATCCCCAGTAACCTAGTAAGTAAATGGTAGCTATTCATTTTAGTTTTAATTTGAATACAGTGTGGTATAAATGAGGATATGTTCATGTTTATTTATTTAAAAGTCATTTGTTTCTTTTTCTGTGAGCAGTTTTTATCCTTTGTCCATTGCTGATTTTTCTGATGGGTTATTGTTCTTTGTTGATTCATAAGAACTATTTATATATGACAAAATTAAGCCTGTGTCTGGCATATACATTGCAAATATCTTCCCAGTTTTTTATTTGGAATTTGTGTATGTATATGTGTATATATATATATAGATAGATATAGATATAGATACATATAGAGAGAAGAGTATATGTGGGTGTGGATGTGTGTTTACCTCATAGAAAGTATTAGTGATTATGCAGTCAAATTTATTAAGCTTTTCTTCTAAAGCCTCTGGTTATTTTCATTTAATTAAATTAGTTAATTCATTAATCCATTCATTTATTTTTGGTACGTTTTATAAAAGTTCTTTTCCACTCTGCAATTGGGAAAAAAAAAAAAAAAAAACTCTTCTCTGTTTCTTTCTAGTAGTTTTATAGTTCCACTTTTTTTTTTTTAACATTTGATTCTTTAATCCAACTAGAATTAATTTGGTGGTTGTCATGGATTGAATTGTGTTTCCCCAAAATATGTGTCAACTTGGCTAGGCCATGAGTCCCAATATTGTGTGATTGTCCAACATTTTGCCATCTGATGTGATTTTCCTATATGACGTGGATCCTACCTCTATGGTGCTAATGGGGCAGCATTAGAGGCAGTTATGTAATGAGTCAGGACTCAGTCTACAAGTTTAGGTTGTGTCTTAAGCCAATCTCTCTTGAGATATAAAAGAGAGAAGCCGGCAGAGAGACATGGGGACCTCATACTACCAAGAAAGCAGCATCAAGAGCAGAGTGTGTCCTTTGGACTTGGAGTCCCTGTGCCTGAGAAGCTCCTAGACCAGGGGAAGATTGATGACATGGACCTTCACCCAGAGCAGACAGACAGAGAAAGTCTTCCCCTGGAGCTGATGCCCTGAATTTGGACTTCTAGCCTCCTAGAATGTGAGAGAATAAATTTCTGTTTGTTAAAGCCATCCACTTGTGGTATTTCTGTTATAGCAGCGCTAGATACCTAAGACAGAGGTAAAGCAGGTAAGGATCCAATATTATTTTATTTTTCTTCCTGTTTACCAAATAGTTCCAACATCATAACTGAATAATTTTTCTTTTCCTCTCTGATTTAAAATGACAAATTTATTTTATGAAAAATTGTTGAGGGATTCTGAAACTATTTCTGGAATTTATTTTGTTCAATTGGTCAAGCTGTCTATTCATGCACCAATATCAAACTATTTAACTAAAACAATATTTCAGAACACAGAATTTGAGGCCAGAATCTAAATACAATCCGGGGCTATAAAATTTTTCAGCTGTGTGATATTGGGTACACCGTTTAACCTGGCTTTGCCTCAATTTTTTTATCACCAAGTAGGGACTATTTATAATATCTACTTCATTGAATTCTCTGGCCATAGAAGTATGCTTGGCTTAGGTATAGGACAAACCAGAGGGTGCCCAGGAGTTGAAGCCCCAGAAAATCCTCAACCAATGGTGCATAAAAGTTAAGGGATAAACATCCCAGCTTTGTCACTCCTCAGTGTAATAACTCTGAGAAATATTCTAGACAATATCTCAAAGGACCTCCAGTAAGAAAATTCAGTTGTACACCCTGGTAACTTGCTTATTACCACCGTTATTGGCTTTACTTCCTTCTCTTTCCATTTCTGTTCCTCACAGTGCTTCTTATGATTATCTCCCAAATAAACTATTTGCAACTAAATCTTTGTTTTAGAGTCTACTTTTGGGATAACCTAACTTAAAATAATTGCCCATCCAAAAATTTAATTTCTCCATCACTTGCAAAATTGAGTATTCAATTTTAGTTTCCAACTCATTAATTATTTTTCATGAATTTAATACTTACCACCTAATTGTTTTGCATCAGACAAAAAAATAAATACAGCCTGTTAATTAATTAATTAATGTATTTATTTATTTTTGGCATGCTTTATAAAGTTCTTTTCTACTCTGACATTAGAAAAAAAAAGTTCTCTATTTCCTTCTAGTTCTTTTCTGGTTCTTTTTTTTTTTTTTTTTTTACATTTGACTCATTATACTAATTAGATTTTAAGGTAATCCAATATTATTTTATTTTTCTTCCTGATTACCAACTTGCTCCAATGTTTCATTATCTACATGAAAAATGAGCTGTAATCATTTCCAATTAATGTCATAGCACTTTTTTTTTATTTAATTTGGTTAAGATAGAATGGAAGGACATTTTTCATTCAAAACCTCTCTTGTCACAGCATGAATGGTCATTTGGGCAGTATCCATTTGATATTGACACTTGAAAGACCAGTAGTCACATGTGGAAGGCATGCAGAATTAGTATTTACAAAGTTTATAGCATAAAAAATATGTAGTAAGGTAATAGTGGTTGGCTGTTGACATAGGAAATGAAAAGTTTTGTTTGATAAGATTATTGTTCTCTGTTTTAACACTAATATACAATTAGCATTTCAAATATGAAAGACCAATGGCCAGCCATATCCATTTGTTTCCCTGTGGGTTGTTAAGTGTAAGCAGAAGTACTTTTACTTAATAAATGGCTTGATTTTATAATAAGTAATACAAATAAAATAGAAGTATTTCTGTTGGGAGACTTATTTCACTTTGCCATTTGTGCAGTCAATTGATAAATAGTTCAATTTTTTTAAGTAAAAATGGATACGGAAGACTGAGTTATCTTGCCTATTTGAAGGGAATATTATTTACAGATTTCCTTACGTCTTCCAATTTTTACCAGGGATAGCATAGGGTACCAAACGAAAGAATCATAATGTTGTTTGTCTGAGCTAGTTGATGTAGTATATAGAATGGAAACAAATTAATAAAATAACTGGAGTTAAAGACTTTTTTGGAAGAAAAATAAGATAAACATTGAGTAGAATGTACAAGAAGAATTACCACGTAAACACAAGTATTTTCATTAATTTGAAGGTATTTTTGAAAATGCTTCTTTTTTCACTGATTCTAACCCCTTCTGTATGATGTTTTTAAATTAATAATGATTCCTCTGCTGAATTTTTGCAAATACAGTAAATGAAACTGTGGAAAATATATTTCACGCCTTATTCACTGGTTCATCGTTCATTCTGTCTTGCATGCATTCATTGAACAATAAGTTCACTGAGGATCTACCATGTGCCATGCATAGTGCTGGGTCCTAGATATATGCAGAAGAGCTAAAATAAATTATTTGCTCTCAAGGATCTCAGTCTAGAAGGGAAAGTGACATGTAAATAGATCAGTATAATTTAGCATTTTAAGTCATATTGTCTGAGACAGACCCTGACCTCCATTATCTCTATCTCCACTTACAGCCCATAAAAGCATCAAGACTAAGCTTCTACTTTAGAAATTTCCCCAGCCCCTACCTCTCAAGCTGTTCTTTTTAGTCATTTTGCCTTTTTCCTGATTCCCATTTTATTTCACTTTATCTGTCTAATTGTTTAAATTCAATGCTTGCTTGCATGGCCTTACTTTCTCTTTTCTCTCCTGAATCCTGTCTTTCCGGTTATCCTTGTAAATGAATAATTTATTTTATAAGGATCAGCACAAAGCTGGTTCCTATGAGGTGGAAGTTAAAGATTTCCCAAATGTCCAACTTTTCCAAACTACTGTACTACTCCATCATCTCTAACATCAACTACTCTTCTTCTCCTCAGCACTCTCTCTCCTATCTTTGGGTTCATTAATTCAGTGCAATGTCTCACATAACTCACAAACCATATCAATAAAATGGCTCACGCTGTTGTGGAGGCTGGCAAGTCCTAAATCCATTGGTTGGGCATAAGCTTCTCCTGACCCCCGTGGCTGTAGGAGCTGAAGAACACAAATCGGCAGGTCACACTACAGGCTGCTGCCTCACAAGGCTTTGAAAGCTAGTGAATCAGGTCAGATGACTGTGGAGGCTGGCGAATCCCAGAATCAGCAGGACAGAGGGCAGACCACTGGCTCAAGTCCCAAGAACCACAGGTTAGACTATCACAAACTGGACACAGGATCCAGATGCAGAGAGAGAGAGTCCCACTAAGGCATCCACATATATACCTTGGACGCAGGCCACACCACAGGGAGGAGAGTAACTTGAGTAAGGGTGAGACTTGAGTCATGTCCTCCTGCAAGTCTGTAACTCAAAATACACCCCATGCCAATCCTGCCTCTTTAATATGTGGAGGTTAGGATTTACAACACGTAAAAAGGAAGACAACTATACAATACTGGGAATCATGGCCTAGGCAAGCTGACACATAACCCAAACCATCACAGGCTCCATATACCTTATTTGCATAGTCCCACTCAATCACTGTCTCTGAGTCACAAAGACCATGGCTAGAAGGGCCATATTAAGTAATTCATTGCACTTCACCTTGGCTCCACAGTCAACCACTCTCAGTCCCTCTCTGTTCCACTTCTATGTTCAGGCAAGGGACACAGTGTTCTCCAACCTACTCTGGAGTTAGGACTCCAGGTTTCTGCTAGTCTGGGAGAAGGAGAACATAATCATAATCAAGCAATGCACAAAGTGCTATGTGAGTTGAGAGTGGAGGGCCTTGTGGTGTACTCTGCCTGGGGTGAAATGATGGGCTTAGCTAATGACCAAAACAAGGTTGCTGTCTTTTTTAAAGTGGGTGGAAGTTGTCTTATGGGGCAAGAACTCTCAAAAGTGTTCTGTAGAAAGGCAACATTCAGTGAAAGTGTTTCTTAAATATTTTCTGAAATAATTTGTATATTATTGGTATTACTTGTTCTTAAGTATTTGATAAGATCTACCAGTGAAGACACCTGTGCCTGAAATTTTTTTTAAAAATGTTTAAACAATGCATTAAATTTATTTAATTGACATAAGACTTTTCGGTTTTTTTTTTCTCTTCTTGCATCAGTTTGATATTTTTGTCTTTCAAGGAGCTTGTCCATTTCATTTAAGTTAATAAATTTATTTGCATAAAATTATTTGTAATATTTTCTTATTATTTTTCATGTGTAAAAGATTTGTAGTGATGTCCCTTCTGTGATTTCTAATATATGTATTTTTTGTCTTCTCTTTTATCAATTTTATTTATCTTTCCAGATAATTAAATTTTGACTCAATAATTTGTAAAAAACCAATCTCTCTTTTTCTCATACCCATCTATCATTGGATCCTATTAGGTTTTCCTGCAAAATCTGTCCAGAATCTGTCCACTTTTCACCACCTCTCTACTATCATCTTGGTCTAAGCCATCATCTTTAACCTAGATTACCACAGTAGTCTCCTATTTCTCCTGCTTCTATCCTTTACCCCATCAAAAAAAAAAATAATAATAATAATCTGTTTTAGACAGAGCATCCAGAATGATCTTTTAAAACTCTAAATCAGATCACTTCGTATCTCTATTGGAAGCTTCCAAAATAAAAGTCTTCTTGATCAAAATAAAAGTCAAAGTCCTTAAAATGTTCTACACTTACCTCAGATATCAACACGACTAACTCCTTTACCCCTTTTGAGTATTGGTTCAACTGCCACCTTTTAAGTGAGGGTAGCCATGATCACCCAAATTAAAACTGTAATTTCTTCTCCCACCCTGACACTTCCTATTCTCCTTGCCCTATTATATTTTTTTTCCATAACGTTTGTCACATTCAGACAATGTATTTATTATATCTATTATTTATTTTTTGTCTATCTTACTATAATGTAAGCTTCTTGAGGACAGAATATTTATTTATTTATTGGCACTTTCCCATCTCTAATGGCAAGAGTCGTGTAAGTACATAGAAGACATTTAGCTGATACTTGTTGGACAAATAAGTTTGCTTTATTATAATTGTATATTCATACATTCGCATGCCTACTACATGCTTAAGATTTCTTAAAATCGGAAGTCCTTTTTGGTTACTGGGAAATAGTAAGGCAAAATGATTAATCATATAGACTCTAGAATCAGATTGTCTGCTAAAGTCAGGCTTCATCATTTATTCTATCAATAACTTTGAGCATATCAGTTAACCTTTCTCCATACCTCAGTTTTATCACCTGTAAAGTATAAATAAAAATGTAACCCTCCTCATAGAGTGCCTTGAAGATTAAATGGAATAATATATGTAAAGGATTTAGGACAGTTCATATTAAATATGAAAATATCCAATACATATAAGTTCTTTATTTTGTGCCCCCTTCAGTGTCAGCCTCAGAGACAGTAGGCCTCAGGACTATTTATTGAATTATATTATTCTGTCAGGTACACCACAATAGCTTGCCACGCTTTAGCTTGTCCAAAGACATGTATTTAGCAGACTGGGAGTTATTTACAAAAATTATGTCTCATAAGAACCTTTTTCTTTCTTTAAGTGATGACAATAAAGCAATGGCAGACAGTCCTTAAAAATAGACAATGAATATTCTGTCACAATTGGAGAACATTTCATAAAAAATAATAAATGGAACTTATAGATGGGTTTCATAAAAATGAAATATAAGTATCTTTTACAAAATACTGATACCATACTGGATATTCTAAACTCTAAACATTGAGGCATAGTAGTCTGATCCCCTGTGGTATATGAATAATATAAAAGACTCACTGTAGCTGAAGGTCTCAAAAAATTCTTACTCGTTATTTTCTCAAAAGTGTTAAAGACACTTATTTTGGGTTTGAATAGGGTTTTTCCTCAAAGAGTAGTTGTTAAATGAATTCTTCTTTTGGTTCACTGAAGAAGAGCAAAACAAATGTTTCTTTCTTTGCAGTATATTAACTTTTAAGAAGAGTATTCTGGGCACATCTTCCCATTTAACTGCTATAGGCTTAATATCTGAAGGATTTGTTGCCTTAGCTATTATTTCCTCCATACTAAAAGTACTTTTAGCCTACCTTCATTTATTTTCAGTCTTTCTCATAGAAGGACTTTTAATTTACTTTTTTAATGATATTCAAAGGTGTAGAGTGATTTTCCTCTCTGTATTTGAAATTACCCTTTTACTAGATACATGTTATATTTCTGTTTATTTTTGCTCTCCTTTTACATGTTTTAGAGAATATAAAATGAATTTATTGTTTAACTGTATAAAATTCTGGCTGGACTCTAGAATTCTGTCAGTTTCAATAATTACAACCCCATGCACCAAAGTTCCTTGACACCTTGCATAACTGATGTAATCCAAATTCTTTCCAGTTTCAAGAGACCTTGAATCTTGTACTATGTATCAAGCTGTGATTACCCATGGATGTAACATGAGATGGCAAGCTGTAACTAGTCAATCAGTGGAGAATTCAATTATTATAATAATATAATAATAATACTTTACACTTGAACAGCTGCATGATTTCTATTATCTAAGACTTACAGAAATCAGAGACTCACAAATTTTGAAATTAAAAGCATTAAAGATCACCTAATTCAGTGTCCTCGACAGAATTACTCAGTGGTAACCAAGCAATACATAAATTGACATGATAAGCATGGTATGACATCATTTGGTGTCAATTTCACTTGGCCTTCAGTAATTTAAAACATAATTTAAATCATTATTGTTATATATAGGATGAATGCTTCTTCCCTTATTCTTTAGGTAGATTTCAATAATTCTTAGGCCTTAATGGATGTGTAGGGAATAGTAGGGTCTTGGAATGATAATGAAAAGTTTTCTTACGATGATCAACAGATTAGTGGATTGTAGCATAGAAGCATGAGGGAACTGCATGATACAGTTATTAGAATACCAGCTAGCTGACTGTCACTCCTGAATGCAGAAACAGTGTGAGACACACTGCAAATGCACAATGGCAACTTGTTTGGGCTTTTGGTCATTTTTAGACCACACCCCAAATTTATGTATTATGGTAAAATCATTTGAAAACATACACCAAGTTGAACTCCCTTACTGTATAGAAACTGAGGTCAGAGAAATTAAGTAATTTTCCCGTACTCACATGACTAGGGTCACAGCAAAGATCAAAACTAGTTCTCTGCCTTCAAAGCCTTTACTCTTTCCCCTACACCACACTGATTTTTCTCATATAATTTCTAGTAAGAAGATTATTTTTCCCTTGTACTTGGCAACTAATCTTGTAAATCAATAATCACAGGCCTTGTCATACTTTTTGTAGGTCTCTCTGGGAGCAGAATGTAGAAATTATCAACAATATCATTAATATCACATGCAAGTAACATTTTGCTGAAGATAGAGAACGGTTGCAACAATACATCAACAGGGAACTGCCAGAAATTCAAACCAGATTCAGAAGAGGACATGGAATGAGGGACATCATTGCTGATGCAGATGGATCTTGACTGAAAGCAGAAAATAATAGAAAGATGTTTACCTGTGTTTTATTGACTACACAAAGGCATTCGACTGTATGGACCATAACCAATTATGGATAAAATTGTGAATAATGGGAACTCCAGAGCACTTAATTGTGCTCGTGTGGAACCTGTACATAGAACAAGAGGTAGTCATTCAAACAGAACAAGGGGATACTGCGTGGTCTAAAGTCAGAAAAGGTATGTCAGGGTTGTATTGTTTCACCATATTTATTCAATCTGCATGTTGAGCAAATACTCCGAGAAGCTGAACTATATGAAGAAGAACTTGGCATCAGGATTGGAGGAAAATTTATTAACAACTTGCAATATTCAGATGACACAACCTGGCTTGCTGAGGGTGAAGAGGACTTGAAGCACTTACTGACGAAGATCAAAGACCACAGCCTTCAGTATAGACTATGACTCAACATAAAGAAAGCAAAAATACTAAAAACTAGACCAATAAGCAACATCACGATAAATGGAGAAAACACTGATGTTGTCAAGGATTTCATTTTACTTGGATCCACAATCAACACTCATGGAAGCAGCAGTCAAGAAATCAAAAGACGGGCCACTTCCGGCAACATGGCACTCTAGGCAGAAGCACCATGCCGTCCTCCCACAGCAAAGATCCGAAAAACTAAGCCAAACAGAGAAAACAACAATCCTGAAACCCTAAGCAACAAATGAAGAGATAAAGAACTCAGCCAAGCACAAAATGGAATAAGAAACTGACAGAGAACAGAAAGTGAAGAGACAAAGATGCAGAGGTCCCCTATCAGCTAACGCAGTTGATCTTGGACTCCTATCAGAGACCAGCGTATAGGGGGTAAGAGAAAGCACCTTCACGGCGCTTCAAGCAGGAGACAGAATAACTGGTAACCAACAACATATGCTTTCCAATCCCCCACACTTCTTCACCTCGACTCGGCCTTCTCTGCTTCCCACAGCCAGGGTCTCTTGGCCAGGAAGCACAGGCTGCTTGGATTTTGCCCACCCACACTGTCCGATTCCGTGTTGCCATTTATTGGCTACTGGTGTTGCTTTTTGCCTCTTCTTTTGATTTCTTCCTTGCCTCTAGCCACCTCCCCCTCTTTTCGCTAGTGTGCCTGGCTCTGTGTGTCATCTTTACTTCTTCCTGAGAGGCTGTGGAGCTCCGCTTGAGTGTGGGACGGCTTCCCAGTCAATGCTGCCACTCTGGTGGGATCCCAGGGATTTTGGTTTGTTTGCTTTGAATTGTTTGATTGTTTCCTTTTTCTTTTCTTGAGTTGCGGGCCCGTTCTGGCCAGGTGGTGCTGTGGGGCTTGAGACCTACCCCCTCAACTTGCACAGATGTGCAGAGGGATTCCTGAGGGCACTTCATTTTTGGTGTTTTTTTTTCTGTTTTTTTGGGGGACTTTCTTGTTCTTTTCTTTTTTTAATTTGTTTTGTTTTCTTTTCCCTTTTTCCATTTTTGTCTTTCTTCATTGCTCAATTTCTCGACTCTCTACACCTTCCTTCTCTTCCTGTCCCCTGAATAACTGGCACTGAGTGAAACCTCTACACCTTCTAGCCAGGCTGTACTGCAACACCTGGGAACAACTTCCTCAGAACTCATAGCCACAGTGGTGGGATCCCTGGGAGCTTTTCTTTTTTTCTTTCTAATTTTTATTTATTCATTCTTTTCTTTTCTTTTTTTCTTCTTCTTCCCCTTTTGTTTTTCTTCATTTAATAGTCTCTTATCTCTCCACTCCAACGGCAAGCTCCCCTAGCACTCTTTTTTGTTTGTCTGTATGTTTTTGGCTCCTGTTCCTCTCTCTTCTCTCCCATACCCATCTTAGCTCCACACATCACAATCTCCCCCCTCCATCCTGCCTACCTGCACCATGCTCTTAACATCACACCACCAAGCAGTACAGGCACAGCCTACCAGAACCTGCCCTGCACTTATTACCGGCCCTCCCCGGAGGCTGTAGTAAGTGCCACAAACAACCCATCCAATCAACTCTTCTTCAGCTAGACCTGCCCTGCTGTGCCATATCTGAGCGACTGACCCTGCCAATTGGAGAAGGAGGTGAAAGATATCGTGCCCACAGACAATCAAACAACAAAGAACACACAACCCGCCTGCTCAGACATAGACAAAACAAACAAATTTACAATCAGTAAACAAAAAAAATTACTGACTGCCCTGAAGACAACAGACAATATCAAAACATTTACAAAAACAGGACAGGATGGTTCTAGTAGGCATCCAAAATAAAACACCTGATGACTTTCCAGTAGAAGAAAAGGCACTAGAACTACCTGATAGGGAATCCAAATCTCTAACGCTCAGAATTATCCAAGAGTTGAAGCAAAAGTGAGGAAATACTAGACAAATTAATGGAAAAGGCAGACAAATTCATGGAAAATATAGACAAAAAAAATGGAAGAATTCAGGAAAATAATGCAGGAACAAAATGCCAAAATAAATCACAACTAGAAATTATACAAAAACAACGATTAGAAATCCAAAAGATAAAACAACAAGATTTCAGAGATGGACAGTCTCATAGAAGGGCTGAGGAGCAGGTTTGAGGCAGTGGAATACAGGATCAGCAGAATTGAAGACAAACACTTAGATACAACTCTGTTTGAGGAAAACTCAGAAAAAAGAACAAAGAAAAATGAAGAGACCCTGAGAGTTATGTGGGATACAATCAAAAGCAAAAACAGAAAACACAGAGAGGATCATTGAAGAACTGCTGACAGAAAACTTCCTAAATATCATGAAAGATGAAAATCTGGCCATCCAAGAAGCTCAACACACCCCATATAGCATAGACCCCAAAAGAAAATCACCAAGGCATGTCATAATAGCACTCACCAAAACCAAAGATGAACAAAGAATCCTGAGAGCAGCTCATGAAAAACAAGAAGTCGCATACAGAAGAGAAACAATAAGTCTAAGCTCAGATTATCTGGCTGAAACCATGCAGGCAAGAAGGCAATGGGATGACCTATATAAAACCTTGAAAGAAAAAAGTTGCCAGCCAAGAGTAATATAACCTGCAAAACTATTGTTCAAATATAATGGTGAAATTAGGTCATTTCCAGATAAACAGAAATTAAGGGAATATGTAAAAACCAAACTTACAAGAATTATTAAAGGGAGTTCTTCCATCTGAGAACAAACAATTTCAGCTCACAGGCTGAATCTAGGATGCAGGATCATACCAGCCAGATACCAATCTAGGAAATGAACTCTCAAGGACTATCCAAAACCAAAAGAAATACAACAAGGAAGCATAGCCGTTAATCTGTAAATTACAACAACATCAGAACGATAAAAGAGGAAATAAACTGTGTAGGTATAGAACCTTCTAACACAAAGGAAGGCAAGGTGATACCAAGTAATAGACTGCTTCAAACTTTGAAAGATAAGGGTAAATTTCATGGTAACCACAAAGAAAGTTAACATGCTCAAAAAAATAAAGAGGAAAAACAAAGTCTCAGTAAAACCAAAATCTACAAAGACAAAATAAATGAAAAAAATCTGCAAACAAAAGGAATTCAGCACAGGAAAGTAAGAGGAACAAAGAAAACGTCAGCTCATTACAAGAGTGAAACTGGAGGACATTATGCTGAGTGAAATAAGTCAATCACAAAACGACAAATATTGTATGAGACCTCTATTGTAAAAACTCATGAAAAAGTTTACACATAAAAAGTTACAATCTTTGTTGGTTAGGAGGGATGGGAGGGGTGGGGGGGAATACTAAATAGACAACAGACAAGTGGTATCTTTGGTGAAGGGTGAGACAGTACACAATACTGGGGAAACCAGCACAACTTGTACAAGGAAAGGTCATGGAAGCTCCATAGACACATCCAGACTCCCTGAGGGACTGAATTGCTGGGTGGAGGGCTGTGGGGACCATGGTTTCGGGGCACATCTAGCTCAATTAGCATAACACAGTTTATAAAGATAATGTTCTACATTCTACCTTGGTGAGTACCGTCTGGGGTCTTAAAAGCCTGTTGAGCAGCCATCTAAGATACTCCACTGGTCTCACCCCTTTGGGAACAAGGGAGAATGAAGAGAACAGGATACAAGGAAAACTTTAGTCCAAAGGACTAATGGACCACAGCTACCAAGGCCTCTACCAGACTGAGTCCAGTACAACTAGATGTTGCCCGGCTACCACCACTGACTGCTCTGACCGGGATCACAACAGAGGCTTCTGGACAGAGCTGGAAAAGGATATAAAACAAAATTCTAACACACACACAAAAGGACCAGATTTACTGGCCTGAAATAGACTGGAGAAACCCTGAGAGTATGGTCCCCGGACACACTTTTAGCTCAGTGGTGAAGTCACCTCCGAGGTTCACCATTCAGCTGAGGATTGGTCAGCCCCATAAAACAAAACAGGACTAATGATGCACAGCAGTCCAGGGACAGGGACTAGAAGGTAGGGGGGGACAGGAAAGCTGTTTATAGGGAACCCAAGTTTGAGTAAGGACAGTGTTGACATGTAGTGGGGTTGTTAACAATTGTCATACGGCAACATGTGTACTAACTGTTTAATGAGAAACTATTTTGTTCTGTAAATCTCATCTAAAATGAGAATAGAAGCACAACTGGAAGAAGGTAATCGATGTCACTGAATTGTGCATGTAGAAATTTTTGAAACAGTGTATCTTTGGCTATGTAAATTTTCACCAAATAAAAAGATCAAGAAAGGAGAGTGTTGACATGTTGTGGGGTTGTTACAACAATATGTGTACTGACTGTTTAATGAGAAAATATTTGTTCTGTAAACCTTCACCTAAAATACAATAAAAAAATTATAACTTAAAAAGAAAAAAAGAAATCAGAAGACACATTACATTGGGCAAATCTGCTGAGAAAGACCTCTTTAAAGTGTTGAAAAGCAAAGATGTCATCTTGAAGACTAAGATGAACCTGAACCAAGCCATGGCATTTTCAACTGCATCATATGCATAGGAAAGCTGGACAATGAATAAGGAAGACCAAAGAAGAATTGATACCTTTGAATTGTGGTGTTGGTGAAGAATACTGAATATACCATGAACTGTCAGAAGTACAAACAAATCTGTCTTGGAAAAAGTATAGCCAGAATGTTCCTCAGAAGCGAGGATTGTGAGACTTTGTCTTACTTACTTTTGGGCATGTTGTCAAGAGAGATCAGTCCCTGGAGGAGGACATCGTGCTTGGTAAAGCAGAGGGTCTGTGAAAAAGTAGAAGACCCTGAATGAGATGGACTGACATAGTGGCTGCAACAATGGGTTCAAACATAGCAACAATTGTGAGGATGGTGCAGGACTGTGCAAGGTTTCGTTCTGTTGTACATAGGGTCGCTATCAGTAGGAATCGACTCGATTGCACCTAACAACAACAACTGGAAGCAGGAAAAAAACTACACTCTATCTTTTGGAACTTGGCATTTTTGTGATAAACAGAAAATAGACTTGCTTCTAAAGTTTAATTTTCACTGAGATTTTTCTTTGTATTTGATAATAATTTTAATTTTAACAAAAGTGTTTATTAGCCCTTGGTTTTACAGCCCAAAGTTTAGTAACTACTAAAATAGTCCCATTTTTATCTGGTAGATAGCCTCTATAGTGATATCAGTCTAAAATGCCTTAATAATAAGTTAAATTATTGTTACACACAGCTTAAGAAAACAACTTAGATATAGGCTTGCTATGTACACACACTGCATTCACCTGTGAGGAGACATTAAAGACATTAAAGAACATCTCTTTATGAGAATGGTGAGAATGTATTATATCCCTGATTCTTCCCCCAAATAATTATACTTTGTGTCTTAGTTTCTTAGTGCAGCTGTAACACAAGTGGTTTACTGTAAAGAACAGAAATTTATTTTCTCACAGTTTAGAAGGTTAGAAGTCTGAATTCAGGAAATCAACTTGAGGGGAAAGCAATCTGTTTTTAGACCCTGGGGGAAGATTCTAGTTTGAGCTTCTATAACCCTAGCTTTAGCGATACTCTCATGTGCTTTTCCCCAGTTTGTTTTTGCCTATTTCTGTACCTAATCTGCTCTTTTTTATATATCAGAAATGATTAGGCTTAAGGCATATCCTACACTGATATGGTCTCATTAACACAACAAGAAAATCCTATTCCTCAAATGGGATTACATTAAAAAATACAAATGTTAGAATTCCAACACGTATTTTTGGGAGCACAATTCAATCCATAACACTTTGTAAACTCAAAGTGTGGACAATGGACTACTTATTGCTACTGTGTCACATTTGGGAATATAGCTTCAGGCAATAGCAGAGTTACTGCCTACAGCTAAATATGTATGTGTATGTGTGGTAGGCTGAATAATGACTCCACCTAAAATGCCTGCATCGTAATCCCCAGAACCCATTAATATGTTACCTTACATGGCAAAGGGACTTTGCAGGTGTGAGTAAGTTAAGGATCTTAACATGGGGAGATCACCCTGTATTAACTAGTTGGGCCCAGTGTAATCAAAATGGCCCATATAAGAAGGAGGCAGGAGGATCAGAGTCAGGGAGGAGATGTGGTGACAGAAGCAGGAGAGAAGACGTAATGAAAAGTGAGGGACAGAAAGAGAGAGACAGAGAGAGATTTGAAGATGCTACACTGTTGGTTTTGAAGATGAAGGAAGAAGGCTATTAGCCAAGGAATCTAGGTAGCCTCTAGAAGCTGTAAAAGGCAAGGAAACTGATCTCCTACATCCTATACATCCTACAAAAAGAACACAGCCCCACCTACACTTTGATTTTAGAATTTCTGACTTACTGCATTGTAAGATAATAAATGTGTGCTTTTTTGTTTGTGGCTAATTGTTACAGCAGCAACGGGAAGATAATATGCTTATTTTCACCAGAAAATAAGAATATGAGAGAGTGTTATTCCAGAATAAAGTAAAAAACTTGGGTTGTTTTCCACTTGGATTGATTTATATGTAATTTATTAATATTTAGAAAAGTGGAACTTCTGAAGATGTTACAGAAGATGTTAGTATTTCTTCACCTGCCTTAAAACCTCCAAATAACGTATATTTGTGAGATAAAATAAAACTGCCAGTAAAAGAAATACAAATACACTGAAACCCTCAAATGATTGGATCTTTAGACTAAAAGTAAAATATTAATAAGAAGCACTGAGTTTCGGTTTACAGTGATGGATAATAGAATTGATGAAGGGTAGGGTTGCACAGACGATTAATGTAACTGCTGTCAATAAGTTTTACACCTGTAAAAAGTTGAATTGGCAAATCTTGTGTAATAGATATGTTCACAACAATTACAAAAAAAGAGTAGCTACTGGGCCTGCTTATGTATAACCATATACCTTATGGGATTTGTTTGTTTGTTTGTTTTTTGATTTGGAGGTTTAGGGTCATGGTTTCATGGGATATTTCAGTTAATTGGCCTCATATCATGAATAGTGCTTCTGTTCTACCTCCTAGTTTGTTGTGCAGTGCATGGGATCTTAAAAGCTTGTAAGCAGCCATCCAACGTACAGCAAATGGTCTCTACTCACCTGGAGGAATAGAGGAAGGAGAGTCAGTAATAATAAGAAGAAATGGAATGTGCAGCTAATTGCCTCCATGAACAACTGCCCCCTTTGCCATGGGACCAGAAAAACTGGATGGTGCCTGGCTACCATTTCTGAACATTTTGATCAAAGATTTTTTATAAGTATCCTGATCAAAAAGGGGAAAAATCAGAAAAGAATTTCAAATTCTTATGGAATCCTCTCTTTCTGGAGCCATGGAGGCTGAATGAACCCCTTAAACTATTGCCTTGAGATAATCTTTAAATTTTAAACCTTAAACCAAAAATGTTTCCTGAAATCTTCTTAAAACCAAACCATAGTTTAGCTCAACTAGTAAAGAATGTCTGTCTTGAGCATGCACTGTCACTGAAAAGGTTCATGGTCACTATAAGTACCACTGCAAAAGAAAGGAATAAAAGAAGCAAACGAACAACAACTAAACACTATTTAAATTTACTTGTCTGTGAGGCCAGCTCCAAACTCAGGCTTATATAATACCATACAGCATGAGTAACTTAGTTTTTTAGCAAGCTGATTTTAGTTTAATATAGAGGCCCCTAGATTCTAATTTAAGGAGCCCTGATGGCATAGTGGTTACGTGACAGTGCATGCTGCCACAAGGCAGGGGCCTTTATCACTGTTTAAAACTGAAGAAATCGGTGTGTGCCACAAATTACTGTTTTTATGGGGTATTGTATGAGGTGTCTGAATTTTTGGTAGAAAAAATAGAAATTTTGAAAATTTTTATTTGTTACACATACGTACCAACAGACCCCAGTGGGTACTCTAGTGTATAATTAGTGATACTTTGTATGTATCACTAAACACTTAGGGTAGGCTTGCAGGAGGATGCAAGAAAAATAATCCATATTACCTACCAAAATGCAGACACACTCAATGATTCAGCATGCTTCCATTAATGAAAACACACGGTGTCAACAAAAAATTCAAAGCAAAAAATATTTGGGTCACCAAAGTGTTAAGAGTTTGTTTCTAATGCTATGTTCGAGTTTCTCTTTACCAATTTAAAGGCTCTGGCTCCCAATTAATGTTTTTCATAAGGTTGTCTTTTCCAAGAAAAATTGCTTTTGGTGCCTGGGCTTTTTGATAATTACTCTAAGAAACTTTAATATAAATCGATATATTTGAAAAATACACTAAAAAAAGAATAATTTGTTTATTTTAATGGGTATAACAAGGCCTCAAAAAGAAACAAATTCTTGTAAATCGCTTCTTTAAAGGCTCTTATAAAGCAGAAAGGAGCCCTGGTGGCACAGTGGTTAAGAGCTGGGATGCTAACCAAAACGTTGGCAGTTTGAACCTGAATGTGCGGCAGTTCTACTCTGTCCTATAGGGTCACTATTTACAGAATCAATTCTACAGCAACGGGTTTGGTTTTGGTTTACAAAGCAGAAGATAAGTTTATGAAAACATGATAATCACTGCCCCATAGGATTTCCAAGGAGCACCTGGTGGATTCAAACTGCCGACCTTTTGGTTAGCAACAGTAGCTCTTAACCACTATGCCACCAGGGTTTCCATTTATTAAATTAGATTGCAATATTTCTTCAAATAACATTCTCTAATTGGTTTAATAATAAATAAGCACGCTTATATAATAGTCCAAATACTTCAAAAAATTAATGAAGGTGAATTTGTTCTGACAAAGATTTTTATGTTCTGTAATATGTCAATCTTAAAAGCAAAATCTTTCTAAGTAACTTAAGCTAGGTATTATATAAAATATGTTTTAGTTTTTAAAAAAGGATGTAATTTGCAATACCTTTAGATAACTTATTGATATTAAATTGAGTTAATGCCCGAATTTATACTCTTTATGCAACAGAGAAGATATATATTTATATATAAAACTTCTGATAACTATGTTCAGTATTGCCATTTGAAAAGTTGTACAAAAGACAAACTTTAAAGTATTTATTAAAAGGGGGAATTGATTTGATATAACCAAAGTTTTTATCTCTTATCTGTCTGACTAAAATTTGGTGTTTATGATATTTTTAAGAACTTTTAATATCAAATAACTTACAAAGCAAATAATTGGGTTTCTTGCTGTTTAAATAAAAAAAATTTTCTTTGATTACTAGGTTGAAGAGTTAATTTATTTTTTGGTATAATGTATCTCAAAGACAAGGGTTTGGACTCTCATTAGAACAAGATTCCTAGGTCAAAACAAAGCTGCATGGTTTTGAAAACAACTAGGATTTTTACCTTTAATTTTTTTTTTAATTTAAATAAGTATTGTTTATCAGTGATCTATAACAAACTCCTGACAAATCTGAAACATCATGGAAAGTCATAAAAGATTTTTTCTGTTTCATCAAGATAAAATGGCTAAAAAGGTTTATTTAATGTATTATGAACTACATAAAGCATAGTGTCAAATCAAGAAAAGTACAAAGTCTTCTTTGAGTTAAAATGTACATGTCAGTAATATTTGCCTAATAGTAAACAACAAGTACATGATATTATGCCATAATTTTATTGTATCAATTGCCATTTTGGCACTGGCATCTCTGCCTAGCTACCTGTGCTGGGGGCCCATGAACCAGTGGGATCCACTCTTCTGCCCATCCAACTGCATCGGAGGCCTGCCATCTAGTGGCACCCACTTCTCTGCCCAGGCACCCATGCCAGGAGGATGTGGATGGACAGTGCCCCCTCTTCCACCCACCAACCCATGATGGAAGCCTGTGGTCAAGTGGCATGCTGGGGGCTTGAGGACTGGTTGTGCCCACTCTTAAGCCCAGCCACCCAAGCTGGGGCCCATGGGGTCTGTTTCTCTGCCTGGCTGCCAGTGCTGAGAGCCCAGGCACTTGTGGCACCCCCTCTGACCACCAGCCAACTGTGCATGGGGCCTAAAGACCAGTGGCACCCACTCTTACACGCAGCTGCCTCACCAGGAGCCCATGGATAAGCAGTGTCCACTGCTCCACCCAGCCACTGGTGTCAGGAGTCTATGAACCAGAGGTAAATGCTCTTATACCCAACCCCTCACACCAGGGGACTGCAGACCAGCAGTGCCTTTGCTACCTCCAGCAACCTGTGTCAGGGACCTGAGGACTGGTGGTACACCCTGCCCTACATCATGCTGTAGTAGACAGGTGCATGCCCTCCTAGTGGGCACCAATGGATTGGCAGCATCCCCCCAGCTTTGCCCCCACACAGCCACCCCTGCAACCAGAGGCTTGTGCCTACTCTGACCACCCCTGTGCAGCCGTGTACACCCAGAAACATCAGTGAGAGTTTTTGTACCACCCACCCAATGCCTGATGACTGAGGCAGACTCTCCCCAACCAGTTGGCAACCAGAAATGCATGCACACAATACTCAACCCAGTGAGCAGTGAGAATGTTCCCTGCACTGAGACCCAGGTAACCTGCCTGACAGACATATCACTCTCCAGCAACACCAGCTACATCTTCACCCATCCCACAAGACTTATAAACAGAGATCCATGTTCACACACCTAGCCACTGCCCCACCAACCTGTAGATAAGTGGGGAGAGTTCCAATGCAGCCAGCCTAGTGACCAGAGTAGCATGCAAGCCCTGCCTACTCACATATATCAAGTCAAAACAAAACAAAACAAAAAATAGGGTGTAGTAACAAACATACAATTAATAAATACATATAATACACCTTAATGCCTCAGAGACAACAGACAATATAAAAACACATAAAGAAGCAGGAGAAGATAGCTCTAGCTAGGGACCAAAATAAAGAACCAAAAAACCTTCCAAATTAAGAAATGGTAATGAAACTACCTGATAAGAAATTCAAAAGACTAGTATATAAGGTCTGTAAGAGGTCAAGAAAGAGATCAAGGAAAACAGATAAAAAGCCAGGAAAACACAGACAAAATCAAGAAAAACACAGTCAAAGCAGTAGAAGAATTCAAGAAAACAATAAAAGAACAAAAGACTAAATAAAAAATTAGAAACCATACAAAAACAGCAGCTAGAAATCCAAAATATTAACAATAAAATTTCAGAAATAGATAACTCGATAGAAGGGCATAGGAGCAGAATTGAATCAATGGAAGACAGAATCACTGAAATACAGGCCAAATCCCATGACTTCAATTTATCTGAAGAAAAATCAGAAAAAAAGAATGCAGAAAAATGAATAAAGCCTAAGAATTATGTGGGATAATAACAAAAGAGAAAAAAATTATTCGTGTATGGAATTCTAAAACATGAGGAGGCAAAACAAAAACAAAAAAACCCACAGAATTGTCAAAGATTTGCTGGCAGAAAACTTCCTTAATATCATGAAAGACGGGAAGATGTCCATCCAAAAAGCTCAACGATAGCTATTCTGTATGGGTCTGTCCATACAGGATAGACTCCCCAAAAAAGGCACCAGGATATATCATAATCAAACTTGCCAAAACCAAAGACAAAGAAAGAATCATGACAGCAGCTTAAGAAAACTGAAAAGACACTGACAAAGGGAGCCAATAAGACTAAGCTCTGATTACTTGGCCGAAACCATAAATCCAGGAAGGAAATGGGATGACATAAATAAAACTTTGAATGAAAAAATATTGCCAAACAAGATTCATATATCCAGCAAAATTGTCTCTCAAATATGATGGTGAATTTAGGACATTTCCAGATAAACAGAAATTAAGGGAATCTGTAAAAACCAGATCAACCTTACAAGAAATATTAAAGGGAGTCCTTAAGACAGAGAACCAACAACATCAGACAACAACCTGACATTAGATCACAGATTAGCATCAGCCAGATACCAACCTAGATAAAGAAATCTCAAAAATAAAACACAGCTAAAAGACAGAAAATAAGGAAACAGAGATGTCAATCTGTAAATGACAACAACATCAAAACAAAAAGGGAGAATAAGTTGTGTAGTTATAGAACTTTCATATGGAGAGGAAGTCAAGGTGCTATTGAGAAATTAAAGACAGCTTTAAACTTAGGAAGATAAAGGTAAATTCCAGGTAACCACAAAGAAAGTTAACAAACCTGTTCGTCAAAATAAAAAAGAAGAAAAACATAAAGACTCAGCAAACACAAAATCAATAACAATGAAAAGAAAATCCACACACAAAAAGAATTCAGCACAGAAAATTAAGCAGCACAAAGAATCCGTCAACACTACAAATAAAGCACACACACACAAAAATGACAGCAGTAAACAAATACCTATCAATAATCACACTGAATGTAAATGGCTTAAATATACCAGAAAAGATGCAGAGAGTGGAAGAATGGATTAAAAAAAAAATGAACCCTAAATATGCTATCTATAAGAGACACACCTTACACACAAAGACATAAATAAACTGAAACTCGAAAGATAGAAAAATGTATCAAGCAAACAGTAACCAGAAAAGAGCAGGAGTGGCAATATTAATCTCTGATAAAATAGACTTTAAGTCAAAATCCACCAAAAAAGATAAGGAAGGACATTATATAATGATTAATGGGTCAATTCACCAAGAAGACATAACCATAATAAATATAAACACACCCAATGACAGAGCTCCAAAATACATAAAACAAACTCTAATAGCAGTGAAAAGAGAAATATACAGTTCCACAATCATAGTTGAAGACTTGAACACACCACTTTTAATGAAAGACAGAGTAACTAGAAAGAAACTTAACAAAGATACGAAAGATCTAAATGCCACAATCAATGAACTCTACCTCATAGATATATACAGATCACCCTACCAACAGCAGCAAAGTATACATTCTTTTCCTACACACATGGATCATTCTCTAGAATAGACCACATTTTAGGCCATAAAGCAAGCCTCGATAAAATCCAAAACATTGAAATAATAAAAAGCATTTTCTCTGATCACAATGCTATAAAAGTAGAAATCAGTAAGAGAAGGAGCAAGGGGAAAAAATCAATACGTGGAAACTGAATAAACACCTTGCTTAAAAACCCTAAGGTAGTAGAAGAAATCAAGATGAAATAAAAAAATTCCTAGAATCAAATGAGAATAAAAGCAAAACATACCAAAACCTTTGGGACACAGCAAAAGCAGTGCTCAGAGGTCAATTTATAGCAATACATGCACACACCAAAAAAGAAGAAAGGGACAAAATAAAAATATTAACCCTACAACTGGAACAAATAGAAAGAGAGCAGAAAAGGAGCCCACAATCACCAGAAAAAAGGAAATAATAAAGATTAAAGTTGAAATAAATGAAACAGAGGACAGAAAAACAATAGAAAAAATCAACAAGATAGTGCAGAAGTTTGTTCTTTGAAAGTATCAATACAATTGACAAACCACTGACCAAATTCTCAAAAGAAAAGCAGAAGAAACAAACAAGAAATGATATGGGTGACATTACCACAAAAAAAATGAAATAAAATAAATCATAACAGAATACTATGAAAAATTTACTCTGACAAATTGGAAAACCTAGAAGAAATGGACACATTTCTAGAAACACACTATTTACCTAAACTAACACAAACTGAGTTAGAAAAACTGAACAAACACATAACAAAAGAGATTGAAGAGGTAATTACAAAGAAAAAAATCCTCCAACAACAACAAAAAAGCTCTGGTCCAAAAGGCTTTACTGGAGAATTCTACCAAACATTCAGAGAAGGGCTCACAACAGTAATACTTAAGCTATTCAGAGCATAGAAAATGAGGGAATATTCCCAAATTCATTCTACAAAGTCAGTAGAACCTTGATACCAAAGCTAGGCAAAGACAGAAACCTAGTGGCACAGTCTTTAAGAGCTTGACTGCTAACGTAAAGGTCAGCAGTTATGATCCACCAGCCACTCCTTGGAAACCCTGTGGGAAAGTTTTATTCTGTTCTATAGGGACACTCTGAGTTGGAATCGACTCAACAGCATTGGTTTTGGGTTTGTTTTTCTTTTTTTTTATTCCTCATGAATGTAGACACAAAAATTCTCAACATAATTCTTTCCAACAGAATTCAACACAATATCAAAAAAAAAAAAAAATACATCAGGCAAGAGTCCGGCAAGATGGTGCTCTAGGCAGAAGCACCACGCCATCCCTTCACAGCAAAGATCCA
This sequence comes from Trichechus manatus latirostris, assembly GCF_000243295.1. NCBI lineage: Eukaryota > Metazoa > Chordata > Mammalia > Sirenia > Trichechidae > Trichechus > Trichechus manatus. The sequence continues at coordinate 1,316,630 of NW_004443996.1, forward strand.
AACAGAGAATCAACAATCCTGAAACCCTAGAACATCAAATGAAGAGATAAAGAACTCAGCCGAGCACCAAATGGAGTGAGAATACTGAAAGAGAACGGAGAGCAAAGAGAGATTCATGCAGAGGTCCCCTACCAGCTAATGCAGTGCGGATCCACCATCTTGGACTCCTATCGGAGACCAGCAAATGGGGGTACGAGAGAGCAGCCTCACGGAGCGTCCAGTGGATGACAAAACAGCTGGTAATTTGTGGTGTGCGCTTTCCCACCCCCCACCCCTCTTCGCCCTGGCTCGGGCTCCTGTGCTTCCCGTGGCTGCGGTCTCTTGGCTGGGAGGTACTGGCTGCTTGGATTCCGCGCACCCGGGCAGGCGGCTCTCTGGGTGCCGTTTGTTGGCTGCTAGTGTTGCTTTTTTTTTTTCTTTTTCTGCTTCTTTTGGTTTCTTGCTAGTCTCTCGCTGCCTCCCCCTCCTTTTGCTTGGGTGCCTGGCTCCGAGTGCCGTCTTTGCCCTTTCCTGTGGGGCTGTGGGGCTCCATTCAAGTGTGCAGCTGCTTCCCAGTCTGGGCTGCCACGCTGGTGGGATCCAGGGACTTTTGTTCATTTGTTCCTCTGCTTCCTGCGGCCGCAGTCTCTTGACCGGGGGGCACCGGCTGTTTGGATTTCGCGCGCCCGGGCGGGCGGCTCTCTGGGTGCCATTTGTTGGCTGCTGTTGTTGTTTTTTTTTTTTTTTATCCTGCTTCTTTTGGTTTCTCGCTTGCCTCTCGCCACCTCCGTCTCCTTTTGCTCGGGTGCCTGGCTCTGTGCACCATCTTTTCTCCTTCCTGAGGGGCCCCAGAGCGCCGGCAATTTGTGATATATGTTTTCCCACTCTCCACTCTTCTTCACTCACACTCGGCCTCCTCTGTTTCCCGCGGACACAGTCTCTTGTCCAGAAACACCAGCCTGCACTGGCTGGCTCTTTGAGTGCCATTTGTTGGCTGCTGGTGTTGCTTTTTTTTTTTTCTTTCTGCTTCTTTGGATTTCTTGCTTGCCTCTCGCCACCTCCCCCTCCTTTTGCTCAGGTGCCTGGCTCTGTGCGCCATCTTTGCTTTTTCCTGAGGGGCTGCGGAGCTCCATTCGAGTGTGGAGCTGCTTCCTGGTCTGGGCTACCTTGCTGGTGGGATCCCAGGGCTTTTCTTCGTTTGTTCATTTGGAATTGTTTGTCTGTTTTCTTTTCCTTTTCTTGAGTTGGGAGCCCTTTCTGGCTAGGCGGAGCTGCGTGCCTGGGAGACTCCCCTTCGGCTTCCATAGACATGCAGAGGGATCCCTAAACGCATTTCTTTCTTCGTTGTTTTCTTTTTTTTCTATTTTTCTGGGGGGGCTTTCTTGTTCCTATTTTTTTGATTTGTTTTTTCTTTTCCCTCTTTTTCCCTTTTGTCTTTCTTCATTGCTCAATTTCTCGTCTCTCTATCTCTTCCTTCTCTTTCTGATCCCTGAATACCAGGTGTTGTATGCCTCTGTGCCTTCTGTCCAGGCTGTACTGTGAAACCTGAGAGTGACTTTCCCAGACCTCATAGCTGCATCGGTGGGATCCCTGGGAACTTTGCAGTTCTTTAACCTTTCTGATTTTTATTTGTTCATTCTTTTCTTTTCTTTTTCTTCCCCCTTCTGTTTTTCTCCATTCCACAGTCTCTCATCTCTCCACTCCAATGGCAAGCTCCCCTAGCATTCTTTTTTGTTTGTTTATATATTTTTGGTTCCTGTTCCTCTCTCCTCTCTCCCATATCCATCTTAGCTCCACACATAACAATCTCCTCGCTGCATCCTACCTACCTGCACCATGCACTTGACATCATACCACCAAGTAGCACAGGCATGGCCTACAGGAAAGTGCCCTGCACTGATTACTGACCCGCTCTGGTGGCTGTAGTAAGTGCCACAAATAACCCATCCCAGTAACTCCTCTTCAGCTAGACCTGCCCTGCTGTACCACATATGAGTGACTGAACCAGCCAGTTGGAGAAGGAGGCAAAAATTATTGAGTGCACAGATGAGAGAACAACAAGAGGCACGCAGTCCACCTGCTCAGACATACTCAAATTTTTTTTTAAAAAGTGACGAAACAAAAAAATCTACAATCAATAAATGAGAGAAATATCTACAGAATTCCCAGAAAACAGCAAACAATATTAAAACATTTACAAAAACAGGACAGGATGGATCCAGTAGGCGTCCAAATTAAAACACCAGATAACTCTCCTGTGGAAGAAAATGCACTAGAAGCACCTGAAAGGGAATTCAAATCACTAATACTTGGAATTTTCCAAGAACTGAGACAAAAATCTGGCAAACATGAGGAAAAAATAGACAAATTTATGGAAAATACAGACAAAAAATTGGAAGAATTCAGGAAGCTGATGCAGGAAGAAAATGCCAAAATAAATTTGCAACTAAAAACTATACAAAAACAACAATTAGAAATCCAAAAGATAAACAACAAGATTTCAGAAATGGTTGATGTCATAGAAGGGCTGAGAAGCAGATTTGAAACTGTGGAAGACAGGATCAGCGGAACTGAAGACAAACACTTGGATACAACTCTGTTTCAGGAAAA
>NW_004443996.1:1324455-1339829 GCF_000243295.1 Trichechus manatus latirostris
AAATATATTGTTGATGTGTTGTGAGATTGTTAACCATTGTCATAGGGCAACATTTGTAGTAACTGTTAAATGAGAAACTATTTTGTTCTGTAAGCCTTCTTCTTAAGTGAGAATAACAGCACAATTGAAAGAGCGTAGTCAGTGTCACTGAACTGTGTATGTAGAAATTTTTGAAACGGTGTATCTTTGGCTATTTGTATTTTCACCAAAAAATAAAAAATGTTGAGAATTTAGAGGGTTAAAATGTTGTGGGGTTGTTAACCAATGTCATAAAACAACATGTGTACTACTGTTTCATGAGAAAGTATTTGTTCTGTAAGCCTTCACCTGAAGTACAATAAAATATAAAAAAAATGCATCATAACCACGTGGGATTCATACAGGGTATGCAAAGATGGTTCAACATTAGAAAATCAAGCAATGTAACCCACTACATGAATAAAAGAAAAGAGTTGTGTGATCATCTCAATCCACTCAAAAAAGACATTTGACATTGTCCTACACTCATTCCTGTTAAAAACTCTCAGAAAAATAGGAATAGAAGGGAAATTCCTCAACGTAATGAAAGACATTTATACAAAACCAAAAGCCAGTATTATTCTCAATGGAGAGAGACTGATAGGATTCTCCTTGAGAACAGGAAGCAGATAAGGATGTCCTTTATCAACATCCTTACTCAGCATTGTACTGGAAGTCCTTGGTAGACCAATAAGGCTAGAAAAGGAAACAAAGTTCATTCAAATTGGTAAGGAAGAAGTAAAGCTACCTCAACTCGCAAATGACATGATAATATACATAGAAAATTCCAAAGATTCCACAAGAAACTACTGGAACTAACAGAAAGATTCAGCAAAGTAGCAGGATACAAGCTCAACATACAAAAATCAGTTGGATTACTCTACACCAACAAAGAGAACTTTGAAAAGGAACTCAGGAAAACAATACCATTTACAATAGCACCCCAAAATATAAAATACTTAGGAATAAATCTAAAGAGGGACATAAAAGAATTCTACAAAAAAACTACAAAATGCTACTGCAAGAAACTAAAAGAGATCTACATAAATGGAAAAATATGCCATGCTCATGGATAGGAAAACTTAACATTGTGAAAATGTCAATACTATCCAAAGCGATCTGTAGATATAACGCAATCCGAATCCCAATTCCAACAACATTCTTTAATGAGATGGAAAAACTAATCACTAACTTTATATGGAAAAGAAAGAGACCTTAGATAAGTGAAGCATTATTGAAGAATAACAAAGTAGGAAGCCTCACAATACTTGATCTCAGAACCTACTGTATAACCACAGTACTTAAGACAGGCTGGTATTGGTACAACAACAGACACATAGACCAATGGGACAGAATTGAGAACCCAGACAAAAATCCATCCACCTATGGACAGCTGATCTTCAACAACGGGCCAAAGACCATTAAATGGGGAAGAGACAATCTCTTTAACAAATGGTGCAGGAAAAACTGGATGTCTATCTGTAGAAAAATGAAACAGGACTCATACCTCACACAATACACAAAAACTAACTCAAAATGGATCAAAGACCTACATATAAAACCTAAAACTATAAAGACCATGGAAGAGAAAATAGAGACAAAGCTGGGGGCCCTAATACATGACATAAATAGCATACCAAACTTAACTAACAGCAGAAGATGAACTAGATAATGGGATCTCCTTAAAATTAAACACTTATACTCATTAAAAAGTCTTTTCCAAAACAGTAAAAGAGAACCTACAGACTGGGAAAAATGTTTGGCTGGGATATATCTGACAAGGATCTAATCTCTAAAGTTTACAGAAAACTTCAACACCTCAACAGCAAAAAGATAAACAATCCGATTAAAAAATGGGCAACAGATACTTCTTCAAAGAAGTCATTCAGGTGGCTAATAAACATACGAAGAAATGCTCACGATCATTAGCCATTAGAGAGATGCAAATCAAAACTACAATGAGATACCATCTCACCCCGACAATAATGACAAAAAGAAAAGAAAAGAACAAATGTAGGCGAGGTTGTGGGGAGATTAGAACCCTTACACTCTGCTGTTGGAAATGTAAAATGGTACAACCTCTATGGAAAATGGTATGGCACTTACTTAAAAAGATAGAAATAGAAATACCATATGATCCAGCAGTCCCACACCAAGGTATATAGCCTAAAGAAATAAGTGCCTTCACACAAATAAACATTTGCACACCCATGTTCATGTTCATTGCAGCATTATTCACATTAACAAAAAGATGGAAACAACCTAAGTGACCATCAGTGGATGAATAGGTAAACAAATTTTGGTATATACACACGATATAATACTATGCAACAATAAAGAATAACGATGAATCCGCAAAACATCTCACAACATGGACAAATGTGAAGGACTTTATGGTGAGTGAAATAAATCAATCACAAAAAGACAAATATTGTATGAGAACGCTATTATAAAAAAAAGAAAATGTTTACACACAGGAAAAGAAAAACATCCTTTGATGGTTACCAGGGATGGGAGGGGGAGAGAGGGAAAATTACTAACTAGATTGAAGACACGTGTTAATATTGGTGAAGGGTAAGGCAATGCACAATATGGTGGAAGTCATCACAATATGACTGGGAGGAACCCAAGAAAAAAGGGCAACTATGGTAATTACTGGAGCCCTGGTGGCACGGTGGTTATGAGCTTGGCTGCTAGTTCAGATCTACCAGCTGCTGCTTGGAAATTCTATGCGGTAGTTCTACCCTGTCCTATAGGGTCTTTATGAGTTGGAGTCAGTTCAACAGCAACAGGTTGGGTTTGATTTATGATAATTACTATAACAAAAACAATCCTGGAACAATAATATTAACAAACAATAATTTAAGAACGGATGTATAGGTAGATAGACATGCTAAAGAGTTGTGGGAGGGTGTAAGGGAGAACAGCCACCTGCAGATATAGGTTTGGTTGTGGATATTACTACATACATAATTGTAGGTGCTGCATGTATATTAATACAGACAATAGAGCCCACAAAGGGCACAATCATGGAAACTTCTTATACATAACCAACCACCTCACGGGATGTAGTTCCTAGGCTTAAAGGTGAAGGATTATAGACTTGGGGGACATCTATTTCAATTGGCACAGCATAGTTCATAAAGATAGTGTTTTGCATCCTACTTTGCTGAGTAGCGTCTGGGGTCTTAAAAGCTTACAAGCGGCCATCTAAGATACAACTATTGGTCTCTTCTCGCCCAGAGCAAAGGAGAGTGAAGAAAACCAAAGACTCAAGGGAGCAAATAGTCCAAAGGACTAATGGACCTCATGAACTATAGCCTACACAACCCCAAGACCAGAAGAACTAGATGGTGCCCAGCTACCACTACCAATCAGTCTGACTAGGATCACAACAGAGGATCCCCGAACAGAGCGGGAGAAAAATGTAGAACAAAAAATCCAATTCACAAGAAAGATTAGACTTACCAGTGTGACAAAACTGGAAGAACCCCCAAGACTATGGCTCTAAGATACCCTTCTGACCTGGAAATGAAGCCATTCCCAGACAGCACCTTTTAGTCAAACAATAGACAGGCCCATAAAATAAACAATAATGGACAAAAGGAACATGTTCCTTAGAGTAATCAATAATAGGATATGAAAAGGACAAGATTTTCCCAAAAGCAAAGATGAGAAGGCAAGTAGGGATAGAAAATCTGGATGAAAAGAAACGGGGAGCCCAGGATGGAAATGGGGAGGGTGCTGACACATTGTGTGTGGAATATAACCATTGTCATGGACCACTTTATGTACAAAGTATTGAATAGAAAACTAATTTACTTTGTAAACTTTCACCCAAAGCACAACAAAAATTTTTAAAAAAGAATTATTATTATTAGAAGTTAACCATAGCAATTTTTAAATCTGTCATTCACAGACAAATTTTACCTTGATGATTCACTGTAAATGTAAAAAATTGACTATATCAAACTTATAAAAAGGGCTATAATATTTAAAATATGAATACAATTGGTCTAAATCACGATTTTTAAAACTCTTATGTAGAAACTGACAACGTTTTTCAAGTTACTGCTGATACAGAATAGCATGGAACCAAGATTAGCTACATGGGACCAAGTAAACTAAAAGAATTACCATAAAGTTTTTATGAAAACATTGCTAATGTTCAATGTTCTAATTTATAAATCTAAGAAACCATTTTTCTTTTCCTTCTTTCCTTTTTTAATGTAAGAATCGGCTATTTCAGTAACTAATAACATGTTGGTTACAGAATATTCTATAAATTAAAAAAATGTTATGATTCAAGTAAAATTATGACTGAAATATATTCAGAAAATGCCACAGACTCCAAGAAATGAATATTGAAATAACTATAATGAGAAAAGTCCTTCTTCAAAACCAAATGGTCCTCCTTTATTTTATTTATAACCGACTCTAACATTGCTAAATATTGTCAATTTTTAATCCAATACTCTAAGGAATGTTTTCACAGGTTAAAAGAGCCTTTGACAACCAAAAACCAAAATCTCTAAATCTGCCTAATATTGTTCCGGAGGACCATGTATATTATCTAAACATCAGCTAAAAGATTCCTTGGAGCCTTGTTGGAAAGAACTGTATATAGCTCTTGCTAACCCTTGTGCTGCTAAATTACAGAGAATTAAGACTTGGATATACCTCTCCCAATTAAAGAAGACAGCTTCTATTTAGACTGTCCAGCCAGCTAAGGGACTCAAACTTAACTTCACCTGCCTCTGGGTCATAAGCAGACGACTGCGACAGAAGCAGACAGATCCACCCAAGACCCAGGAACAAAACTCCATACAGGAAGGTAAAATTTTTGGACTGTGCTTTATAATCTTTGCTTTTCTGTTTATCTTATATTTTCTTCACCAACTAGATCTGCTCCCATGGTAAAATATTTTATACGAGAAACTTTGCAGTAGTTGCTCTTTCTGATATGTAAAACTTTTAAGGTGGCCTTATTTTATCAACTAGGATTTATAAAAAGGAGATATTAGACTGAGTATTACCTACGTTTTTATTGACCTGTATTACCATTGTAGGATTGTGTTTAGGTTGCGTTATTCTCTCACCAGAAAATTTTCCTAATAGTTTTTATATTATCAAGTGAATTTATATAATTTGTTTAGAGCTTAGGTCACTTTTATACTTATTCATTCTTAGTGTCTTAGTTATTTCTCTGTTAATTGTGTTCCATCAACCCTATGATAGTAACTGAAAAGTTTTATTTTATATTAGCTACTATTTGCTGTCTTATTGCTTTTGTATATTGCCTTTAGGCAATATTTCCATATTATAAAACTTATCTTAAGTATCATAAAAAGCTGTTTAAAACTAAAACCCGTTGTCATCAAGTTGATTCTGACTCATAGTGACCCTATAGGACAGAGTCAAAGTGCCCCATAAGATTTCCAAGGAGCAGCTGCTGGATTTAAACTGCCAACCTTTTGGTTAGCAGCTGAGCTCTTAACAACTGCACTACCAGGGCTTTTTAGGTACATTCTATAACTCCTATGACTTTACCATCATTTTTTGATATCTTCAGTTGGCTACCTAATAGTGCAGGATCTTTGTTATTGTCTCTGTTACAAACTGGCTTAATTATACTAATAATAATGATTTTTGTGATTGGGAATTATATCAACAATGCGTTCAGGAATCCAAAACTAGAGAAGCCTCATGACTTAGATTAGCCATTTGAAATTAGCTCAGGTTGTTCCTTCAATATGGCCATACCCTATCCATTCCCCATACCAAAATCACTGAAGACGGCTGCTCAGCCATAGTGTGGTGGACTTACTCTAGCTGCCTGACAGCCAAGGTACCACTGGTCCCCAAATATGGGAAAAAAAGGGGGCTTAACTCAAGAAACAAGAAAGGCATACACTACAAAGGTTAAACCATCACCTGGGAGCAACATATTAACAAACCCATTCCGAAGAGAGCATGCCCATAAGTGTAATCGAAGGAAGTTCTTGCAAATCTTTGATCAAAAGGAGGGAATGATATGGCATATAAAATCAAAAGAGGCTCTAACGTAAAATAAAGTGGCTGAACTAATGCTAAAGCTTAGTGTGTAACTTTTCACACAGATTCAAACTCTGTTGCTTAGGAACTAAACCTATTATTAAGGTTTTGTGGTTAGGCCAAGACTGAGAATCAGTAACCAAACCTTATCAAAAACTCTTTGTGTTAGAATGCCCCAGGACTCTTTTGCTTTGGGCAAGGTAATGTTTAACAACTTGTTCCTGACAGTATACTCATGCCAACTTCATGCCATTGCTTTCAGAAGGTCATGAGACACCCATTCCAAGACCACAGACTCTTTAATTATGTCCTTTAGCTTATCAATGTATTCCAGCAGTATTGACATAACCAATAATGTTAAAAATCACACTTTGCTTTGTCCCGCCTTTGATTGGCCTTAATCGCTGTAAAATAATCAGAGTATTGTGTTTTGTAGCTCCTCCTATGATATTATAACTGTATGGGATTTGCACTCCCTCCCTGGAATCCATGAGCTTCTGACCCTGAGGTTTTCATGATTCCCTCATTCAAATGATATATTGGCTTCAATAAATCTCTTTGATTTTACTTTAATATAATTGGAAAACAACATTGCAAACATCTCTCAGGGTGAAAGATGATATATGAGTGTTTCCTATAAACTACATGTTGGTCAAACATGAAAGAGCTAGCAAGGAAGTGTCTTAGATGCATCCAAAAAGGGTAAGGGAATCTCTGTGAAGGAAGCTGGAAGTTGCACCGCCAGATTCCGTGGGATTATGGAAGGAGTTGCAAGCAACTAACCAGAATAGGACAGCATTTACCCATTTCAAGGGAATTGCAGATAAGAGATCCCCAGTAACCACAGAAGGCGGAGTTTGAAGTGAAGATCCACAGGAGTCAGCATGCATTAAATATATACCAGGCCCTGGAATACATAAAAACAGACTTTAAAACTTTGTCAATTAGGTAAGAACATTGCTGCTCTGCTTACCACTTCAGTCTCCTCATGCTCCAAATTTGGAGGGGTCAGAAACTGAGAACAGTACTGGGGAAAAATGACTATAAATACTATGTGGGGAAGTATAGAAGTAGTCATCATTCATCCCCACCCCCCATCCTCTCCAGTCTTAAGTGGCCAGCTTTCAGCAGGTCCAGTTTTTTACTATTATATGGAAGTAAACATTTTAATTATTGACTAAAAGACCTTGTATAACCTAAGAGTAACCAGAAAATGCATGTTGCTGGCTTGAATTTTCTGTCCCAGTGAATAAAATGCATAGGGATAGGGGTTATAAAAATAAAATTACTTTATGAGTATACTCCATCAGTCATGCTTTTTCAATACATCACCTATGTTTATATATATTGTTATTTATTTTTATAAAAGTATTACATGAAATGTTCTACAGCTTGCTTTTTTCTCTTAAAAAATCTATCTTGGACATCTTTTCAGTAATGCAGTTGTACCTCATTCTTTGTAGCTGTTGTATATTATTTCATTGTATAACTGAACTATAATTAATTTAACTATTCCTTTAATAGTGGACATTAAAATTATATACAATTCTTTACTACTACAAACGATCTGTAAAATATAATACTACACACACACATACAAACACAGATATATACATATCATTGTGCATCTGTGCAGTAGGATAGATTTCTAGAAGTGAAATGGTTAGTTAAAATGCCATGCACATTTTAAAATTTTTATGCTGTTAGCTGCCGTCGAATCAATTGCAACTCATAACAACCCTATGTACAACAGAACAAAACACCGTCTGATCCTGTGCCATCCTCATAAGTTTTGCTATGCTTGAGACCATTGTTGCAGCCTCTGTGTCAATCCATCTCATTCAGGGTCTTCCTCTTTTTCCTTGACCATTCACTTTACTAAGCATGATGTCCTTCTTCAGGGACTGGTCCCTCCTGATAACATAGCCAAAGTACATGAAGTGAAGTCTCCCAATCCTTGCTCCTAAGGAGCATTTGGGCTGTACCTCTTCCAAGAAAGATTTGTTTGTTTTTCTGGCAGTCAATGGTATATTCAATATTATTTGCCAAAACCAAAATTCAAATTCGTGAATTCTTCTTCAGTCTTCCTTATGTATTGCCCAGCTTTTGTATGCATTATGAGGCAATCGAAAACAACATGGCTTGAGTCAGGCTCACCTTAGTCCTCAAAGCGACATCCTTGCTTTTAAACACTTTAAAGAGGTGTTTTGCAGCAGATTTGCCCAACGCAATACCACATCTGATTTCCTGACTGCTGCCTCCGTGGGTGTTGATTGTGGATACAAATAAAATGAAATCCTTGACACCTTCAATCTTTTCTCTGATTATCATGATGTTGCTTATTGACCCAGTTGTGAAGATTTTTGTTTTATTTATGTTGAGGTGTAATCCATACTGAGGGCTATAGTCTTTCATCTTCGTTAGTAAGTGCTTCAAGTCCTCTTAACTTTCAGCAAACAAGTTTGTGTCATCTGCACATTGCAAGTTGTTAATGCATCTTCCTCCAATCCTGATGCCACGTTCTTCTTCATATAGTCCAGCTTCTCGGATTAGTTGCCCAGCTCACAGATTGAATAAGTAAGGTGAAAGGATACAACCCTGATGCACACCTTTCCTGACTTTAAACCCAATATCCCCTTGTTCTGTTTGAATGACTGCCTCTTGACCTAGGTACAGGTTCCTCATGAGCACAATTAAGTGTTCCGGAATTCCCATTCTTCACAATGTTATCCATAATTTGTTATGACACACACAGTTGAATGTCCTTGCATGGTCAATGAAACATAGGTAAACATCTTTCTGGTATTCTCTGCTTTCAGCCAAGATCCATCTGACATCAGCAATGATATCCCTGGTACCTTTATGAAAAGGATTTACCAATCCACATTGTCATGGTTTTAAAATGTGTCTACAAGTTCTTTGATACTTCCTTCAAAAGGTAGAACCTAATTTCCTACCTTTTTATGCAAGCTGTACTTCGGAACTCCCTTTCAACAAATAGAGTAGTTCAGAAGTGAAGATGTGTGACTTCTGAGACAATGTTATAAAAGGCATGGATTTTTTCTCCTCTTTCTCTCAGAATACTGTTTCTGGGGGAAGCCAGCTGCCATGCGATGAGGATGCTCAAGCAACCTTAAGAAGAGGTCCATGTGGTGAGGAAACAAGGCCTCCTCCAATAGCCAGTGAGCCCTGGATGCACAGTGGTTAAAGCCCTCAGCTGCTAACCAAAAGATTGATGGTTTGAACCCACCAGCCCCTCCATGGGAGAAAGATGTGGCAGTCTGCTTCTGTAAAATTACAGCATTGGAAATTCTATGAGGGCAGTTCTACTCTGTCCTTTAGGGTCAATATGATTTGGAATTGACTCAACGGCAATGGGTTTTGTTTGGTTTTTTGGCCAATAGCCACCCAAGAACTGAGATCTCTGCTAAACAGACAAAAGAGTGAGTCATTTTGGAAGTGGATCCACAAGGAGCCATAGGCAATGTCCTGACAACAATCTTATGAGAAAACTGAGCCACAAGAGGCAGAGTTCAGAAACTGTGAGATAATAAATGTGCATTGTTTTAAGAAGCTAAATTTTGAGGTGATTTTTTTTTTTTTACATAGCAATAGATAACTAATAAACATATTTTCACCAAGGGTGTAAAGTTACTCTTTTTCTGATACACTGTAGAATGTCAATCCTTCTTATATTATGATTTCATCCATTTAATAAAAAAAGAAGATATCACTAAACCTGATTCTTGCTCATCCTCTCAACCTCTAAATATTAGAGTGCCTAACGTGTGATCTTTGGATCACTTCTTTGAATTCACTTCCTTTGGGATTTCATTCAATTTCATGTTTTTAACATTTAATTATACACTCATGGATCTCAAATTTATAGCTCCAGCCTGACCTCACCTCTTTAACTGCCTACTCAATGTCTTTATCTGAATGTCTAATAAAAAAAAAAAAAAAAGCAAACCATTGCCATCGAGTCGATTCCGACTCATATCAACCCTACCTGACAGAGTAGAACTTCCCTATAGGGCTTCCAAGGAGCAGCTGGTGGATTTGAACTGCTGACTTTTTGGTTAGCAGTCATAGCTCTTAAACACTGCACCACCAGAGCTCCAATAGACATCTCTAAATTATTCTGACTAGACTAAATTTCTGATCTTTCCTTTAAAATGATCCACCTGTTGTTTCCCCCCTTCTCAGTAAATGGAAACTCTTCCTAGTTGCTCAGAACAAAGAACTTGAAATCACTCCTGATTTCTCTCATACACTACACTTAATCCATCAGCAAATCATGTTGGCTTTACCTTCACAGGATATCCAGAATCCACTTACTTTTTCCCACTTGCTCTGCTAGTATCATTGTCCAAGCCACCATCATCCTAAATAGTCTATCTGCTTTCAGCTTTAACTCTTGCTCTCTGCTTCACATAACAAGCAAAGTGAACTTTCAAACAAGTCAAATAAAGCCAATTCTCCGCACCAAACAGTCCAATATCTTCCCAAACTATAGATAGTAAAAACCAAAGTCTTCCAATGGCTTATGGATGCTCTAATTCCATCCCCTACTATGAGCCACCTTGCTTATTACACTCAGACACACTAGTCTCCTAGTTGTTACTCCAAACTGTCATGTAAGTTTCTACTTTGTAGCCTTTTGATGAAGTGATTTTCTCTTTCTTACTAATCTATGGCAGTATACTTACATTTTAAAGTGTTTTGCCCATCATACTCTCCTGAGTTATGTATAAAAAATCAAACTGGCCTTGCACAGTCTACTGGGATTTATTTTTTTGCAACTGCATTTAAAAATCTGTAACTAATTGACTTGAGAGACAAATCAAGATGTTTTGTATAGACAAAATTAATTTTCCCATGTTTAATTGTTTTTATTCTTAATGGGTTCCAGAAAAAAATGTACAGCTTTTTTTAAAAAGATTGCTGAATATAAAACTCTAGTTAAGTTCAATTCTTGTGTACTTAAACCTTTTAAACGTTATATATTGGGTGTGACCTGTGGAGGGATATGACTTACTGTGATAGAAAAGGTTTCAGTTGTCTCTATTTAGCTTATTAATTACTTTAGCAGACTTGTTTTGTTCCTTTAGTTCCTCTGGAGGATTAAATACCACATAACATATGTTAGATTTTGGCAATCTTATATTTATGGAAGTATAAAAATATTTTGTGCAGTTGTGCATGACATTATTTAATGTCTCTCATGAGAGGAAGTGCTAAAATGTTTAAACCAAGTAAAACCAATTTCTATGAATGTGTTCTTATATATGAGAAGCTACTGAATTAAATATTAGGTCTGAAAATTTACTTAAGACTTGAATATAAGAAAATTACCACAATGATGTTGCGTGTAAAGACATATTAGCACAGAAAAACCAAAAATAGAAAACAATAAAAAATGCTTCGTTTGGGAAAGTTAGAGTATATAAGGAAGTGAAATGTATTTACTAAAATCTTACAACAGGGTGACCACAATAAGGATCCAATGGCTGAAGTCTATCACATGAACTGAGTGATAGGAAAAGTTCACTTGAAAGCTGACAAATTGTTTGATCCCAAGACATTGGATGGCAAAAATGCTAAATGAAACTAGTAGTTAGACCCAATTTTTATTTAAAATTCATTTGAGCCAAAAATTTGACCCCTTCCCTTAACATATAGAAAATTTTACAGTTGATTAAGATTATTGTTAGCTTGAGAAACAAACGAGGGAGATAGTGGAGTCAATGGCTACATTTCTATCTCTTTGCCTAAGCACAATACCTGGTAAAAAGTGAATGCATAATAAATTTTGGTTGATTAAATTTATCAATGGCATTGTAATTGCCAATGGAAGCGATAAAATCTGATTACAAATAGTGCAAAATCAAATGAGCATATTTTCTATTTATTTCTTATTACTTTAGAAATAAGGAGTGAAATCCTATACTGGACTGTATTATTCTTTAACAAAGTGTATTTTATGTTAAGAATTGTATTCTGGGGGACTGGCCAGAGGGTGGAGTAGTCGGACGCTTTCTGTGGTCCTTCTTACAAGAAAGACCTGAAAAAAACAAGTGAATTGATTATATATGACAATCTAGGAGCCCTGAACATCAAAGCCAAAGTTAAGGAATTGGACTGAGTGGCAGGCAGAGGGAGAGATGGTTTGGAAGCTGCGAGGAGTTGCTGGAACCGACCTGGCAGGAGCTGGCACCCTTCAGGCCAGATAGGCTGGTGTGTACAGTGAGGCAAGCAGTGGCACTCAGGAGATGTTTTCCACATCAAGAGAGACCAAGCAGAAGACAGTCTACTCACGCCTCCAGAACCAGGGAAAAGCGGCGCTCAATTGGCAAAAGATATGTACACGCGTCTGACCTACCGGGCAGATCAAAAAGATTTCTCTTTGGGAAAAACCTCTCCTCCATTTACCTGCCCTGTCCCCACTCTGCAAGGGGTCTTGGGCCAGCTTCAGCAATTTCTGAGTCTACTGGGCAGAAGTAGGACCCATCACACGTCCTGAGCTATTCTCCAGACCTTGGAAAAGGAACAAAATAATAAACAGGAAAAAATAATCTGCCAACTCCCATAAGCTGGGAACTCAGGGTAGGCACAACTCCTTTGTCTATGCACAGGCGTAAGGGTTCCATGGACTTTAAATGCCTTTCACAACAGCATAGAACTGCGTGGGCCCATTACAAGAGTGTAGACCCTCATTGCCTACAGGGTATATACCTGAAGCCTAACTTCAACTGTATCAGCTATACGGTGAAGTGACAGGTTCGTGACATTTGATACTGCTCTGCCCATTAAGCAGGGTCCTCACCTACTCACATCAGGGGCCTGAAGACTGGTGGTTCCACCCACACCACCTAGCCACCCGAGACAGAGGTCCAAGAATAAGTGGTGCCTTCCAGTCCATAAAGGCAACAGCATTGAGTGCTCATAGTCTGACTGAAAAACCCACCCACCTATGTTCTGTAGGGAACAGGGACACACTTTCCTCCCAGACACTTGGGGGCAGCCGTCAGCCCCCTGCCTTGCTCAGTGCATGACCCTTTATTATAGTCAGATATCTGTGCCTACTCCAATCACCCCTGCCAATTTTAGGTCTGTAGATGAGAGCCTGCACCACACATTTGGTGACCAACTACATGGACACTTAAGCTGAATCCATATAAGAAAATTGGGCTCACATGCCTAGTAACAGATCTAACCACCTGGTGACAGGCTGTTAGAGCTTCAAAGGCACCAATAATCAAACTAGCTCACACAAGTAGCCTATTTGGGCATATCAAAATAAAACAAAACAAGAAGCTAGGACACGGTAAGGAAACGTAAGATAAATATAATAAATTATTGATGGCTTGGAGACAAGACTCAATATCAAATCACATAAAGAGGCAGACCACGATGGCTTCAACAACCTCCCAAAACAAAGAATCAAGAAATTTTCCAGAGGAAGAGATTTTTTTCTTGGAATTGCTGGAGGTAGAATACAAAAGATAAATACAGAGAACTCTTCAAGCTATCAGGAAGGAGATCGGGCAAAACACAGAACAAAGCCAAGGAAAACATAGACAAAGCAATAGAGGAACTTAAGAGGATTAGAGAAGAGCATAATGACAAATGTAACAGGCTGCAAGAATCCATAGACAGCAGTCAGAAATCTACAAGATTCACAACAAAATTTCAGAATTAGACAACTCAATAGAAAGTCATAGGAATAGAATTGAGGCAACGGAAGTCAGAATTAGTGACATTGAAGATAAAGCACTTGACAGCAACTTATTTGAGGAAAAATCAGACAAGAGAATTTTAAAAAAATGAAGAAACCATAAGAATTATGTGGGATTCTATCAAGAAGAAAAACCTACGAGTGATTGAAGTACCAGAACAGGGTGGGATAATAGAAAATACTGAGAGAATTGTTGAAGATTTGTTGGCAGAAAATTTCTCTGATATCACGAAAGATGAGAAGATATCTATCCAACATGCTCATTGAGCCCCACATAAGGTAGATCCCAAAAGAAAGTCACCAAGACATATTATAATCAAACTTTCAAAAACCAAAGATAAGGAGAGAATTTTAAGAGCAGCTAGGGATAAACGAAAAGTGATCTACAAAGGAGAGTCAATAAGACTAAGCTCAGACTACTCAGCAGAAACCATGCAGACAAGAAGGCAATGGGATGATATATATAAGGCCTTGAAGTAAAAAAAAAATAATTGCCAGCCAAGAATTATATATCCAGCAAAACTGTCTCTCAAACATGATGGAGAAATTAGGGCATTTCCAGATAAACAGAAATTTAGGGAATTTGCAAAAACCAAACCAAAACTACAAGAAATACTAGAGGGAATCCTTTAGTTAGAAAATCAATAACATCAGATAACAACCCAAGACTAGAATACAGGACAGAGCAACCAGATATCAGCCCATATAGGGAAGTCGCAAAAATAAATCAAAGCTAAAACGCTGAAAATAGGGAAACAGAGACGTCAATATGTAAAAGATGACAACCTTAAAACAAAAAAGAGAGACTAAAAAATGTAGTCATACATCTTTCATATGGAGAGGAAGTCAAGGCGATATAAAGAAATAAAAGAGTGGTTTAAACTTAGAAAAAAGGGGGTAAATATTAAGGTAACCAATAAGGAAACTAGCAATCCTACCCATCAAAATAAAAAAAACAAGAAAAACATAAACACTCAGCAAATACAAAATCAACAACAATGAAAAAGATGAAAAGAAAATACATAAAGAAAAATGACTCAGCACAAAAAATAAAGTGGAAAAAAGAAACTGTCAACAATACCAAAAGAAGACATTAAAATGAAAGCACTAAACTCATATCTATCAATAATTACACTGAGTGTAAATGGACTAAACGCACCAATAAAGAGACGGAGAGTGACAGAACTGATAAAAAAAAACACAATCTGTCTATACGCTTCCTGCAAGAGACACACCTTAGACTTAGAGACACAAACTAAAACTCAAAAGATGGAAAAAAAATATATCAAGCAGACATCACTCAGAAAAGAGCAAGAGTGGCAATATTAATCTCTGACAAAATAGACTTTATCTTTTCCCCTTTTTTTCAAAAAATTGTGTATTAGATGAAGGTTTACAGAACAAATAGTTTCTCATTAAACAGTCAGTACACATATTGTTTTATGACATTGGTTAACAACCCCACAGCATGTCAGCACTCTCCCTTCTTGACTTTGGAGGGCCTTTTTTTTTTTTTTTGGTGTAAATATACATAGCCAAAGTTACACTTTTCAAAAGTTTCCAC
>NW_004443996.1:1339929-1341141 GCF_000243295.1 Trichechus manatus latirostris
ATTCTCACTATCCTTTTCCAAATTATTCCATCACCATTATCTTCAACTCACTGCCCTCTAGGCTTCCCATCAAACCTTTTGAGTTTCTGTTGTCAATTTGATCTCACGTAGATAATTCTTTTTTTTTTTTTGTACCTTAGATGAAGGTTTGCAGAACAGTTTCTCATTAAACAGTTAGTACACATATTGCCCTATGACAATAGTCAACAACCCCATGACATCTTAACCCCTGTCCCTTCTCGAACTTGGGTTCCCTATCACCAGCTTTCCTGTCATCTCTCGGGGTTTCTCCAGTCTCCTTTAGGCCAGTAAATCTGGTCTTTTTTTTGTGAGTTAGAATTTTGTTCTACGTCCTTTTCCAGCTCTGTCCAGGACCATCTATTGTGATGGTCAGAGCAGTCAGTGTGGTAGCCGGCCACCATCTAGCTGTACTGGATTCAGTCTGGTGGAGGCCGTGGTAGCTGTGGTCCGTTAGTCCTTTGGACTAATCTTTTCCTTGTATACTGTTCTCTTCATTCTCCTTTGCTCCCGAACGGGTGAGATCAGTGGAGTATCTTAGATGGCTGCTCACAGGCTTTTAAGACCCCAGACACTACTCACCAAGTTAGAATGTAGAACATTATCTTTATAAACTGTGTTATGCCAGTTGAGACCACAGTCCCCAAAGCCCTCTGCCTAGCTATTCGGTCCCTCAGGGAGTTTGGATGTGTCTATGGAGCTTCCATGACCTTTCCTTGTACAAGCTGTGCCGGTTTTCCCAGTGTTCTGTACCGTTTTACCCCTCACCAAAGTTACAACTTACCTATTGTCTATTTAGTTCCCCCCCACCGCTCCCATCAAAGATTGTGTCTTGTTGTGTGTAAAATTTTTCATGAGTTTTTACATTAGAGGTCTCATACAATATTTCTCCTTTTGTGATTGACTTACATTCACTCAGCTTGATGTCCTCCAGTTTCATCCATGTTATGAAATGTTCACAGATTCATCATTGTTCTTTCTCATTGCATAGTACTCCACTGTGTGTATGTACCATAGTTTGTCTATCCATTCATCTGTTGATGGGCATCTAGATTGTTTCCATCCTTTTGCTATTGTGAACAATGCTATAATGAACATGTGGGTGCATATATCTATTCGAGTGACAACTGTTATTTCTCTAGGATATATTCCTAGGAGTAGGGATTGCTGGATCGTATGGTATTTCTATTTCTA
>NW_004443996.1:1341241-1342214 GCF_000243295.1 Trichechus manatus latirostris
TGGTTATGGTTTGTATCCTGTTAATGCCATGTATTAGGGCCTCTAGGGTTGATCCTATTTTTTCTTCTATCAAATTTATAGTTTTTGGCTTTATATTAGGTCTTTGATGCATTTTGAAGTAGTTTCTGTGTACGGTATGAGGTATGGTTCCTGTTTCATTTTTCAGATGGACATCCTGTTTTGCCCTTACCATTTGTTAAAAAGACTGTCTTTTCCCCGTTTGATGGACTTAGGGCCTTTGTTGAATATCAGGTGACCGTAGGTGGATGGATTTACATCTGGATTCTCAATTCTGTTCCATTGGTCAATGTGTCTGTCATTGTACAAGTACCAGGCTGTTCTGACTACTGTAGCTGTATAGTGGGTTCTGAGGTCAGGTAGTGCGACTCCTCCTACTTTATTTTTCTTCTTAAACAGAGCTTTACTTTTCCGGGGCTTCTTCCCTTTCCATATAAAGTTAATGATTAGTTTTTCCATCTCTTTAAAGAATGTTGTTTGTATATGGATCGGGATTGCATTGTATTTGTAAATAGCTTTGGGTATAATTGTCATTTTTACAATCTTTAGTCTACCTATCCATGAGCATGAAATATTTTTCAATTTATGTAGATCTCTTTGGGTTTCTTGCAGTAGTGTTTTGTAGTTTTCTTTGTACAGGTCTTTTACATCCCTGGTTAGATTTATTCCTAAGTATTTTATTTTTTAGGAGCTATTCTAAATGGTATTGTTTTCCTGATTTCCTCTTTATCATTTGCTTTATTGTTATGTAGGAATGCAACCGATTTTTGTATGTTTATCTTGTATCTTGCTACTTTGCTGAATCTTTCTATTAGTTCCAGTAGTTTTCCGGTGGAGTCTTTAGGGTTTTCTACGTATAGTATCATATCATCCACAAACAGGGACAGTTTAACTTCTTCATTACCAATTTGCATGCCTCTTATTTCTTATTCTTGCCTTATTGCTCTAGCTAGGA
>NW_004443996.1:1343210-1352187 GCF_000243295.1 Trichechus manatus latirostris
GATGTGTAAGCAGGGTGTTATTCAGTTTCCATGTAATTGATTTTTTTTTTCCTTGCTATTCCTGTTGTTAATTTCTACCTTGATGCCATTGTGGTCAGGAAGATACTTTGAATTATCTCAAAGTTTTGGATATTGTTGAGGATTGCTCTGTGGCCTGTGATGTGGTCTATTCTGGAGAATGTTCCATGTGCATTGGAAAGGGTGGAGCATTGTATATATGTGTATGAGGTCAAGTTGGCCGATCATGCCCTTTATGTCTTCTGTATCTTTGTTGAGTTTCTTTCTAGATGTTTTATCCTTTACCAAGAGTGGTGTGTTGAAGTCTCCCACTACTATTGTGGAACTGTCAGTTTCTCTTTTCACTGCTGTTAGAGTTTGTTTTCTGTATTTTGGAGCCCTGTCATTGAATGTGTAGATGTTTATTATGCTTATGTCTTCATGATGGATAGTCTCCTTAATCATTATATAGTGTCCTTTTTTTATGGTTGATTTTGTTTTAAAGTCTATTTTGTCTGAGAATAGTATTGCCACTCCTACTCTTTCATCGTAGCTGTTTCCTTGATATATTTTTTCCATTTTTGATTTTTAATAAATTTACATCTTTGTTTCTAAGGTATGTCTCTTGTAGACAGCATATTGATGGATCTTTTTTTTTTATACATTCTGTCACTCTCCATCTCTTTACGAGTGAATTTAGCCCATTTACATTCAGTGTAATTATTGATAGGTCCTAGTTTATTGCTGTCATTTGGTAGTGCTTTTTTGTGGTGCTGATGTTTTCTTTGTTCCTCTTACTCTCCTGTGCTTAATTCCTTTTGTTTGTGGATTTTTTTCATTTCTTTTATTTTTGTAAGTTTTGTTTTTACTGAGCCTTTATGTTTTTCTTTTTTATTTTGATAAATAGGTTTGTTAACTTTCTTTGTGGTTACCTTGAAATTTAACCTTATCTTCCCAGGTTAGAACCAGTCTATTATTACTTGGTATCGCCTTGCCTTCCTCTCCATCAGAAGGTTCTATACCTACACCGTTTATTCCCTCTTTTATTGTTCTGATGTTGTTGTCATTTACAGATTAACCTCTCTGGTTCCCAGTTGTAATTCTTTTGTTTTGGATCGTCCTTGAGAAATTGTTTCCTAGGTTGATGTATGACTGGTACAATCCTGTGTCCTCCATTCATCCTGTCATCTGATGTTGTTTTCAGATGAAAAGACTCCCTTTAATAATTTTTGTGAGTTTGGTTTGGTTTTTACACAGGCCCTTAATTTATTTTTATCTGTAAATGTTTTAATTTCACCATCATAGTTGAACAGAAGTTTTTCAGGATACATTTTTCTTGACTGGCAATTTTTTTCTTTCAAGGTTTTATATATGTCATCCCATTGCCTTCTTGCCTGCATGGTTTCTGCCAAATAATCCGAGCTTAGCCTTATTGTTTCTCCTCTGTATGTGTTTTTTTGTTTTTCTTGAGCTGCTCTCAAGATTCTTTGTCTTTGGTTTTAGAGAGTGTGATTATGGTATGCCTTGGTCACTTTCTTTTGGGGTCTATCCTATATTGCGATCGTTGAGCTTCCTGAATTTTCAGCTTTTCATCGTTCATTAAATTGGGGAAGTTTTCTGTCAGCAGTTCTTCAGTGATCTTCTCTTTTTTTGTGTGTGTTTTCTCCCCGTTTTGGAACTCCAATCACTCGAAAATTTTTGTTCTTGATTGTATCCCACATAATTCTCAGGGTTTCTTCATTTTTATTCTTTCTTTTTTCTGATTTTTTTCCCCAGAGTTGTATCCAAGTGTTTGTCTTCAATTTTGCTGACCCTGTCTTCCATTGTTTCAAACCTGCTCCTCAGGCCTTTTATGACACTGTCCATTTCTGAAATCTTGTTGTTTATCTTTTGTATTTCTAATTGTTGTTTTTGTATGATTTCTAGTTGTGAATTTATTTTAGCATTTTGTTCCTGTATTATTTTCTGAATTCTTCCATTTTTTGTCTGTATTTTCCATGAATTTTTCCTCCTTTTCCATGATTTTTTTCTATTTTTCCTCATTTTTGTCTGCTTTTTGCTTCAACTCCTGGATAATTCTGAATATTAGAGATTTGAATTCCCTATCAGGTAGTTCTAGTGCCTTTTCTTCTACTGGAAAATCATCTGGTGTTTTATTTTGGATGCCTACTGGAACCATCCAGTCTTATTTTTGTATATGTTTTGATATTGTCTTATGTCTTCCAGACATTCAGTAGTTATTTTCCTCGTTTATTGATTGTAGTTTTGTTTGTTTTGACCTTTTTTTGTTTGTTTTATTTGGTTATGTATGAGCAGGTGGACTGTGCATTCTTTGTTGTTTGCTCATCTGTGGGCATGATACTTTTCACCTCCTTTTCCAATAGCAGGGTCATTCACTCCAGTATGGTACAGCAGATCAGGTCCAGCTGAAGGGGAGTTGCTGGGATGGGTTGTTTGTGGCATGTACTATGGCCTACAGGGCAGGCCAGGAATCAGTGCAGGGCAGGTTCCAGTAGGTCATGCCTGTGCTTCTTGGGGGTGTGATGTTCAGCACACAGTGCAGGTATGCAGGAAGTAGGGGTGAGATTGTAATGTGTGGAGTTAAGATGGTTATGGGAAAGAGGAGAGGGAGGAGAGAGGAACAGGAGCCAAAAACATACACACAAACCAAAAAAGGTGCTAAGAGAGCTTGCTGTTGGAGTGTAGAGATGAGAGACTGAGAAATGGAGAAAAACAAAAAGAAAAATGGTATAAGAAAAAAATAAGTAAATAAAAATTAGAGGTCAAAAAGAGGAAAAAGAAAAGAAAGGTCACCAGTGATCCCACTGGTGCAGCTGCTAGGACTGGGAACTTGTTCCCAGGCTGTGAAGTACAGTCTGGCTGGAAGGGGTAGAGGTATCACACAGTGCCAGGTATTCAGGAGACAGGAAGAGAAGGTAAGTATAGGGAGACGAGAAATTGCAAATTAAGAAATACCAAAAGGGAAAAAGAGAAAGAAGAAAACAAAATAAAGATAGAAATAAACAAAAATAAAGATAAAAGAAATGCCAGGGATGTCACTGTGCATCTGCACAGAGTAAGGTAGTAGCCCCCAAGCCACGCAGTGCTGTCTGGCTAGAAGGGCTCCCAAGCCAAGAAAAGAAAAGGAAAACAAACAAACATATCAAAACAGAACAAATCAGAGCAAAACAAAGCCCTAGGAGTCCCATCAGTTTGGCAGCACCTGCCAGGAAGCAGTTTAACAGTTGAAAGGAAGAAGCAAAGATGGCACCCAGAGCCAGGTATTTGACAGAAAGGAAGAGGTGGTGGTGAGAGGTAAGGAAGAAATCTAAAGAAGTGGAAAAAAGCAACAACAGCAGCCAACAAATGGCACTCAGGGAGCTGGCCAGTGTGTGTGGGTGGAATCCAAGCGACACCGGGGTGAAGCCAGTACTTCCCAGCCAAGAGACTGTGGCCGCAGGAAGCAGGGTAGGCTGAGTGGGGGTGAAGAAGGGCGGGGGATGGAAAAGCGTATACTGGTGGTTACCGGTTGTTCTGTCTCCGTGAAGCTGCTTTCTCATACCCTCTGTTTGCTGATCTCCGATAGGAGTCCAAGATGGCAGATCTGTGCTGTGGTAACTGATAAGGGACCTCTGCGTGTATTTCTCCTCGCTCACTGTTCTCGATCAGTTTCTTATTCCATTTTGTGCTTGGCTAATTCTTTATCCCTTCATTTGATGCTTAGGGTTTCAGGATTGACGTGTGTCTCTGTTTGACTTAGTTTTTCAGATCTTTGCTGTGGAGGGACGGTGCGGTGCTTCTGTCTATAGTGTCATGTTGCCTGAAAGTCTCATTTGATTTCTTGACTGCTGCTTTCATGGACGTTGGTTGTTGATCCAAGTAGAATGAAATCCTTGAAACTTAAATTAATTCTCCATTTATCATGATGTTATTTATGGGTCTAGTTGTGAAGATTTTTATTTCATTAACATTCAGGTATAATCCATACTAAAGGCTACAGTCTGACCTTCATCATTAAGTGCTTTGGGTTATTTTCATTTTCAGTAAAAAAGTTTGGGTCACCTGCATATCACAGATTATTGAGTCTTCCTCTAATCCAGAGGTCACATTCTATTTATATAGTCAAGCTTCGTGGATTATTTGCTCAATTTACAGATTGAATAAGTAGCTGAAACAATACATTCCTGACCCAACTTTTTCCAATTTCAAACCATACAGTATCCCATTGTTCGAATAGCTACCTCTTGATCCATGTACAGGTTCTACAAGAGCACAATTAAGTGTTCTGATATTCCCATTCTATGTAATCTTATCCATAATTTGTTTGGATACATACAGTCGAATGCTTTTGCATAGCTGATAAAACACAGATAAAGATATATTTGGTAGTCTGTGCTTTCAGTCAAGATCTATCTGACATCAGCAATGATATACCTCGTTCCACATCCTCTTCTAAATCTTGCTTAAACATCTGTTAATTCCCTGTCTGTGTATAGATGAAGTGTTTTTTTTATCTTAAGCAAATTTTTGCTAGCATGTGATATTAATGTATTGTTTGAGAATTTCTGCATTCTGTTTGATCATCTTTCTTTGGAATAGGCACAAAAATGGATTCTTCAAAATTTCTTGGCAGAGATGAATAAACTCTTTCAGTTTGATAAAGCATCTCAATTAATATTCCACCAATTCCTGGAAACTTTATTTTTTTCCTTTGGTGCCTATTTCTTCATAGTAAATTGAACTTCTTCCTTCAGTACTAGCAGTTCTTGGTTATATGCTACCTCCTGAAATTGTTTACATGAACCAGTTCTTTTTGGTACAGTGACTCTGTGTATTCATTTCATTTTCTTTTTTTTTTCAATCAATTCAAGGCTTGAATTTTCTCTTCAGTTCCTTTAGCTTGAGAAATGCCAATCATATTCTTCCCTTGTAGTTGTCTTACTCCAGGTGTTTGCACATTGTAGCATAATACTTTACATTGTCTTATCGTGACACCCTTCAAAATCTTATGTTCAGCTCTTTTACTTCTTAATTTCTTCTGTTCGCTTTGGCTACTCTGCACTTAACAGCAAGTTTCCAAGTCTATTCTTACATCCATTTTGGTATTTTCCTTCTTTCTTGCCTAACAATTTTTCACTTTCTGTTTGTATGATGCCCTTGATATCTTCCCATAACTCTTCTGGTCTTCACCCCTTAGTGTTCAGTGCATCAGATCTGTTCTTAAGAAGGTCTCTAAATTCAAGTGGGATGAATTCAATGTTTTACTTTGTCTCACTTGAATTTGCTTTGATTTTATTCAGCTTCAACTTGAACATGTACATGACCAATGAATGATCTTTTCCACAGTCGGCCCCTGGCTTTGTCTTGACAGATGATACGGAGCTTCTCCATCATCTCTTTCAACAGATATGTTCAATTTCATTCTTGTGTTATCCATCTGCCAAGGTACATGTGTATAGTCATCAATTGTGCTGTGGGAAAAAAAGGTATTTCTGATGAATAAGTCATGGGTCTTGCAGAATTTTTTTGTGTCATCTCCATCATTGTTTCTATCACCAAGGTTGTATTTTCCAACTGCTGATCCTTCTTCATGGTTTCCAACTTTCACATTCCAATCACCAGTAACTATTAATGCATATCAATTGCATATTTAATCAATTTCAGTTATCAGTAAATTGTAAAAGTCTTCAATTTCTTCATCTTTGGAGTTTGTGGTTGGTGTGTAAATATGAATAGTATCATATTAAGTGGTCTTCCTTGTAGATGTATGGATATTACCCTATCACTGACAGTATTATACTTCAGGATTTATTTCAAAATGTTATTTTTAATGATGAATGCAATGCTATTCCTCTTCAATTTGTTGTTCTTGGCATAGTAGGCCATATGACTGTGTGCTTCAAAATGATTGCAATCAGTCCATTTCAGCTCACTAACAGCTATTATATCGATCTTAAAGCATTCCATTTCATATTTGAAGACTTCCAATTTTCCTTAATTCATACTTTGTACAGTCCATGATCCAAAAACCATCTTATCTATGTGCAAATGTTTTAGTCTTATCAGCAATGTGTAAACAGCATAAAATGCCCATTACAACACTGGGTATTAAAATTTTTTATAATATTTTCAGATCTTAGAGAGGAAAATTGTTTCATGATTTTGTTACAATTCACATTTTTATCATTACTAAGAGGATTAAATATTGTTTTCTGTTTTTCTGGTTATTTGTTTGTCTTTTGCTTTTTCCCTAGTCATTTCTTTTTGTACATTTTTCTATTGGGGTGATCAACTTCACATTAATTTGTAAGAGCTATGAGCTATGTGTTTACTAAAGCTATTATGCCTTTGTTATATATGCCACAGATGTTAGACCCAGATTTTGACTTTCCTTTTATATTTAAACAAGTACTGACTATTTACCTTTTATGTATCAGATCTGTCGATCCCTTCCTTCATTGTGACTTTGCCATTGAATTTAGAATGACCTACCATAGCTAGGATTATATAAAGAAACACTTGTGTGTGTATATTTCAAGTAATTTTATCATTTCATCTTTTACATGTGTATAGTAACATATAAAAATCTGATTTTCCCCCAAATGGTTGCCAAATTTACTCAACATCACTTATTCAATAATCTGTGGTTTACACTGTGATTTCAAGTCATGTGATTAATGTTAGAACAAGAGGCTAGTAAGGCCAATGTCATCTTATGATTATTTGTTATAGGTTAGTTAACTTCATACTAAGATCTCTGTCCCACTCATAATAAGAAAGTAGTGTCATCTTTCCAAGGATAGAGTAGGTTATTTTTAATTTTTTAAGACATATTTTCCATCTTTTTATTACTACAAGAAGCACATTAAGATATGTCATCCTGTGCAATTTGGAAGAAGGCATTCATCAAACTATCAATGATCAATTCACTTCAAAGACTTTTGTTGAAAACACTGAATTACATCAATTTTTCTACAAACAAGTTATTGGAGTAGTAAATAGTTCAGTGTTTTATTTCCAGGGAAAGGATCTTTTGGTTAGTAACAATTCTGAAATACATGATACCAATAAATAACTCCAGTACACAGCAGTTATTTTGAAGTTGTTCAGTTTGATATAGTTCCCATCTTCCCACTTCTCCAAATTAGAAGCTTTTAATTCACATCGTTTTTTATTCCAGTGTTATTTTATTAGGCTATTCTGTTAGGTCAGTTATTGGGACTTGAAGTCAATTGGATGAAACAATACCAGTGGTTTAAAAAAATTACAGCATTTTGATTTGTATTTCAATTTTCAAAAGTTTTGCTATGTATCACAAAATTAGTATATGATTTTGTATATAATACTAATGTTAGAATTTTATTGATACTAGCAAATGGGACATAACAAGATTGAAAATGATCAGTTGCATGACTTAACAGTCTTTTGAAATTTGATTTTTTTTTTAATTAGTATAGTTTGGAATTAAGAACTAGATGGTAAGAATTTACATGGTCTGTCCCTGCATACTCCATTTATCCAAATACCAAGGCCACTGAGTACCTTAATTTCATAAAAAGTGTTATCTAGCTTTCCAGTTTCAAGATCTAGTTGAAAAGAATAATAAATTTGGAAATTCTAATGTGTTCCATTGTGAAATAATTAAAATTGTCTTTCTTTAATTATTGATAATCCAATAGATAAAAAAAAAATCAAGCAAATCTCAGTAGCTGAAAGAGATTGATTTTGAGTTTGAGAACAGGGCTTTTAATGAAGTTCAATCTTAATTAAGCAGGCCATGATTCCAGCTGTTAGCCTGTGGTACAGGATGAAATTCATTGCAGAAACTCAAGCTGTGGTGGCTGATGGCTTATTTCACCCACTAGGAGGTCAGACACCAAACAGAGGACAGAGAACAGAAATAGGAAACATAAGTTCTTCATAAGAACTCTTAATGAAAGATGTGAAAATTTCCCCAACTCTCATACTGATCTTCTCTGGCTTCAAAGGATTTATAGTAAAGAGCTTTAAGGCAAATGTAGGCCTTTAATAGAATTGCAGGGAATTGCAGGTCAGAGTTTTTCCTAGATGAAATGTTTCTTTTACTTATTTCACAAATATATCATCTCTATGTTTAATGGAATTTCTTTAGGGATAACAAAAGTATAGTTCTTTCATCATCATTTTTCAAATGACACAATTTATGCTAATATATATGCCATAGCCTAATTTATGACTCGCTTATTCACGGAAGATTGTGGATCCAAGGCTTCTCTGTGTCAAGACTGACAATGTAACTTGAGGGCCAAGATGCATTTTCAGTAGCCATGAAAAACAGTATAGAACATGTGTCTGCATAAGTGATGTAGTCAGTGCTACAGAAGTTCAGAAAAGTAGTTGTATTAAGGTGGCCTGAAATGGTAAGGGAAGATTGTATAAAGGAACTGAGATTAAGTATGGTCTTTAAGATAGGATATAGGAGGAGAAACATGAATGAGTAGTGAAAAGGGAAAATAGTGTGGGATGAATAGATTGGGCCACATTTTGGAAGATCTTATATGCCAAGCAGAAGATTGTATGCTGTAATAATAGCTAATGTAGCTTTTTTTTTTACTTAACCTAGTGACTGACATATAAAAGTAAAAAGTTTAGATGCGTTATCACAATTATATACACAAAAAACTTCTCTATGATGTTGAAAATATTATTAAACCCATTTTGCAGAAAATACAAATGAAGCTCAATATCATCCAGATACTAAGTGGCAGAATTTGAATTTGAACACAGGCCCAGTCAAATTCCAAATGATATGCACTTAAACACTACAATAAGGCATCAAGGAGGTTTAGAGACATTGGGAATATTCAGTGAAAATCAATTTCTTACCTAGGTGGGATGAAATAATAAAAGGTAGGGATAAAATCATTGAGGCTGTTAGAATAAGTCTAAGTCCTGAAGGTTTCTCCTACACTATATTCTAAAAATATTATAGTTTTCATTA
>NW_004443996.1:1352287-1354756 GCF_000243295.1 Trichechus manatus latirostris
ATTTAAGTCTGAATCCATTTTGAGTTAATTTTTGTATAAGGTGTGAAGTTTAGTTTGAGCTTCATATTTTCCCCCTATGGATGTCCAATTGTTACAGCATTATTTTTTTAATAATATTTTATTTTATTTTGGTGAAAGTTTATACACCAAATTAGGTTCCCATCTGACAATTTCTACACAAATCGTTCAATGATATTAGTTACATTTTTCACAGTGTGTCAACATTCTCTTTAATTGCATTCTCGTTGATCCATTTCCAGTACAGGCAGTCCCTGGATTACAAACAAGATCCGTTCCTAAGTCTGTCTTTAAATCGAACTTGTATGTGTCAGAACAGTTAGGTACATTTCTTATTTAACTTCAGTTACTCAGATGTTCATCTTACTATATAGTATATAGGGTAACTTTCTATGTATAAAAACATTAAAGAAACACTTCCAGATACACTAAAACATCTTTAACATAATAATACAGTATTCATTTAGATGTGAATTGCAAAGTAATGCTTGTTTATTATTATGAACCATTGTAAGTACCTCAAATTTTTAATATAATAGGCTTTACGGGGGTTGGTTGGTAACTATATGTTGTACACAAGTCAACGTTTGTAACCCGAGAACTGCCTGTACTCTAGTTTCCCTGCCCATTTACCTTCTTATCTCTGCTTTAGAGTAATTGTTGACCTTTTGTCTCATACAGATGGTTTTTCAATGGAGTATCATACTCACAGGTAATATCCTTTATTTTGTGAGCCAATCTGTTATTTTGGGCACAGATTATAAATTATTGAGGACAATGAATGATGTAATTTAAAAGCTGCCTTCTACTTCCAGTTTCCACGAGCCTCTCCTGGTCAGAAGAATAAATGGGTTTAACATGGAGCAAGTCTGTTGGGCTTTCCTTCATCACCTGTCCTTTGCCTCTTCTAGATTAGTCATGAGATGCCAGCAACATCCTGAGAGTCAGGCAGCTAGTGTATTTGTGTTGCTGTTATAAATGCAATAAAACTAAATGTGGAGTGGTATCATCAAAGTGGTCTATCACTGATCATAAATAGTATTACTATAGAGAAGTAAAAAGAATAAATAATTCAAAATGCCATTTCAGTGTGGTAAGGTAAGTGGAATAGTTATTTATATGTTCACAAAGAGACATTTGAAGCAGGGATTCTCAGTAAACTGAAATTAAACATTAGAAAATGACAACTTTTACTGAATGTGTGTGAGTATATGCAGATGCGAGTATATATAGATGTGTAAGTGTGTGTGTGTGTGTGTGTGTGCAAAGGTGATTGGGTTGAAGGGTGAGAGAGAGGATAGGGGCAGAACTTGGGTGTTGGAGGATAAAAGAAATAAATACTGATCCATCCCCTAAGGAATATCAAAATTAGTAGGGAGATTAACAGATGACCATTTTAAGAATACTTATTTAATATTCATTAGTGAGAGAAAATTGACAAATTGTAGCCTGAGTTCATAAGAACTAAAAATAATAAAATGACAAATGTTGCAAACACTAGAATGCAGGCTTCCTTTTCCCTGCTCCCAAAATAAACTATAATATACCGTTACAAACATGCCAACTCCACCAAAAGTTAAGGAGTTAAACTTTGGGTTTTGCACAAGGTTTTTAATTAATGCACTGTCTCCCAGATCTTGTGGTATGCAAAATAATGGCCCCTGGAAGATGTTCCTGTCCTAATTCTTTTTATTTTAATGTACGTTAAATGAAGGTTTACAGAACAAATAGTTTCTCATCCAACAGCTAGTACACACATTGTTTTATAACAATGGTTAACAACCCCATGACATGACAACACTGTCCCTTCTCAATCTAGGGTTCCCTATTCTCAGCTTTCCTGTCCCCTCCTGCCTTCTAGTCAGGCTGAACAGTGAACCTAGGGAGTGACTTCATTACTGAGCTAAAAGGGTGTCCGGGGGCCATACTCTCAGGGTTTCTCCAGTCTGTCAGGACAGTAAGTCTGGTCTTTTTTTGTGAGTTAGAATTTTGTTCTACATTTTTCTGCAGCTCTGTCTGTGACCCTCTGTTATGATCCTGGTCAGAGCAGTCAGTGGTGGTAGCCAGGCACCATCTAGTTGTACTGGACTCAGTCTAGTGGAGGCCGGTAGTTGTGGTCCATTAGTTCTTTGGACTAATCTTTTCCTTGTATCTTGTCTTCTTCATTCGCCCTTGCTCCCAAAGGAGTGAGAAGAGTGGATTATCTTAGATGGCTGCTTACAGGCTTGTAAGACCCCAGAAGCTACTCACCAAGGTAGAATGTAGAATATTTTCTTTTTTTTTAATTGAACTTTACTTAGGTTTAAAGAACAAATATTTTCTCATTAAACAGTCAATACACATAATGTTTTATGACATTAGTTAACAACCCCACGACATGTCAACTTGCTCCCTTCTTGGCCTTGGAGGACCTTTTTTTTTTTTTGGTGAAAATATACATAGCCAAAGATA
>NW_004443996.1:1355199-1361306 GCF_000243295.1 Trichechus manatus latirostris
GTTCTACATCCTTCTCCAGCTCTGTCCAGAACCCTCTGTTGTGATCCTGGTCAGAGCAGTCAGTGGTGGTAGCCGGGCACCATCTAGCTGTACTGCACTCAGTCTGGTGGAGGCCCTAGTAGCTGTGGTCCATTAGTCCTTTGGACTAATCTTTTCCTTGTATCTTGTTTTTTTCATTCACCCTTGCTCCCAAAGGGGTGAGAAGAGTGGAGTATATTAGATGGCTGCTCATAGGCTTTTAAGACCTCAGACATTACTCACCAAGGTAGAATGTAGAACATTGCCTTTATAAACTGTGTTATGCCAATTGAGCTGGATGTTCCCTGAGATCACGGGCCCCACAACCTTCTGCCCATCAATTCAGTCCCTCAAGCAGTTTGGATGTGTCCATGGGGCTTCCATGGCCTTTCCTTGTACAAGTTGTGCTGGCTTCCCCAGTACTGTGAACTGTCTTACCCTTCACAAAAGTTACCAAATACCTATTGTCTATTTAGCTTCCCCCAACTCCCCCCATCCCTTGTAACCAACAAAGATTGTTACCTTTTGTGTGTAAACTTTTTCATGAGTTTTTATACTAGCGATCTCATACAGTATTTGTCCTTTTGTGTTTGACTTATTTCACTCAGCATAATGACCTCCAGTTTCATCCATGTTATGAGATGCTTCACAGATTCATCATTGTTCTTTATTTTTCCATAATACTCCATTGTGCATATGTCCCATAGTTCGTTTATCCAGTCATCTGTTGATGGACTTCTAGATTGTTTCCATTTTTGCTATTGTGAACAACGCTACGATTAACATGGGTGTGCATATGTCTATTCATCTGACGGCTCTTATTTCTCTAGGATATATTCCTATGAGTGGGATTGCTGGATCGAATGGTATGTCTATTTCTAGCTTTCTGAAGAAGCACCATATCATTTTGCAAAATGGTTGTATCATTTTTCATTCCCACCAGCTGTGCATAAGAGTTCTGATCTTCCCGCAGCCCCTCCAACATTTGTTATTTCCAGTGTTTTTGGTTGGTGCCAGTAATGTCTTGGTGAGATGGTATCTCATTGTGGTTTTAATTTGCATTTATCTAATGGCTAGTGATCTTGAGCATTTTCTCATGTGTCTCTTGGCTGCTTGAATGTCTTCTTTGATGAATAGTCTGGGCATTTTCTTTGCCCATTTTTTAATAGGATTATTTGTCTTTTTGTTGTAGAGATGTTGGATTTTCTTGTAGATTTTAGAGATTAGACCTTTGTCTGACTTATACTGTCCAAAAATTTTTTCCCAGTCTGTAGGTTCTCATTTTACTCCTTTGGAGAATCCTTTTGATGAGGATAAGTGTTTAATTTTTAGAAGATCCCAGATATCTAGCTTATCTTCTGGAGTTTGTGTGCCGTTGGTTATGGTTTGTATCCTGTTAATGCCGTGTATTAGGGCCTCTAGCTTTGATCCTATTTTTCTTCTATGAACTTTATAGTTTTTGGCATTATATTTATGTCTTTGATCCATTTTGAATTAGTTTTTGTATATGGTGTGAGGTATGAGTCCTGTTTCCTTTTTTTGCAGATAGATATCCAGTTTTGCCAGCACCATTTGTTAAAAAGACTGTCTTTTCTCCATTTGATGGACTTTGGGCCCTTGTCGAAGATCAGGTGAATGTAGGCAGATAGATTTACACTTAGGTTCTCAATTCTGTTCCATTGGTCAATGTACGTGTCATTGTACCAGTATCAGGCTGTTTTGACTACTGTAGCTATATAGTAGGTTCTGACGTCAGGTAGTGGAAGTCCTCCTACATCATTATTCTTCTTCAATACTGCTTTACATATCCGGGGCTTCTTCCTTTTCCATGTAAAGTTAATGATTAGTTTTTCCATCTCTTTAAAGAATGTTGTTGGTATTTGGAAAGGGATTCCATTGTATTTGTAAATTGCTTAGGTAGAATTGTCCTTTTCACAATGTTGATTCTACCTATCCATGAGCATGATATGTTTTTCTATTTACGTAGATCCCTTTGGGTTTCTTGCAGTAGTGTTTTGTAGTTTTCTTTGTATAGGTCTTTTACATTCCTGGTTAGATTTATTCCTAAGTGTTTTATTTTTTTAGGGGCTATTATAGCTGGTATTGTTTTCCTGATTTCCTTTTTATCATTCTGTTTATTGGTGTTTAGGAATCCAACCAATTTTTGTATGTTTATCTTGTATCCTGCTATTCTGCTGAATCTTTCTATTAGTTCCAGAAGTTTCCTTATGGAGTTTTTAGGGTTTTCTATGTATAGTATCATATCATCCACAAACAGGGACAGTTTAACTTCTTCATTACCAATTTGGATGCCCTTTATTTATTTTCTTGCTTATTGCTGTAGCTAGGACTTGCAGCACAGTGTTAAATTGGAGTGGAGATAAAGGGCATTCTTGTCTTGTTCTTGTTGTCAAGGGGACTGTTTTCAGCCTGTCTCCATTAAGAATGATGTTGGCCATTGGTTTTGCATAGATGCCCTTTAATATGTTGAGAAATTTCCCTTCTATACCTATTTTATTGAGATTTTTTTTTTTTTTATCAAGAATGGGTGTTGGACTTCGTCCAATGCCTTTTCTGCATCAGTTGAGACGATTATGTGATTATTTTCTTTCCTTTTATTTATGTGGTGGGTTACGTTGATTGATTTTCTAATGTTGAACCATCCTTGCACACCTGGTATGAATCCTACTTGGTTGTCATGTATAATTATTTTTTTGATCTAATAGTAAATTTTTTTGGCTAGAATTTTGTTGAGAATTTTTACATTTATATTCATGAGAGATACTGGTCTGTAATTTTCATTTTTTGTGGTGTCTTTAACTGGTTTTGTATCAGGTTTATGCTGTCTACATAGAATGAATTTGGAAGTAATGTTTCCTTTTCTATGTTCTGAAATAGTTTGATTAGCACTGGCACAAGCTCTTCTCTGAATGTTTTGTAGAATTCTCCAGTGCAGCCATCAGGCCAGGGCTTTTTTGTTGGGTGTTTTTTTATTACCTTTACAATCTCTTCTCTTCTTATGGGTCTGTACAGATTTTCAACATCACTTTGTGTTAGTTTGGGTAGATAGTGTGTTTCTTAAAATTCGTCCATTTCATTTAAGTTTTCAAATGTTAAAGTATAGTTTTTCATAATAATCTGCTATGATCCTTTTTATTTCAGTTGGTTCTGTTGTAATTTCCCCCATTACATTTCTTTTTTATGTTATTTGGGTCCTCTTCTAATTTTCTTTTCTTGGTCTGGCCAGTGGTGTGTCGATTTTGTTGATCATTTCTAAGAACCAATTTTTGGCTCTGCTGATTCTTTCTATTGTTTTTCTATTCTCAATTTCATTTATTTATACTCTTATCTTTATTATATCCTTTCTTCTAGTGGCTGTGGGATTTTTTTGCTCTTCTCTTTCTATTTGTTTGAGTTGTGTAGTTAATGCTTTGATTTTGTCCCTTTCTTTTTTTTTGATATGTGCATCTATTGCTATAAATAGTCCTCTGAGAATTTCTTGGAATTACCAGAGGCAGAATACAAAAGATTAATATACAGAACTCTTCTAGAATTTAGAAAGGAAACTCTAAAAAATGTAGAAATTGCAAAAGAACATACAGACAAAGTAAGTTATTCAACAACATAATGACAAATTTAATAGGCTGCAAGGATCCATAGAGAGACAGCAATCAGAAATCCAGAAGATTAACAATAAAATTTCAGAATTACAGAATTCAATAGAAAGTCATAGGAGCAGAATTGAGGCAATGGAAGTCAAAATTAGTGAGATTGAAATAAAACACTTGACATCAACTTATTTGAGGAAAAATCAGATAAAAGAACTAAAAAGAATAAAGACACTCTAAGAGTTATGTTGGACTCTATCAAGAGAAATAACCTGCTATTGATTGGAGTACCAGAACAAGGGGGATAACAGAAAACACAGAGAAAATTGTTGAAGATTTGTTGACAGAAAACTTCCCTGATATAATGAAAGATGAGAAGATATCCATCCAAGATTCTCATCGAACCCCACTAAGGTAAATCCGAAAAGAAAGTCACCAATTCATATTATAATCAAACTTACCAAAACCAAAGTAAAGAGAGAATTTTAAGAGCGGCTAAGGATAAAAGAAAAGTCATCTATAAAGGAGAGTCAATTACAATAAGCTCGGACTACTCAGCAGAAACCATGCAGGCAAGAGGGCAATGGGATGACATAGATAAAGCCTTGAAGGAAAACATCTGCCAGCCAGTTATTATATATCCAGCAAAACTATCTCTCAAATATGATGGTGAAATTAGGGCATTTCAAGACAAACAGAAGTTCAGGGAATTTGCAAAATCCAAACCAAAGTTACAAGATATACTACATGGAGTCCTTTGGTTAGATAATCAATAACATCAGATAACATGAGACTAGAACACAAGACAGAGCAACCAGATATTCACTCAGATAGGGAAGTTGAAAATACATCAAAGGTAAAACATTGAAAAGAGGGAAACAGATATCAATATGTAAAAAAGGACAAGAATAAAACTAAAAAGAGGGACTTAAAAAAGGTAGACACAGATTTTTCATATGGAGGGGAAGTCAAGGCGATATAAAGAAATAAAAGACTGGTGTAAACTAAAAAAAATAGGGTTAAACATCAAGGTAACCACAAAGGAATCTAACAATCCTACAAATCCAAATAAAAAATTGAAAAATATTAAGACTTAGCAAACACAAAATCAACAACAATGAAAAAGATGAAAAAAAAATACATAAAGAAAAATGACTCAGCACAGAAAATTAAGGGGAACAAAGAAACTGTGAACAAGACACAGAAAGGGACATCAGGACAGCAGCACTAAATTCATACATATCAATAATTACTCTGAATGTAAGCGGACTTACTGCATCAATAAAGAGACAGAGAGTAGCAGATTGGATAAAAAAGTAAGATCCATCTATATGCTGCATACAAGAGATGCAACTTAGACTTAAAGACACAAATAGGCTACAACTCAAAGGATGGAAAAAAATATATCAAGCAAATAACACTCAAAAGTGAGCAGGAGTGACAATATTAATCTCTGACAAAATAGATTTTAAAGTAAAATCCACCACAAAGGATAAGGAAGGGCACTATATAATGATTAAAGGGTCAATAACCCAGGAAGACATAACTACAATAAATATTTACGTACCCAGCGACAGCACTCCAAAATACATAAAACAAACTCTAACAGCACTGAAAAGAGAGATAGACAGATCCACAATAGTAGTAGGAGACTTCAACGCGCCACTTTCGGTGAAGGACAGAATATCCACAAAGAAGCTCAACGAAGACACAGAACAGCTAAATGCTATAATCAACCAACTTGATCTCATAGACATATACCAAACACTGCCCCCAACAGCAGCCAAGTATACTTACTTTTCCAACACACAAGCAACATTCTCCAGAATAAACCACATATTAGGCCATAAAGCTAGCCTTAACAAAATCCAAAACATCAAAATATTACAAAGCCATAAAAGTAGAAATCAACAACACAAACAGCAGGGAAAAATAATCAAACACATGGAAACTGAACAACACCTTGCTCAAAAGCTACTTGGTTATAGAATAAATTAAGGATGGAATAAAGAAATTCATAGAATCAAACAAGAATGAAAAAACATCCTACCAGAACCTTTAGAACACAGCAAAAGCTGTGCTCAGGGGTCAGTTTATAGCAATAAATGCACACATCCAAAAGGAAGAAAGGGCCATAATCAAAACATTAACCCTACACCTGGAACAAGCAGAGAGCAGCAAAAGAAGCCCTCAGGCGAAAGAAGGAAGGAAATAATAAGAATTAGAGCAGAATTAAATGAAATAGAGAATAGAAAAAACAATTGAAAGAGTTAACAAGTCCAAAAGATTGTTCCCTGAAAAGATCAACAAAATTGATAAACCACTGGCCAAAATGACAAAAGAAAAGCAGGAAAGGAAGCTGATAACCCGTATAAGAAATGAGATGGGTGATATCACAACAAACCCAACTGAAATTAAAAGAATCATAACAGATTACTATGAAAAACTGTACTCTAACAAATTTGAAAACCTAGAGGAAAG
>NW_004443996.1:1362112-1364241 GCF_000243295.1 Trichechus manatus latirostris
TATGATCTTATACACAGAAAACCCCAAGGAATCCACAAGAAAACTACTAGAACTAATAGAAGATTTCAGCAAAGTTTCAGGATACAAGATAAACATACAAAAATCAGTTGGATTCCTTTACACCAACAAAGAGAACCTTGAAGAACTAATTACCAAATCAATACAATTTATAATAGTCCCCATGAAGATAAAATACTTAGGAATAAACCTCACCAGAGATGTAAAAGATCTATACAGAGAAAACTACAAGACACTATAGCAAGAAACTATAGTAGACCTGCATAAGTGGAAAAACATACCTTGCTCATGGACAGACAGACTCAACATAGTGAAAATATCAATTCTACCCAAAGCAATCTACAGATACAATGTAATCCCAATCCAATTTCCACCGGCTTTTTTAATGAGATGGAGGAACAAATCACCAACTTCATATGGAAAGGGAAAAGGCCCCGAATCAATAATGCATTACTCAAGAAGAAGAACAAAGTGGGAGGCCTCACACTACCTGATTTTAGGACCTATTATACTGCCACTGTAGTCAAAACGGCCTGGTATTGGTACAACAATAGATACATAGCCCAATGGAACAGAGTTGAGAATCCAGATGTAAGCTCATCCACCTATGAGCAGCTAATATTTGACAAAGGTCCAAAGTCCATTAATTGGGGGAAAGACAGTCTCTTTAACAAATGGTGCTGGCATAATTGGATATCCATCTGCAAAAAACTGAAACAAGATCCATACCTCACATCATGTACAAAAACTAACTCAAAATGGATCAAAGACTTAAATATAAACTTGAAAATGATAAATATCATGGAAGAAAAAATAGGGACAATGCTAGGGGTGCTAATATATGGCATATACACAATACGAACCATAAGTAACAATGCACAAGCACCAGAAGAGACTAGATAAATGGGAGCTCCTAAAAATCAAACACTTATGCTGATCAAAAGACTTCACCAAAAGAGTAAAAAGACAACCTACAGACTGGGAAAAAATTTTTGGCTACGACAAATCCGATCAGCATCTAATCTCTAAAATCTGCAAGATACTGCAAAACCTCAACAAGAAAAAGACAACTAACCCAATTAAATAATGGGCGAAGGATATGAACAGGCACTTCCCCAAAGAAGATATTGAGGCAGCTAACAGACACATGGAGAAATGCTCACAATCATTAGCCATTAGAGAAAGGCAGATCAAAACTACCATGAGATATCATCTCACCCTAACAAGGCTAGCGTTCATCCAAAAAACACAAAATAATAAATGCTGGAGAGGTTGTGGAGAGACTGGAACACTTATACTGTGTTGGTGGGGATGTAAACTGGTACAACCACTTTGGAAATGGATTTGGCGCTGCCTTAAAAAGCTAGAAATATAAGTACCATATGATCCAGCTATCCCACTCCTTGGAATATGTCCTAGAGAAATAAGAGCCGTTGAGTGAATAGATATATGCACACCTATGTTCATTGCAGCACTGTTCACAATAGCAAAAAGCTGGAAACAACCTAGGTGACCATCAACGGATGAATGTATAAAGAAACTGTGGTATAGCCACACAGTTTAATACTACACAATGATAAAGAATAATGATGAAGCTGTGAAACATTGTATAACATGGTGGAAGCTGGAACTTATTAAGCTGAGTGAATTTAGTCAGTCACAGACAGACAAATATTGTATAAGACCACTATTATAAGAATTCAAGAAATGATTTAAACACAGATGAAAACATTCTTTGATGGTTATGAGCGTAGGAAGGTAGGGTGAGGGTTATTTACTAACTAGATAGTAGACAAGAATCGTCTTAGGCAAACGGAAGGACAGCACACACTACAGGGGAAGTCAGCACAACTGGACTAAACCATAGCTAAGATGTTTCCTGAATACAGTCAAATACTTTGAGAGACAGAGTACCAGGGGTAGGGGTCTGGCCACCATGCTTTCAGGGGACATCTAGGTCAATTGGCGTAACAAAGCTTATTAAGATGATGTTCTGCATCCTACTTTGGTGAGTGGCGTCTGGGGTCTTAAAAGCTTGCAAGCGGCCATCTAAGATTCATCAATTGGTACCAACCACCTGGAGTAAAGGAGAATGAAGAACACCAAAGACA
>NW_004443996.1:1364963-1376345 GCF_000243295.1 Trichechus manatus latirostris
ATTTTTTTTTCTTTGCTCTTCCTGTTGTTAATTTCTAACTGGATGGCCTTGTGGTCAGAGAAAATACTTTGTCTTATTTCAATGTTTTGGATCTTTTTGAGGATTGCTCTGTGACCTAAGATGTGGTCTATTCTGGAGAACGTTCCATGTGTATCGGAAAAGAACGTGTACTTTACAGCTGTTGGGTGGAGCGTTCTTTATATTTCTATGAGGTCTAATTGGCTGATTGTGCCCTTTTGGTCTTCTGTATCTTTGCTGAGTTTCTTTCTAGAAGTTCAGTCCTTTACCAAGTGTGGTGTGTTGAAGTCTCCTACTATTATTGTGGAACTGTCAATTTCTCTTTTCAGTGGTGTTAGAGTTTGTCTTATGTATTTGGCAGCATTGTCACTGGGTGTATAGATGTCTGTTATGGTTATGTCTTTGTGATGGATCGTCCCCTTGATCACTATATGGTGTCCTTCTTTGTCTTTTATAGTGGATTTTGTGTTAAAATCTGTTTTATCTGAGATTAGTGTTACCACTCCTGCTCTTTTTTTTTTTTTAGAGGTTTGCTTGATATATTTTTTTCCATCCTTTGATTTTTAATAAATTTTTGTCTTTGTTTCTACGGTGTGTCTCTTGTACATAGCATATTGATGGATCTTGTTTTGTTCTTTTTTTTTTTTTTTAACCATTCTGTCGCTCTCCATCTCTTTATGGGAGCATTTATGCCATTTACATTAATTGTAATTATTGATAGGTGTGAGTTCATTGCTGTCATTTTGTGTGTTTTTGTTTTTTTTTGTGGTGCTGACGTTTTCTTTGTTCTTCTTACTCTCCTGTGCTGAATTCCTTTTGTTTGTGGATTATTTTTTTCATTTATTTTGCTTTTGTAGGTTTTGTTTTTACTGAGACTTTATGTTTTTAGTCTTGATTTTTATGAGTAGGTTTGTTAACTTTCTTTGTGGTTACCATAAAATTTACCCTTATCTTTTGAAGTTTGAAGCAGTCTATTATTACTTGTTATCGCCTTGCCTTCCTCTCCGTTAGAAGGTTCTATACCTACATTATTTATTCCCTTTTTTTATTGTTCTGATGTTCTTGTCATTCACAGATTAACCTCTCTGGTTCCCTGTTGTAATTCTTTTGGTTTTGGATAGTCCTTGAGAGTTCATTTCCTAGGTTGGTATCTGGCTGGTACAATCCTGCGTCCTTGATTCAGCCTGTGGTCTGATGGTGTTTGTTCTCATATCGAAGGACTCCCTTTAATAATTCTTGTAAGTTTGGTTTGATTTTTGTATAGTCCTTTAACTTCTGTTTATCTGGGAAATGCCCTAATTTCACCATCATATTTGAATGAGAGTTGTGCAGGATATATTTTTCTTGGCTGGCAATTTTTGTCTTTGAAGGTTTTATATGTGTCATCCCATTGCCTTCTTGCCTGCATGGTTTCTGCCGGATAATCTAAGCTTAGTCTTATTGTTTCTACTCTGTATGTGACTTTTTATTTTTAGTTTTAAGCTGCTCTCAGGATTCTTTGTTTTGCTTTTAGCGAGTGTGATTATGATATGCCTTGGTGATTTTCTTTTGGGGTCTATCCTATATGGGGTTCGTTGAGCTTCTTGGATGGTCAGCTTTTCATCTTTCATGATATTGGGGAAGTTTTCTGTCAATAGTTCTTCAATGATCCTCTCTGTTTTCTGTTTTCTCCCCCTGTTCTGGAACTCAGATCACTCACAGATTTTTGCCTTTGATTGTATCCCACAAAATTCTTAGGATTTCTTCATTTTTCTTCATTCTTTTCTCTGATTTTTCCCAAAACAGAGCTGTATCCAAGTGTTTGTCTTCAATTTTGCTGTTCCTGTCTTCCATTGTTTCAAACCTGCTCCTCAAACCTTCTATGACACTGTCCGTTTCTGAAATCGTGTTGTTTATCTTTTGGATTTCTAATTGTTGTTTTTGTATTATTTCTAGTTGTGAATTTATTTTAGAATTTTGTTCCTGTATTATTTTCCTGAATTCTTCTTTTTTTGTCTGCATTTTCCATGAATTTGTCTGCCTTTTCCATGAATTTGTCTATTTTTTCCTCATTTTGTCTGCTTTTTGCTTCAACTTTTGAATAGCTCTGAATATTAGAGATTTAAATTCCCTATCAGCTAGTTCTAGTGTCTTTTCTTTTACTGGAAAGTCATCTGGTGTTTTATATTGGATGCCTACTGGAACCATCCTGTCTTATTTTTGTTTATGTTTTGATATTGTCTGCTGTCTTTGGGACATTCAGTAGTTATTTTTCTCATTTATTGATTGTAGATTTGTTTGTTTCATCCTGGTTTTTGGTTTAATTTGGTTATGTCTGAGAAGGTCGGCTGTGCATTCTTGGTTGTTTGCTTGTCTGTAGGCACGATAATTTTCACCTCCATCTCCAATGTGCAGGGTCAGTTGCTCAGGTATGTTAATAGAAGGTCCAGTTGAAGGAGAGTTGCTGGGATGGGTTGTGTGTGGCACATACTTGGGTGACAGGGCAGGCCAGAAATCAGTCCAGGACAGGTTCCAGTATTGCATGTCTGTGGTGCTTGGGGGTTTGAAATTCTGCATATAGTGCAGGTAGGCAGGAAGGAGGGGAGAGACTGTGATGTGTGGAGCTAAGATGGGTATGAGAAAGAGGAGAGAGAGAAGAGAGAAACAGGAGCCAAAAACTTACAAACAAATGAACAAAAATTAGTGCTAAAGGAGCTTGCTGTTGGAGTGGAGAGATGAGAGACTGAGAAATGGAGAAAAACAAAAAAAAAAAAAGAAAAAGGTGAAAAGAAAAATATGAATAAGTAAAAATTATTAAAAAGAAAAGAAAAGCTCTTGGGATCCCAACGTTGTGGCTGCAAGGACTGGAGAAGTTGCTCCCAGACCATGAAGTACTGTCTGGCTAGAGGGGGTAGACATGTCACACAATGCCAGGTGTTCAGTAGACAGGAAGAGAAGGGTAAGTATAGAGAGAGGAGATACTGAGAAATGAAGAAAGACAAAAAGGGAAAAAGAGAGAGACTAAAAGAATACAAAGAAGTAAACCAAAAAAAAAAAAAAGAAAGAAAAAAGAAGTGCTCTCAGGTATCCCACTGCACGTCTGTGCAGAGTAAGGGAGTAGCTCCCAAGCCGCACAGTACCACCTGGCTAGAAGGGGCTCCCAAGCCGATAAAAGAAAAAGAAAATAAACAAATCAAAACAGAGGAAATCAGAACAAAGAAACAAACAAACAAAAAAAGCCCCAAGGATCCTACCAGCATGGCAGCACGGGCTAGGAAGCAGTTTCACAGTTCAGCGGTGTTTCCCAGCCTTTCAGGAAGAAACAGACATGGTGGCACACCAAGCCAGGTATTTGAGAGAAAGGAGGGGGGAAGGTGTGAGGTAAGGAAGAAATCTAAAGAAGCAGAAAAAAACAACACTAGCAGTCAACAAATGGCACTCAGGGAGCCGGCCAGTGCAGGTGACTGGAATCCAGGCGGTGCTGGGGTGAAGCCAGTTATTCCTGGCCAAGAGACTGTGGCCGCAGGAAGCAGAGTAGGCTGAGTGGGGGTGAAGAAGGGTGGGGGGTGGGTCACTTGTTGTTTTGTCTCTTGCTGGAAGCTTCTTGAAGCTGCTTTCTCATATCCCCTGTTCTCCAATCTCCGATAGAAGTCCAAGATGGGAGATCCATGCTGGGTTAGCTGATACGGGTCCTCCG
This sequence comes from Trichechus manatus latirostris, assembly GCF_000243295.1. Lineage (NCBI taxonomy): Eukaryota > Metazoa > Chordata > Mammalia > Sirenia > Trichechidae > Trichechus > Trichechus manatus. The sequence continues at coordinate 1,368,658 of NW_004443996.1, forward strand.
TTCGTAACTCTCCTTGCTCTCTGTTCTCTATCAGTGTCTTATTCCATTCGGTGCTTGGCTGAGTTCTTTATCTCTTCATTTGATGCTTAGGGTTTCAGGACTGATGTTTGTCTCTGTTTGACTTAGGTTTTTGGATCTTTGCTGTGGAGGTAAGGCGTGGTGCTTCTGTTTATAGTGCCATGTTGTCTTATTGTTATATTTTTATAATCTAATTTTCTAATTTACTTAAAGTTTCTATTGGCATTTCCAGAATATTTTTTGATAAACAGCCACACATGGTGTAATTTTCTTTGACAACATTAATTGATATCTGAATGAATGCATTAATTAAAATGTTTGTGATTATTAGTTTAATATCTAAAGCAGAGTACAGGTATTTTTGATAGTGAAAAACTGATTTTTGTTCCTGAAATGATTGTATAAGGAGGACAATGCGTGGCTTTCATGTTGGCAACCAGATAAATTTGAATTTTTGTTACTTTTGTTAATGGCTAAGCCAATTAGCAGGATGTTTCTTCTTAATGTGAAATAACACGTCCTTTTTTTCAAAGAAATTTTTTAAAAAACTAATCAATTGAATATGGCATGGCTCCTCTTTCCCCTTTGTTGTTTGACACCATTTTTAAACTGTTCACTCAATTATTAGCTCTCCCTGCAGGGTTTCCTGATTGCTCCAGCCTTTGTTAATCTCCCTATTTTTTCAATTACTATTCCTTACATACTCTGTTTTACACGCTTTAACTCTTAACAGTACATAGTTTCACATATTTGCTATCAGTTTATGTATTAGTTTTGTTTACTCATTTGAGGATAGTACATGTGCAATGTCTGATCCATTTTTTGCGTCCTCAAAAGAGCAGGTAACCATTTATTCCTTTTTTTACTTTGTATGATTTATTTTACTTTATTGTTGTTGTTGATAATATACATTGCAAAACATACACTGATTCAAGTTTCCACATATACAGTTCAGTGACATTGATTACATTCTTCTAGTTGTACAACTATTCTCACCCTCTTTTTACAATTTGTTCCTCGTCCATTAACATAAACTCACTACCCCCTATGGTTCCTATCTAATCTTTCAAGTGGCTGTCTTCAGTTTGATCCCATATAGAAAGATCTTAAAAGAGCATAATGCTCAAGGCAGATATTCTTTACTAGTTAAGCTACATTATTATTTGATTTTAAGAAGACTTCAGGGGATATTGTTGGTTTAAAGATTATCTCAGGGCAATAGTTTGAGGGGTTCATCCAACATCTATGGATCCAGAAAGTCTGGATTCCATAAAAATTTGTAATTCAGTTCTTCATTTATACCCTTTTGATCAGGATTCTTCTATATAATCTTTTATCAAAATGTTCAGTAATGGTAGCCAGTCACCATCCAGTTCTTCTGGTCTCATGGGAAAGGACACTTTTTTTTTAAATTGTGGCATTATCATTTGTGGTAAGATATTTCCAGAGAATGAATACAGCTCCTATTCAAGCTTAGAGATGAGACATTCAAGCTAAAGGAGCCCCAGATCACACTATGTCACAATTGACTCTATATGACTATATTAATTATGTGTTTCAAGCTTTTAAAGCACACTGTTTGGGAGAAATAGGCCAAAATGCCTTTATGTTAGATAAAGGTACTTAGTTGGCATCTAATTGCCCTAGTTTACATTTTTCTGTTTCTCGTCAGCCAGTTTCTTTAGGTTACTCTACCTTAGACCTTTAACTCTGATCTTAATAGCCTTCCTTTGAACTAAGGCTGAGGGGATCTGTTACTGAATCATTCTGCCAAAGATTAATGCCATCATCCCTCATAATAGACTTTTGTTGAGTCTCTGCTATATGTATGACACTACATCAAACTTAGGACTTAAATAATAGCTAAAACCACTGGGTACTTTCAACATATAGTGCTAACAATATCATTGTCATTTCAAAGGACTTTCTGATTCTTTCTATGATAATTCTGAATTGTTTCAATCGTCAGCCTCTGTTTTTTTTTTTTGTTGTTGTTGTTGTTTGTTTTCCTTTGTTTAGGTAACTAGTTTCTGGTAACTATTTGGTAAAAATAAAATCCCTAATATAATAACAGCTTGATTGCCTGCTGAAGGTGAAGAGAACTTGAAACACTTACTGACAAAGATGAAAGACCACAGCCTTCAGTATGAGTTACACCTCAACATAAAGAAAACAAAAATCATCACAACTGGACCAGCAAGCAAAATCATGATAAACGGAGAAAAGATTGAAGTTGTCAAGGATTTCATTTTACTTGGATCCACAATCAATTCCCATGGAAGCCGCAGTCAAGAAATCAAAGGATGCATTGCACTGGGCAAATCTGCTGCAAAAGACCTCTTTCAAGTGTTAAAGAGCAAAGATGTCACCCTGAAGACTAAGGTGCGCCTGACCCAAGCCATGGTATTTTCAGTCACCTCATATACATGTGAAAGCTGGACAATGAATAAGGAAGACCAAAGGAGACTTGATACCTTTGACTTACGGCGTTGGCAAAGAATGCTGACTATATCGTAGATTCTTAGAAGAATGAACAAATCTGTATTGGAAGAAATGCAGCCAGAATGCTCAAGAGTGGCATCACTTTGTCTCACTTACTTTGGACATGTTATCAGGAGGGACCAATCCCTGGAGAAGGACATCATGCTTGGTAAAGTAGAGGGTCAGTGAAAAAGAGGAAGACCCTCAACCAGATGGATTGACACAGTGGCTGCAACAATGGGATCAAACATGAAAACAATTATGAGTATGGCACTGGACTGGGTAGTGTTTCGTTCTGTTGTGCATAGGGTCGCTAGGAATCGGAACCAACTCGACAGCATCTAACAACAACTACCTAATAATAGCTAACATTTTGTGAGCACTAACTCTGTGGCAGATACTGTTAACCTATCAACTTTTTGTTTCTATTATTTTTGAGGGAAGGGAACGATTTGCATTAGAACTACAGCTATAAATGAAGAATGTCAACACAGGAGTTAGAATGAGTGAATTCAAATTAGATCTTTGCTACTTACTAGCTGCTTAGCCTTGGACAGTTTTATCTCTTCTGTGCTACAGATGTGTGTGTGTATGTGTGTGTGTGTGTGTGTTTAATTTGTAAAATAAAGATAATAATAACCTCTACTTTGTAGTTTTATTTTTTCTGTTGATTAAATATGTCAGGCATGTACAACATTTAGAATTGTATCTGTTATAACAAACACCTTTAATGTTATTTATCACGAATCTAGGACAATATGAATACATAGTTGTTAAGAATGAGTTTCTGACTTTGAGTATCAACTCTGTCACCTGATAACTTTCAGATCTCAGGCAAATTCAACAAGTTACTGAATGAAAAAGTCAAAGAATGAAAGCACGTAAGGAGGAGCAATTATTTTAAAATAAAAGAGATTTAAAAAAATTCAACATAGATAAACACAAAATAGGTGTACCTTGATGGATACTGAATAAGACAAAGCAAATTTTAAAAGAATCAAGGAAATAATACGAACTTGTTTTAATGTGATATTAAAAATTATGCTCTTAAAGATTTTGATATTGTTCTCTTTAATAACATTTGTTATTGGTGATTGATAACTATTACTTAATTTAAGTACTTCTATTCTTATTTGGAGTTTTAAAAAAATCATTTGGGTGCTGAATTTAATCAAATGCTTCTTCATCATCTTTTGATAATACTATGATTTGTCTATCTTAATACTTGATGTAATTGATTATGTTGCTATATTTCCTGATATTGAATCACCCTTACATTATTGATATAAACCTTACCTGGACAGAATGTAATATTAACCTGATGCATTATGAGATTTTATTCGTTAATGCGTTGTTAAGTACTTTTGCATTTATATGTATAAAAGAGATTCTTCTATAATTGTCTTTTTCCATATCTTTATTAGCTTTTGTGATTAAAATTATGCTTCATTTATAAATTGAATAGTGAGATTTTTCTGTCTTTTTCTATAACTGAAAAAATTTAAATGATATTAAATTATCTGTTATTTAAAAGCGAAATAGAAAACCAATCCACATACACGTCTGTGCCTGATGCTATTTTCAGTATTAGTTTGTTAACCACCTTTTATTTATCTTCTCTAATGTTTTGTCTATTCAAGTTTTCTTCTTCTTTGGTCAATTTTGGTAATTAATTTTTGTTGGAAATTATCTATTTCCTTTAGTTTTTTAAGTTTGTTCACAAATAATTGCTTCTAATTCTTTTAAATCTCCTGCAACTCTGATTGCCCATTTACAAGTCTTACTTTCATATTATTTTATACTATTTTTCCTTAATTTTGCTCCTGAGGGTTTTCTATATTCCATAGGCTGTCTTTAAAGAACTAACTTTGTGATTTACTTATCCTTTATCATTTTTTATGTATCCTCCTTTATTTTTATTAATTCTCTTTTCTTAGTTCTTTCCACAGTTTGTCGTGCTGTTTTCACAATTTCATAATATGATTAGCACAGTCCTTTTTTTTTTTAATCTTTCTTGTTTAATAGTGAAGACATTATACATTAACTCCTTCTTGACCTGGAAGTATGGAACACTTTCCAAACTTTGACCCAAATTCCATAAGGAATAGTGACAAATATTGATAAATTTGACAATGTAAAAGTGAAACCCTACTTTTCAATGGCAAGAAATACCATAAGCAAAGTAAAAAGACGAATGAAAAGCCAGGAAAAGAGAATGTTTACAACTTATACCTCAGGCAAATGTCAATGGTCCTTAAACATCTGAAAACATATTCAAACTCACGTAATAAAAAGCAAATGTCATATCTGCACAAAAATACAGTTACTCACTTAGATTACCAAAAATCCAGAAATATTAGACCACAAACTTCTGTGAGTGAGGCTATGGAGACATATGATACTCTTACACATTTCTTGTAGGGATTAAAAAAATAAAAGAACCTTTGTGGATATTGACAATGTCTAAAAAGACTATGTTGTTGTTGAGTCAATTTATACCCTTAAAACAAGCAGTTTCATTTCTAGGACTCTATCCCAAGGGCACTTACAAAAGAATAAAATGAAATACTCCCAGTACTATTCATTATGGTATTATTTGTGATAGTAAGACTGGAAAGTGAAATGTTCATCAGTAGTGAATTAGTTAAATGAATTGCAGTGCATGTACATACTAGACTACTGTATAACTGTAAACAGGAATGAAGAAGATACCAATATGAAGTCTGGAGTTGTCTCCAGAATATATTGAAGAGAATAAGGCAAAGGTAAGAACAATGTTTATAGTATTTTATTTTTGTACAAAAAGGTATGAATATAATACACACTTATGTTTTCAAAATAAACATGGAAACATAAACCAGAAAAAAAAATGGTACCCATTGGAAGAGGCAGGGGGAGTTTTGACTGAAATAATATAAATATTCAACATAGTTAATAAACAAAATTAAATCCAAAATAAAAAGGAAAAAAAAAAACCAAAAAACCCCTTGCCATCGAGTCAATTCTGACTCATAGCGACCCTATAGGACAGAGTAAAACTGTACCATAGGGTTTCTAAGGAACAGCTGGTGGACTCAAACTGTTGACCGTTTGGTTAGCAGCCAAACGATTAACCATTGCACCACACTTAAATAGCAAAATATTAATTTAAAGAAATGAATCTAATGGTATTGATTGAACAACCAAAAAGACAGGAGAGTTATTTCATGTGATGTTAATTACCTAACTCTTCTGCCATAGTGGCATACCTCCTAAGAGAAAAAGAACTGGTTGGGCGGGGGGACTATTCTTAGACTACATTCAGTAATATTATTGTGAGCAGTATTATTGGTATTGTTAATTTGAGACTAGTATATGTATATTGTAGAATAAAGCAAATACATAGCTATGTGACCATTACGAGGATAAAAGATTTTCAGGGTAAGAGAAAATATATAAAAATGAAATAAATTAAATGATATATTTATAATGTGAAATTTGGATTGGAAATATCAGTATGAGATATCAATTAATTTTTCTATGTATGAAAATTGTGTTTCCTAGGTCTGCCACTGATTTAAAAAAAAAAAATTCTAGAAGGACTACTCAATAGCATAATACCGCACCTTAGATACTGGTTTTGAAATACCATTTTCCACTAAAAGGAACCAGGGATCCTGGGAGAAGCAGCTGATTTTTAGGTCTGGGCATGAAATGTACAAGATTAGTCTGGAATGTCTTATATCAGAAAACAAAAAAGATTACTGGGGTTGTGTCAAATGGACGCAGGAGCCAACCTGAATAAGCTCTCACATGCCAAAGACAAGAAAATTTGAATCAGAATAATGGCTCAATGGATTAAAACACACACAAAATACATAAAAGTCTGTGAGTTTGTAGTGTTCATGCCTTCCAAAACAAGAGAAAACACCCTATGTCTACCATTGGAGGTTACTAGGGGACCAGCTCATTATTTTCAAAGTTAATAAACAAAGGGAGAGAATCAAACATTTATCCTGGCTTTCTTGACAAGCTATATTTCAAAATCAAATACTTGAGGAAATGTTTTTCGTTACAGATAAATATGGCTAATAAATGCAGAAGAAATGATAAATTTTAAAAATCACATTTTTGTTATTCTTAAGGAAATCGTGTATCATGGATACTAAAACTATTAGATGAATGTTTAATGGGATATTGTATTAGATGGATCAGGCTCAACAACACCTACCTACTGATCAATTCTAGCATCACTAAAAGTAGGAGAACAATATACTATGTGCCTCCTGTTGTGATGCAGCAAGAAGTACATAGTTCTACCTATGAGTCTTGTTTTATATATATATATATATACACACACATACATATATATGTTCATAAATATATACCTTTTAAACTAAGGTGCTTCTACATGTAGTATCAATTATAAGGATATACTAGTAAAAAAATAAATATTTACAAAATACCACAAGGAATTATTCAGCCATGTTCTGAATGTGGGACATGTACATACTGAAAATATTTATGGACGGAGTGATATATCCAGGATTTGATTTTAAATTATTCAAGGAATAAAGAAAAGGGATAGATGAAAAAATATTGGCAAAATGTTGATAATTGTTCAAGCTGAGTGACAGGTACATGGGGTTTATTATATATTCTTTCTAATTTTGAATTTGAAAAACTCCATGATTAAAAAATTTTTAAATAACAATAAAGGCAGTGAAGGGTTAACATTTTTTTTTCTGATTATAGTTTTGAATCATCCTAAACCTAGTTACAGGGAAAGTTCTCCTTTTCATTGCTTTTTAGATAATTTGTAATTTCTTTTTAATATCTTCTTTGATTAATGGATTATATAGTAGTGTAGTGTGCTTCTGAATTTTCAGGTATGTAAGGTTTTGGACCAAGACTTTCATTTATTCTGAAATTTATATGATTACAATTAGATAGCTTGTTTTGCAAAATCTCTGCCTTTAAAAATTCCTTTAAGTTTGATTTGTAATAAAGTATGTAACATTTTTTTAATAAATGGCCAATGTGTATAGAAAAAAATTATCTCTTTCTTACCATCTCACCCCGGCATTACTGGCACGAATCAAAAACACTGGAAGTAACAAATGTTGGAGGGGCTGCGGGGAGATGGGAACTCTTATGCACTGCTGGTGGGAATGCAAAATGATACAACCATTTTGGAAAATGATATGGCG
>NW_004443996.1:1377719-1382499 GCF_000243295.1 Trichechus manatus latirostris
AATATGTTGTGGGGTTGTTAACCAATGTCATAAAACAACATGTGTACTACTGTTTCATGAGAAACTATTTGTTCTGTAAGCCTTCACCTGAAGTTCAATAAAATATAAAAAAAAAGAAAAAAAATTATCTCTTTCTATGTGCCTTTGAATCAGCTTTACTCTTTGCATTATGCAATTCCTTTGTGTTCACATATACTATAACCCACTACATCAATCCTTTTCTGAAAAAGGTATTTAATAAGCCATTATAATTATTGTTGTTGTTAGCTGTCCTTGAGTCATCCCCCTTCTCATGGAGACCCATACACCAAAAGATCAGACCATTGTGATCCATAGGGTTTTCACTGGCTGATTTTTGGAAGTTGATTGCCAGGCCTTTCTTCCTAGTCTGTCTTAGTCTGGAAGCTCAGCTGAAACTTGTTTAGCATCATAGCAACATGCAAATCTCCACTGACAGATGGGTGATGACTGCACATGAGGTGCATTGGCCGAGAATAGAACCTGGGTCTCCTGCATAGAAGGTGAGTATTCTATCACTGAAGGACCACTGCCCCCATAGAATTGTGGTTTAAAACACTTTATCTTTCTGTTTCAATTTTTTTTGCCTTACTTAAACTATATTGCTTTTTTTTATGCTTACAGGTTTATGACTACAATTTCATAAAAATATGCTGTTTATTACTATATAATATTCATTTACTCTTTACTGCTTTTTACCTTAAACGCTACCTTTTCTAAACTAATATTGCCAATTTTGAATTTTTTTTATTGGTATTTTCCTGCTATCTCTTTACCCATCATTTTCAACCTTTATCATTTCTTAAAGTTTGTATACTGTAAACTACACATTGCTGGCATTTTTCTTTTACCCATATCCAACAGGAGTTTTTTTTTTTTTTTTTTTTTTTTTTTGGTTGTTGTTCGTTTGAATAGTCAGTCTAAGATTAATTAGTAATAAAATTGCTTTAATTCACTTCATAGTATTTTTGTAAAAATCTTTTATGACAGTATAGTTCCATTTACTCCTACCATACTTTGTACTATTGTCATAAATTTCAAATTTGCATATGTTCTAAAACTCAAAATATATTATTATTTTTGCTTTAAATAGTAAATTGTCTTTTATTTTTTCCATCAGACTTGCAGTGGTATAAATCCCAAGGATAACGAGACAATGTCTTACATACTTTGGACATGTTATCTAGAGGGACCAGTCCCTGGAGAAGGACATCATGCTTGGTAAAGTAGAGGGCCAGTGAAAAAGAGGAATATCCTCGACAAGATGGATTGGTACCGTGGCTGCAACAATGTGCTCAAGCATAACAACAATTGTGAGGATGGCACGGGACAAGGCAGTGTTTCGTTCTGTTGTACTTGGGGTCACTGTGAGTCCGAACCAACTCGATGGCACCTAACAACTTACATGCAATAAAATTCACCTTTTTGTAATGCGAATTTGATGAAATTTGACAAATGTATACAATTTTGTAATCACCATCACAATAAAAGATGCCCTTGTTCACTTTTTTAATCACTTCTCACCAACTACTCCCAATTTCTGGCAGCCACTGCTCTCTGATTTCTGCTCCTATAGTTTACCGTCTTCAGAATGTTCGATAAATGTAATTATACAATATGTAGTCTTTTGTATACGGCTTCTTACACTTTGCATAATGCTCTTGTGATTCATCCATGCTGTTGTGTGTATCAGTAATTCATTCATTTTTATTGCTGAATAGTATTCCAATATATAGATGAACTACAATTTGTTTTTCTATTCACCAGACATTTGGTTGTTTCCTTTATAAAATTATTATTATTAATAAAGCTGCTATAAACACTGATGTACAGGTCTTTGTGTTAACATATGTTTTCATTTCTCATGCTGAAATACCTGGATGTATGCTTAACTGTATAATAAAGTACCAAACTTTTCCAGAATTACTGAACCATTTTACATTCTCACCAGCAATTGTACAAAAGTTACAACGGTCAGCATTCTTACAAGCAATCTGTATTGTCAGTATTTTTTTTCAACAATTCTGGTAGATGTGAAGTGGTATCTTATTGTGGTTTTAATTTGAATTTATTTAATAACTAACAATAGTGAACATCTTGTCGTGTGGTTATTTGACATCCATCTCTCTTCTTTGGTAAAGTGGTCACATCTTTTGCCCCCACCCTACCATTTTTTTTTTGTTGTTGTTAGGTTGTCCTTTTACTACTGAGTTGTGAGTGGTCATTATATAGTTTAGCCACAAGTCTTTTCTTTCTCAGGTATATGTATTAGTTTGCACTTTTAGTTTCACTAAGGTCAACAAGATTTTCTTCTATGTTTTCTCTCAAAAGTTTTATATTTTAAGTTTTACATTTAGATATAATATTCATTTTGAGTTAATTTTTTTTTATCATTCAAGTTAAGGTTTGAAGTTCTCTTCTTAATACGCATATCCAATTCTTCCAGCACTAATTGTTGAAAAGTTATCCATTGCACATTGAATTACCTTGGCACACTTGTCAGGAATCAATTTATCATGTACATGAAAGTCTATTTCTGCAATCTTTATGTTTCTCATTTAAATTTCTATATCTATGCTAATACCACATTATATTGATTACTCTTGCTTTATAATATAGTATAAAAAACCAATTGCTTTTGAGTGGATTCCACCTCATGGTGACCCCATGTGTGTGAGAGTAGAAGTGTACTCCATAGGGTTTTCAATGGTTGATTTTTTGTAAGTAGATCACCAGGCCTTTCTTCCAAGATGCCTCTGGGTGGACTCGAACCACCAAACTTTTGATTAGCAGCTGAGCACATTAACTGTTTTTACCTTCCAAGGACTTCATAATTTAGTATGAGCCCATCAAATTTGTACTTCTTTTTCAAAATTGTCTCAGATATTTGAGATAATTTGCTTTTTCCATATAAATTTTTAGAGCTATTTTGTCAATTTCTTAAAAAAAAAAAAAAATTACCTGCTGGGATTTTGTTTGGGATTGGCTTGAACCTGTAGATCAGTTGCGGAGAATTGGCTTCTTTACAATATTGAGTCTTCTATTATTTAAAACAAAGGAATATTTGGGTCTCTTAATTTTCTTTCTCAATATTTGGTAGTTTTCAGCATACAAATATTGAACACTTGTTTACATTTTTAAATTTCAATTTCCAGTTGTTCACTGATAGTTTATAGAAATACAATTATTTTTTGTATATCGACCTTGTATCCCAAAACTTTGCTAAACACTCTCATTAGTTCTAGTAGCTTTTAAAGAATCTAAGAAGGGAAAAAATAGTCTTTTACATTTACTCTAATTTTACCATTTCCAGTGATACTTATACCTGAATGTTATAATTTCAAGCTAGTATATTTTCTTCTCTGCTGAAGAACTTCTTTTAACATTTTAGTGTCGATCTACTGGTGATAAATTTTCTCGGGTTTTGTTTGTCTGAAAATGTTTAAATGCTCTTTTCCTACTTGAAAGTTATTTTTATTAGATATAGAACTCTAGGTTGGCACATTTTTCAGCATTTTAAAAATACCATTCCATTGACTTCTGGATTCCTATCTTTTTACTAAAAACACAGCCAACATAATTCTTAGTACTGTTTCTCTGTAAATAAAATGTCTCCCATGCTCTCTGGCTAATTTTACGATTTTCTGTTCATGTTCGATTTTCAGTACTTTGACTAGCATGTGCTTAGATTCAGCATGGGTTCTGCAGAGCTTTTTACATCTCTGTGTTGAAGTTTTGAATATAATTAAAAAAATTACCATTATTTTCTCACATACTTTTTCTGCTTTGTTTTCTCCCTCCTCTCCTGAAATTCCAATTAAGGCATTTTAGACCACTTGCTATTGTTCCAAAGATCACTGAATTTTTGTTAAGTTTTTAGAATCTATTTTTAGCAGTCCTTCAGTTTGGAAAATTATATTGATCCGTCTTCATGTTTACTGAATTTATTGTGTGGTGTCAAATCTTCTGGTAAGACCTTCATTTTTTTTTTTTTAATTTCAGATACTGTGTTTTTCATTTCTGAGATTTCCATTTAGTGTTTCTTTATCTTTCTTAAAATTCTCCCTCTTTTCTCTATGGTATTCATCTTCTCTTGTAAATCCTCAAAAATAGTAATAGTAGCTGTTTGAAAAGTATCTGTCTGCTAGTTCCAACATCTGGCTTATCTTTGGATATGCTTCTATTGACCATTTCTCTTGATTATAGTTCACATTTTTATGGGGAGATGGGTAAGGTTGTGTGTCAACTTGGCTGAGCCATAACTCTCAGTGGTTTGGCAGTTATATAATGATGTAGTTTGGCAGTTATGTAATGATCTAATTATCCTATATTTTATGATATAATGTAATCACCTCCATGATGTGATCTGATGTTATCAGCCAATTGGTTGTAAGGGGATTTTCTTTAGGGGCATGGCCTGCATCCAATATGTATAGACATTCTGGCAAAGCTCACTGACTTTTGCTCGCTCTGGATCCTGCATCCAGCTTGTCATCATCTGACATCCAATTCTTGGGACTTGAGCTAGCAGCCTGCCATATTGATTACTGATCATGGTTTTGCCAACCTCTGCAGCCTGTGAGCCAACAGCCTGTCATCTGACCTGCTGATCTTGTGTTCATCAGTCCATGCAGCTATGCAAGTCAGGAGAAGCCTGAAGTCTGCTGCCTGACCCACAGATTTGGGACCTGCCAGCCTCTACAATAATGTGAGCCGTTTCCTTGAGATAAATCTCTCTCTCTGTATGTATATGTGTATATAT
>NW_004443996.1:1382855-1419217 GCF_000243295.1 Trichechus manatus latirostris
TATATACACATATATATACATATATACACATATATACACATATATATACATATATATATACGTATATATATGTGTATATATATGCTTTTACTAGTTTTGCTTCTCTAGAGAACCCAACCTAAGACATTTGGTACTGATAGTGGTTCTAGAGAAACAAAATTGTAAGGATGAGTTTTCTAAAATGGTTCTCAAGTCTGGTTAGTCTTAAAGATGTTGATGACTGCTTCCAGTAGTAAAGAGGGCACTGCTAATCCATGGTGTGAGGTAGCAATAGAAATACACAAAATATCATTGCCAATAGATTAAGTATTGGTGAAGGGTGAGGTTCTGAGTGATCACATATTTGATACTTTTCTACAATTTTATCGGAATGAGAAGTATAAGGAAGCTGGTTGTTTGGTCCTAGTTTTGCTAGACAAGGTGGTGAAAGAAAGAGACGAGCCAGGGCTTCAGAGTCACAATTCAAGCACCACATAAACCAGCTCAAATTTGCCACTTGAGTCCTGAAAGAAAGCCTTTTTCCTTATATAACAGAGCTGGTATTGCTGAAAACCAAACCTAGAGTCTTATTATGAGAGTGGCTGAATTACAATGCCAGTTGAATTCCCCATGGTGTCTGAAGTTAAAGTGAAGGCATTGGTTGGGAAGAAATGGGAACCTGAAACTTGGGATGGGAACATATCGGCAGATAATCAGGAAGCTGGGAACACTGAGCCCCTAAATTCCATTGAATAACTCCTGCCAACAGAAGCACCCCTCTCACTCCCATCTGAAGAGATTATTCCATCTTTATCTGTTAAGCCATCCTGCCCAGTAAAACCAATAGCCTCTCCACTCCCATAGGATGAGATTAATCCAGCTGTGTCTGAAGAGTCTTTGTCTGAGATATTGCCTGGAGTGGCATCTAAGTCTTTCCCTGGGCAGATGTCTGAGTCATTGCTTGGGGCATCACCTGAAGTCAATGCCTTATAAGACATTGATGAATATTCTCAGAACACAACCCCACCATCCATTTTTTTTCTTCTAGACCTATACCCAGACTTCAGTCCCAGCGAGCTCCAAAAGGTGAAGTACAAAGTGTGACCCAGAAAGAGGTACAGTACACTCCAAAAGAACTGTTTGACTTTTCTAATACGTATAAACAGAAATGTGGGGAATGTGTGTAGGAAAGTCTATTAAGGGTATAGGATAATGGAGCAAGGATCATAAAGTTGAATCACTCTTGGTTTGCTGATAAGAGCCCATTAAGCACAGATTCTTCATTCAATGTTTCAGCTCTAGAGATTACAAGAGGATCTAATAGTTTATTTGTTCAGGTCAGTGAAGCATGGGTTATGCAGTGGCCTACACTAAATCACGTTGAAGTAACAGACCTGCCTCGGTATACTGTAGAAGAAGATATCCAAAGGATTAGGGAAATTGCATGTTAGAGTGGATTTATCAGGTTAGACCCACAGACCCACATATGGAGTGCCCAGAGGACACACCTTTTAAAACAATGGTGAGGAACAAATTTGTGAAGGGAGCCTAGCATCTTTGAAGACTGCTGTGATTGCTACTTTAGATCAATCATATTTGACAGTGGTAACTGCCCTAACTACCCTAAATGACAGCTAACTACAGTTGGATTGATTGGACCCCATGATAGTAGGGGCTAAGTGGCTGCACTCAATCGACAAAGACAAGATGGGCGTGGTTACCATAATGGACAGCGGAGTCAAAGCAGTAAACAGAATAGTCTGATATGTTTGGACTTATAGCATTGGCAACTTAGTAATGGTGTCCCTAGGAGTAAAATAGATGGGAAATTTTACTATTTACTTGATTTGTACAAGCAGAAGAGTTCTAGGTCAATTTAATGGCAGTCTAACGCGAATCACTGGAATAGAGAGTCACGGCCCCTCAATCAATTCCCAGACTTGAGCCAGTTTACAGACCCACAACCCCTTGAATGAAAGGGAGTCTGGGTCCCCTTGAGGAAGGATCCCAGTACGCTGCCAAAAATTTATCCTGTTAATCTCTCTCCCAACCTCCCCCAAAGGGATCTACAACCTTTTATGAAAGTGACTGTTCTTTGGGGAAAAAGAAATAATCAAGACTTTTCAGTGATTACTGGATACTGGTTCTGAACTGACACTAATTCCTGGAGACCCAAAACATCACTGTGGCCCACTGTTCAGAGTGGGGCATATGGAGGTCAGGTTATTAATGGAGTCTTAGCTTATGTCTGTCTCACAGTAGGTTCAATGAGTCCCTGAACCCATCGTGTAGTGATTTCCCCAGTTCCAGCATGCATAATTGGAGTAGATATACTTAGCAAATGGCAGATCACCCACATTGGATCCCTGACAAGTAGAGTAAGGGGTATTATGATAGTAAAAGCTAAGCGGAAACCATTAGAATTGCCCTTACCTAGAAAAAAATAGTAAACTGAAACCAATACTGCATTCCTGGAGGGATTGCAGAAATTACTGTCATGATCAAGTACCTGAAGGATGCAGGGGTGGTGATTCACACCACATCCCCATTCAACGTGCCTATTTGGCCTGTGCAAAAATAAATAAAAAAGACATCTTGTTAGAATGACAGTGGATTATCGAAAACTTAACCAGGTGGTGACTCCAATTGCAATTGCTGTTCCAGATGTGTTTTCATTGGTTGAGCAAATTAATACATTTCCTGGGACCTGTTATGTAGCTATTGATCTGGCCAACACTTTTTTCTTAATTCCAGTTTTAAAGGAACACCAGAAGCAGTTTGTCCAGCTGGCAAGGCCACCAATACACCTTCTCTGTCCTACTTAAGGGGTGTAACAACTCTCCAGCCCTATGTCATAATTTAGTCCACAAGTACTTTGATTGCCTTTCGATACCACAAGACTTCACGCTTGTCTATTACATTCATGACATTATGCTGACTGGACCTTGTAAAGAAGAAGTGTCAAATACTCTGGACTTACAGGTAATACATTCTCAAGCTAGAGGGTGGGAAATTAATCCAACAAAAATTCAAGCACCTTCCACCTCAGTGAAATTTCTAGGGGTCCAGTGGTGTGAGGCATGTGGAGACATCCCTTCTAAACTGAAGAATAAGTTATTGCATCTGGTCTCTCCCACAACTGAAATGAAGCACAAAACCTGGCGGGCCTTTTTAGATTTCGAAGACAACATATCCCTCATTTGGATGTGCTACTCCAGTCTGTTTATCAAGTGACTCGAAAAGCTGCTAGTTTTGAGTGGGGTCCAGAATAAGAGAAGGCTGTGCAACAGGTTCAGGATGACTACAAGTTGCTCTACCACTTGGGCCACATGATCCAGATGATCCAATGATGCTTGAAGTGTCAGTGGCAGACAGAGATGCTGTTTGCTATCTTCCCAGTCCCCTATTGGTGAATAACAGAATAGACCCTCAGGATTTTGGAGCAAAGCTCTACCATCCTCTGCAGATAACTGGTATCCTTTTGAGAAACAGCTTTTGGCTTATTACTGGGCTTTGGTAGAGACTGAACGCATAACTATGGGCCACCAAGTCACCATCCAGCCTGAGGTGCTCATCATGAACTGGCTGTGGTCTGACCTATAGAGCCACAAAGTCAGACGTGCACAGCAACACTCCATCATTAAGTGGTAGTGGTATATACAAGATTGGGCCTGAGCAGGACCTTAAGGCACAAGTAAGTTCATGAGGAAGTGGCTCAAATACCCAAAGTCTCCCCTCTTGTCACATTACCTTCCCTCTCCTGGTCAGCACCTATGGCATCATGAGGCGTTCCTTATGATCAGTTGACAGAGGAAGAGAAAAGTTGTGCCTGGTTTACAAATGGTTCTGTGTAACGTGCAGGTACCACTTGAAAGTGGAGAGCAGCAGCACTACAGCCCCTTCCTAAGACCTCCCTGAAGGACAGTGGTGAAGGAAAACCTCCCAATGGGCGGAAATTCGAGCATTGCACCTGATGGTTCACTTTGCTTGGGAAGGAGAAATGGCCAGATGTGCAATTGTATACTGATTGTTATACTCTTGACAATGGTTTGTCTGGATGATCAGGAACTTGGAAGGAACACGACTGGAAATTTGGTGACAAGAAGTTTGGGAAAGAGGTATGTTGATAGATCTGTCTGAATGGGCCAAAGAAGTGAAGTTATTTGTGTTTCATGTAAATGTTTAACAAAAGGTGACCTCAGCAGAAGAGGACTTGAACAATCAAGTGGGTAAGATGTGGAAACTAGTCATCCTCTTTCCCCAGCTCCTCCGGTAATTGCCCAATGGACTTGTGAATGAAGTGGCCAAAGGGGCAGGGATTGAGGTTATGCATGAGCTCAGCAACATGGGCTTTCACTCACCGAGGCTGACTTGGCTACAACCACTGCTGAATGCCCAATCCGCTAGCAGCAAAGACCAACACTGAATCTCCCATATGGCAACATTCTACAAGGTGATCAGCCAGCAACTTGGTGGCAGTTTGATTACACTGGACCATTTCTGTCATGGACAGGGCGACATTTTATTCTTACTGGGATAGACACTCTGGATATAGATTTACCTCCCCTGCACACAATTAATTCTGCCAAAACTACCACCCGTGGACTCACAGAATGCCTTATCCAACATAGTGGTATCTCACACAGTATTGCCTCAGATCAAGGGACTTACTTCACAGCAAATGAAGTGTGGCAATGGTCCCATGCTTATCGAATTCACTGGTCTTACCATGTTCCCTATCATCCTGAAGCAGCTGGCTTGATACAAAGATGGAACGGCTTTCTAAAGACACATTTATGGGCCCAGCTAGGTGGCAATACCTTGGTGGGTCGGGGCAATGTTCTCCAGGAGGCAGTATATGATCTAAACCAGCGTCCAATATATGGTGCTGTTTCTCCTGTAGCCAGGATTCATGGGTCCAGGAATCAAGGGGTGAAAATGGGAGTGGCACCACTCACTATTACCCCTAGTGATCCACTCGCAATAATTTTGTTTCTTGTCCCCACAACTTTATACTCTGCTGGTCTGGAGGTCTTAGTTTCAAAAGGAGGAATGTTCCCACCAGGAGACACAACAATGATTCCATTGAAGTGGAAGTCAATAATGCCTCCTGGCCACTTTGGGCTCCTCATGCCTCTGGATTAACAGGCAAAAAAGGGAGTTACCATATTGGTTGGTGTGATTGATCCTCATTACCAAGGGAAAATCATATTGATATTACATAATAGAGGTGAAGAAGAGTATATGGGATACAGGAGATCCCTTAGGATGTCTGTCAGTATTACCATTCCCTGTGATTAAAGACAATGGAAAACTACAGCAACCCAATTTCAACATGACTATTAATGGCTCAGACCCTTCAGGAATGAAGGTTTCGGTCACCCCACCAGACAAAGAACCACGACCAGCTGAGGTGCTTGCTGAGGGCAAAGGGAATATGGAATGGGTGGTGGAAGAAGGTAGTTCTAAATACAGTTGTGACCACGTGACCAGTTGTAGCAATGAGGACTGTAGTTGTTATGAGTATTTGTATTCCTTCCTTGTATGCGTGCATCAAATATTTTTGTTTTCTACACTTATAAAATATAAGATGTAAACGGGGCTAGCGCGTTTTTGGTTGTACACATACTAGTTGTACCATGTTAGGCGCAAGTATGACTATAATTGTCTTCATTTAGAGATTGTGTGTGGTTTAAGAATACGTGTTCAGGTGCCAAGTTGACAAGGGGTGGACTTTGATGGTTAAGGTTGTGTGTCAACTTGGCTGGGCCATGATTCTCAGTGGTTTGGCAGTTACGTAATTATGTAGTTATCTTCCGTTTTGTGATATAATGTAATAAACTTCATAATGTGATCTGAAGTGATCAGACAATCAGTTGTAAAGGGAGTTTCCTCACTGGTGTGGCTTGCATCCAATACATATGGACCTTCTGGCATAGCTCTTTGGCTTTTGCTCACTCTGAATCTTGCATCCGGCTTGTCATCATCTGACTTCCGATCTTGAGACTTTTGGCAGTGCCCTGTCGTATTGCCTGCAGATTTTGGAATTCTTCAGCTTCTGTAAGCTGTGAGACAGCAGCCTACCATCTTACCTGTCAATCTTGGGTTAGTCAGCCCCTGAAGCTACATAAGTTAGAAGACGCTTTTAGTCTGATGCTGACCCACGGACATGAGACTTGCCAGACTTTACAACAAAGTGAGCTATTTCCTTGAGATATATATATATAAATATATATATATCTCACTGGTTTTGCTTCTCTAGAGAATCCAGCCTAAGATACATGCCTAGTAAAATATACATTATATACTGGAATTTGTGGGTGATAGGTTGTAGAGACTCTGAAGTCTGCTATTATACTCTGAAGAATATTGAGTTGATGTCCTTCCATATTTTGTTATCAATTTTGTACTGCTTTTTTTATTATTTCTCCTTATATTTATTTTTCAAGGTTTGATCAATTTGTTTTTCATTCTACTCTTCCCTTTCAAATTTGTGCTATTGTTTTTCATCCCATTAATAATTATTGTCTGTTTCCCCACACTCATCATCAGACACATATTTCCTAACAAATGAACTATTATTTCACCCCAATGTAATTTTGTCAATCATATTGATATATTTTCCATATACTTCCTTTTCCACTCTAATAAAGTTAATCCTTTAGAATACTAATACTACGGTTCTGTCCTTCCTTTGTCTTCTGTTCACCCTGGAGCAGCCCTGACCAAATAAATCTATTGGAATACTTTTACTTTCAACCTCTCCATGATCCTTTTAATTCCTATTTGTTGCTTAGATAGTATACCTAAGCTTAAAGAACTGAAAAAAATAATTCAAGCCTTGAGCTGCAATATTGACGGATTCTATGGGGAAAACATTAATCTACGCAAGAATTATCAAAAGATGGAAGGAATACACTGAGTCACTATACCGAAAAGAATTGGTCGACCTTCAACTATTTCAGGAGTTAGCATATGATCAAAAACTGAAGATAGTGAAGGAAGAAATCAAAGCTGCACTGAAGGCATTGGCAGAAAACAAGTGTCCAGGAATTGATGGACTGCCAACTGAGGTATTTCAACAAACAAATACAGAGTTGCAAGCGTTCACTTGTCTACACCAAGAAATTTGGAAGACAGCTACCTGGCCAACTGACTGGAAGAGATTCATATTAATGCCTATTCCCAACAAAAGTGATCCAACCGAATGTGGAAATTATCGAATTTGGAACAATCGAACAATCATCAATATCACACGCAAGTAAAATTTTACTGAAGATCATTAAAAAGCCGCTGTAGCAGTATATCGACAAGTAACTGCCAAAATTCAAGCCAGATTCAGAAGAGGACGTGGAACCAGGGCTATCACTGCTAATGTCAGATGCATCCTGACCAAAAGCAGAGAAAACTAGAAAGACGTTTACCTGCATTTTATTGACTATGCAAGGCACTCGACTGTGTGAATCATAACAAATTATGCACAACATTGTGAAGAATGGGAATTCCAGAACACTTAATTCTGCTAATGAGGAACCTGTACATGGATCAAGAAGTAGTCGTTCAAACAGAACAAGAGGATATTGCATGGTTTAAAGTCAGGAAAGGTGTGTGTCAAAGTTGTATCCTTTCAAGATACCTATTCAATCTGTATGCCGAGCAAATAATCTGAGAAACCAGACTATATGAAGAAGAATGGGGCATCAGGATTGGAGGAAGACTCATTAACAACCTGCATTATGCAGATGACACAAGCTTGCTTGCTGAAAGTGAAGAGAACTTGACTGATGAAGATCAAGGACCACAGCCTTCAGTATGGATTACAACTCAACATAAATAAAATAAAAATCCTTAAGACTGGACCAATAAGCAACATCATGATAAACAAAGAAAATATTGAAGTCATCAAAGATTTCATTTTACTTGGACCCACAATCAACCCCCATGGAAGCAGCAGTGAAGAAATCAAATGAGACTACCTGGCAACATGCCACTATAGACAAAAGAACCATGCTGTCCCTCCACAGCAAAGATCCAAAAAACTATGTCAAAAAGCCACAAACGTCAATCCTGAAACCCTAAGCATCAAATGAAGAGATAAAGAACTCAGCCAAGACCCAAATGGAATAAGAAGCTGACAGAGAAGAGAGAGTGAGGAGAGATACATGTAGAGATCCCTTATCAGCTAATGCAGCACAGATCTGCCATCTTGGACTCTTATCTGAGATCAGAGTACAGGGGGACAAGAAAGGAGCTTCAGGGAGCTTCCAACAGGAGACAGAACAACCGGTAACCAGCGATATATGATTTCCCACCACCCACCATTCTTCACCCCCACTCGGCCTCCTCTGCCTCCTGCGGCCACAGTCTCTTGGCCGGGAAGCACCAGCTTCACCCCTGTGTCACTTGGATTCCACCTACCCGTACTGGCCAGCTCTCTGAGTGCTATTTGTTGCGTGCTGGTGTTGCTTTTTTCCCCTTCTTTTAATTTCTTCCTTACCTTTTACCACCTCCCCCTCCTTTCTATCAAATACCTGCTCCAACTGCCATCTTTGCTTCTTCCTGAAAGGCTATGAATCAAAGCTTGACTGTGAAACTGCTTACCTTCCGGTGTTGCCAAGCTGGTAGGATCCCCGGAGCTTTTATTTTTAATTTACTCTAATTTGTTCTGTTTTGATTCGTGTTTGTTTGTTTTCTTTTTCTTAACTCAGCTTGGGAGTCACTTCTAGCTGGGCAGTACTGCGCGGCTTGGGAGCTACTCCCTTACTCTGCACAGATGTGCAGTGGGATACCTGAGAGCATTTATTTTTTCTTTTTTTGGTTTTTTTCTTTCTTTTGCTTTCTTCTCTCTCTTTTCCCCCTTTTGTGTTTCTTCATGTCTCAGTTTGTTGTCTCTCTATACTTACCTTCTCTTCCTCTCTCCTGAATAACTGGCACTGTGTGACATCTCTACCCCTTCTAGCCAGCTGTACTTCACGAACTGGGAGCAACTTACACAGTCCTCACACCTACACCAATGGTACCCCTGAAGTCCTTTCTTTCTTTTTTCTTCTTTCTAATTTTTATTTATTCTTTTATTTTTTCCGCTTCTCAGAATCTCATCTCTCCACTCCAATGGCAAGCTCCCTTAGCACTCTTTTATGATTGTTTGTATATTTTTGGCTCCTTTTTCTCTCTCCTCTTTCCCATACCCATCTTAGCTCCACACATCACAATCGACCCCCCTTCTTCCAACCAAACTGCACCGTGTGCTGAACATCACAACCCTAAGAAGAACAGGCACTGTCTACAGGAACCTGTCCTGCACTTATTCCTAGTCTGTCCTGTCAGTCCTACTACATGCCACACACAACCCATCCCAGCAACTCCCCTTCAGCTGGACCTGCCCTGCTGTACAATACCTGAGCGACTGACCCTGCCCATTGGAGAAAGAGGTGAAAAGTATCATGTCTTCAGACAAGCAAACAACCAAGAATGCACAGCCCACCTGATCAGACATAACCAAATTAAACCAAAAAGTAGGAGGAAACAAATAAATCTACAATCAATAAACGAGGAAAATAACTACTGAATGCCCTGAAGACAGAAGACAATAACAAAACATAAATAAAAACGGGACAGGATGGTTCCAGTAGGTATCCAAAATAAAACACCAGATGACTCTCCAGTAAAAGAAAAGACACTAGAACTAGCTGATAGGGAATTTAAATCTCTAATATTCAGAGCCATCCAAGAGTTGAAACAAAAAGCAGACAAAATGAGGAAAAAATAGACAAATTCATGGAAGACGAGGACAAATTAATGGAAAATACAGACAAAAAAGGGAGAATTCAGGAAAATAATAAAGAAACAAAATGCTAAAATAAATTCACAACTAGAAATAATACAAAAACAACAATTAGAAATGCAAAGATATACAAGTTTTCAAAAATGGACAGTGTCATAGAAGGGCTGAAGAGCAGATTTGAAACGGTGGAAGACAGGATCAGAGAAATTGAAGACAACCACTTGGATACAAATCTGTTTGAGGAAAAATCAGAGAAAAGAATGAAGAAAAATGAAGAGACCCTGAGAATTATGTGGAATACAATCAAAAGCAAAAATCTGCAAATGATTGGAGTTCCAGAACAGGGAGAGAAATCAGAAAACACAGAGAGGATCACTGAAGAACTGCTGACAGAAAACTTCTCAAATATCATGAAAGATGAAAAGCTGACCATCCAGGAAGCTCAACAAACCCCATATAGGATAGACCCCAAAAGAAAATCACCAAGGCATATCATAATCACACAAACTAAAACCAAAGGTAAAGAATCTTGAAAGCAGCTCAAAAAAACATAAAGTCACATACAGAGGAGAAACAATAAGACTAAACTTGGATTATTTGTCAGAAACAATGCAGGCAAGAAGGCAATGGGATGCAATATATAAAATCTTGAAAGGGAAAAAAATTGCCAGCCAAGAACAACACATCTTGCAAAACTCTTGTTCAAATATGATGGTGAAATTAGGACATTTCCAGATAAACAGAAATTAAGGGACTATGTAAAAACCAAACCAAACTTACAAAAATTATTAAAGGGAGTCCTTCAATATGAGAACAAACATCATTGGACCACAGGCTGAATCAAGGACACAGGATCGTACCAGCCAGATGCCATCCTAGGAAATGAACTCTCAACGACTATCTAAAACAAAAATAATTACAACAGGGAACCAGAGAGGTTAATCTGTGAATGACGAGAACATCAAAACAATAAAAGAGGGAATAAAGAGTGTAAGTATAGAACCTTCTAAAGGAGAGGAAGGCAAGGCGATAGCAAGTAATAATAGACTGTTTCAAACCTAGGAAGATTAGGGAAAATTTTAAGGTAACCACAAAGAAAGTTAACAAACCTACTCATCAAAAGAAAAAAAAAAAAAGAAAAACATAGAGTCTGAGAAAAAAAAATGTACAAAAACAAAAGAAATGAAAAAAATTCCACATACAAAAGGAATTCAGCACAAGAGAGTAAGAGGAACAATGAAAACGTCAGCACCACAACAAAAAAAGCACCTCAAAATGACAGCAATGAACTCACACCTGTCGATAATTACACTGAATGTAAATGGCCTAAATGCATACATAAAGAGTTGGAGAGTAACAAAATGGATAAAAAAAACAGGATCCATCAATATGCTGTCTATAAGAGACACACCTTAGAAACAAAGATGTAAATTTATAAAAAATCAAAGGATGGAAAAAAATATATCAAGCAAACAGCTACCAAAAAAGAGCAGGAGTGACAATAGTAATCTCAGACAAAATAGATTTTAAAACAATATTCACCATAAAAGACAAACGAGGACATTATATAATAATTAAGGGGATGATCCATCATGAAGAGATAACCATAATAAACATCTATGCACCCAATACCAAGGCTCCAAAATACACAAAACAAACTCTAACATCACTGGAAAGAGAGATTGGCAGTTCCACAATAATAGTAGGAGATTTCAACACACCACTCTCAGTAAAGGACAGAACAACTAAGAAGAAACTCAACAAAGATACAGAAGACCTAAAGGGCACGATCAGTCAACTTGACCTCACAGAAATATATAGAACACTCCACCTAACAGCTACAAAGTACACATTCTTTTCCAATGCACATGGAACGATCTCCAGAATAGACCACATCTTAAACCACAGAGCAATCCTCAAGAAGATCCAAAAAGTTGAAATAATACAAAGTATCTTCTCTGACCACTATGCCATCAAGGTAGAAATTAACAGGAAGAGCAAGGAAAAAAAGTCAATTACATGGAAACAGAATAACACCTTGCTTACAAACCACAGGGTATAGAAAAAATCAGAGATGGAATCAAAAAATTCCTAGAATCAAACGAGAATGAAAACATCATGCCATACCTTTGGGACACAGCAAAGGCAGTCCTCAGAGGACAATTTATAGCAATAGATGCACACATCAAAAAAGAAAAAAGGGACAAAATCAAAACATTAACTACACAACTCGAACAGAAAGACAACAGCAAAAAAGCCACAGCCACTAGAAGAAAGGCTATCATAAAGTTAAGAGCAGAAATAAATCAAATAGACAACAGAAAAACAATATAGAAAGAAACAACAAAACCAAAAGTTGGTCCTTTGAAAAGATCAACAAAATTGACAAATCACTGGCCAGACTGACAAAAGAAAAACAGGAGAGGACCCAAATAACCCAAATAAGAAATGAAATGGGAGACATTACAACAGACTCAACTGAAATAAAAAGGATCATAACAGAGTATTATGAAAAACTATACTCCAACAAATTTGAAAACCTAGAGGAAATGGAGAAATTTCTAGAAACACACTACCTACCCAAACTAACACAAAGTGATATTGAAAATCTGAACAGAATCATAACAAGAGAAGGAGATTGAAAAGGAAAAAAAAACAAAAAACAAAAAAAAAAAACAAACAAAACTGCCAACAAAAAAAAAAAGCCCTGGCCCAGATGGCTTCACTGGAGAATTCTACCAAACATTCAGAGAAGAGCTTATACCAGTACTACTCAAACTATTTCAGAATATGGAAAAGGAAGGGACACTTCCAAATTCATTCTAGGAAGCCAGCGTAAGCCTGATACTGAATCCAGGCAAAGACGTCCCCCCCCAAAATAAAACATCACAGACCAATACCTCTCATGAATATAGATGCAAAAATTCTCAATAAATTTCTAGCCAATACAATTCAGCATCAGATCAAAAAAAATAATACACCACGACCAAGTAGGATTCATACTAGCTATGTAAGGATGGTTCAACATTAGAAAATCAATCAAAGTAATCCACCACATAAAGGGAAAGCAAAGAACCACATGATCATCTCAGTTGATGCAGAGAAGGCATTCAACAAAGTCCAACACCCATTCCTGATAATAACTCTCAATAAAATAGGTATAGAAGGGAAATTTCTCAACATAATAAAAGGCATCTATGCAAAACCAACAGCCAACATCATTCGTAATGGAGAGAAGCTGAAAACATTCCCCTTGACAACAGGAACAAGGCAAGGATGCCCTTTTTCACCACTCTTATTTAACACTGTGCTGGAAGTCCTAGCTCAAGCAATAAGTTAAGAAAAAGAAATAAAGGACATCCAAATTGATAATGAAGACGTTAAAGTGTCCCTGTTTGCGGATGATATGATACTATATATAGAAAACCCTAAAGACTCCAAGAGGAAACTACTGGAACTGATAGAAAGTTTCAGCAGAGTAGCAAGATACAAGCTGAACATACAAAAATTGGTTGGATTCCTATACACTGATACAGAGAACAATGAAAAGGAAATCAGGAAAACAATACCATTTATAATAGTCCCTAAAAAAATAAAATGCTTAGGAATAAATCCAACCAGGATTGTAAAAGACCTATACAAAGAAAACACTACTGCAAGAAGCCCAAAGGGATCTACATAAATGGAAAATCATACCATGCTCATGGATAGTTAGACGCAACATTGTGAAAACGACAATTCTACCCAAAGAAATTTACAAATAGAATGCAATCCTGATCCAAATACCAACAACATTCTTTAAAGAGATGGAAAATCTAATCATTAAATTTATATGTAAAGGGAAGAAGCCCCAGATAAGTAAAGCACTATTGAAGAAGAAGAATAAAGTAGGAGGACTCGCTCTACCTGACCTCAGAATCTATTATACAGCTACGGTAGTCAAAACAGCCTGGTATTGGTACAATGACAGATACATTGACCAATGGAACAGAACTGAGAACCCAGATGTAAATCCATCCACCTGTAGTCACCTGAGCTTCTACAAGGGCTCAAATTCTATCAAATGGGGAACAGATAGTCTTTTTTACAAATGGTGCTCGCAAAACTGGATGTCCATCTACAAAAAAATGAAACAGGACCCATACCTCACACTGTATACAAAAACTAGTTCAAAATGTATCAAACACCTAAACATAAAGCCCAAAACTATAAAGTTCATAGAAGAAAAAATAAGACCAACCCTACAGACCCTAATACACACCATTAAGAGGATACAAACCATAACCAGCAACACACAAACACCAGAAGATAAGATTGATAACTGGGATCTTCTAAAAATTAAACACTTATGCTCATCAAAAGACTTCACCAAAAGAGTTAAAAGAGAACCTACAGACTGGGAAAAAATTTTGGACGTTACAAGTCAGAGAAAAGTTCTAATCTCTAAAATCTACAAGAAAATCCAACACTTCTACAACAAAAAGACAAATAATCCAATTAAAAAATGGGCAAAGGAAATGAACAGACACTTCACCAAAGAAGACTTTGAAGCAGCCAACAGACATATGAGGAAATGCTCTTGATCAGTAGCCGTTAGAGAAATGCAAATTAAAACCACAATGAAACACTATCTCAACCCGGCATTACTGGCACAAATCAAAAAAACTGGAAATAGTAAACTTTGGAGAGGCTGTGGGGCGTTCAGAACTCTTATGCATTGCTGGTGAGAATGCAAAATGATACAACCATTTTAGAAAATGATATGGCGCTTCCTTAGAAAGTTAGAAATAGAAATACCGTACTATCCAGCAATCCCACTCCTAGGAGTATATCCTAGAGAAATAAGAGCAGTCACACAGATAGACATATGCACACCCATATTCATTGCAGCATTGCTCACAATAACAAAAAAAATTGAAACAACCTAGATGCCCATCAACAGATGGATGGATAAACAAACTATGGGACATACATACAATGGAGTATTATGCAACGATAAAGAACAATGATGAATCTGTGAAGCACCTCATAACATGGATGAAACTTGAGGACATTATGCTGAGTGAAATAAGTTAATCACAAAAGGACAAATATTGTATGAGACCTCTATTATAAAAACTTATATAAAATTTACACACAAAAAGAAAGAATCTATTCAGTGGATAAGTGGTAACTTTAGTGAAGGGTAACACAGTGCACAATACTGGGGAAACCAGCACAACTTGTACAAGGAAAGGTCATGGAAGGTCCATAGACACATCCAAACTGTCTTGTATGAAATAGACTGAAATTGGGAAAATATGAGGAAGTACTGTTGAGTAATAATGGAAGCAGGACCAAAACCCTACTTTCCTCTTTCTTTCGTATTTAAACCCTATACAACTCTACTGTCTTCATTAAGCCTTCTTTAAATATTATAACACCTAGACCACCTCAAGCACTACAGCATAATTTGCTTTGTAACTATATAACCTGTTGTAATATATAATAACGGTTTGATACGCGTTAGACTAGTTCCCTCACATAAAGTATACCTCCCTTAAAGGCAGAAACCAACAGTTTATCATCTTTTGAACGTAGCAGTGTGCTGAGCATATTGTAACAGCTCTGTAAGTAATAAATGTATTGATTATAATTTCCTTGAAATATTTTTAATATGTAGGTTTTCAAGATTGTGGTTCAGTAACATCTAAGGGGATTGCTTTGACTCGTTTATGTATAATACAGTTATCTAAAATACTGAAAGCTTGTTGTCAAAAGGCTTCTTTCACATATTTTTAAAGCCAAATTTAAAAGTGATAAATGCAGTATAAAGGAATACAGATTGGATCATTGCCATCTCAAATACAAAGTAAAACATTTGGGATAGTATCATCTAGTAACACTTAAACACCTGAAGGATTTTAACATTGAGAAAACACGGATTACCCTTTGATATGGCATTTAATATTTCAATATGTTTTAAGGTGCAAACTTGGAAAGATTAGATTGATATTGGCCTGAAGGTTGTTATAACAAACCAGATGATTCTAACACATATCGAAAGAAGAAAGGCAAATATATTGTCATTAGAAAATACTTTTGGGTCACAGTACAGTGTGAATTTATCTGGCATATATAGCTAACATCTTTTTTAATCACCCAAAAAATGCTGACTGAATATTTCCTAAGCAACTGCCATGTTACTATGGGGGACAGATTCTAAAAATACAGTTCCTGCCTTCACTGCTCAGAGGCAAAATTGCTAATGGTGACAGACTCTAAACATAAAGCTACATAAAACAAATCCTGGTCCATCTCTGCAATCATTGTATGGAAAGGAGAAAATAAGAGATGCTGACACACTTATACATTTTTGTTTGTTTCTTTGTTTATTTAATGAATGACACTTCAGCCTTACAAATATGATGAAAAGAAGGATGGCTGTTATTGTATTATAATCCCAATGGGTTACTAATTATTGTTTCAGAATTCAGATATAGTAACTTTCAAATATCATGATTTTTATTGCTCTTAAAATTTAAAATTATAGATTTATTCAACATACAAAATAGGTTATATTACGTTAGTGAAAGGCAGAGGTAATAATCTAAGTTGACAGCTAAGCCAGTCAAGGAAGGGCTCTCCAAGAAAAGGACTCTCTAACATCCTATGACAACATGAGCTACATAGTAATAGAATATTAGACCATATTTGAGTTTGCAATAAATCGCACCTAGTTCTTAATTCTAGAACCACCAGTAACTAGCTGTGTATCCCTAGGCAAGTAGTTTTCATTTCTTAGACCTCAGGCTTCTAATATTTCAAATAGATTAGAATTGTTATTAAGATGAAATGAGATAATATTTGTCCTAACAATACCTAGCACATGGTAGGTACTCACTCTTTACACCCTTCCAATGACATTTCCCATCTTTCTCTGTGTCTCAACTTGCTCTCTCCAACACACACACACTGACATAAACACACAAATTGCCATGGAAGACCAAATAAAGGGATGAGGATTTATATTTAGATAATATTAGGAATGAAAGGAACCTGAGTGAATATTAAATATGCTATGTCAGGCTGTAGGCATTCTTTGACAATATTTAAGGAGCTTTCTTGGGTGAAGGAACCTCTGGGCCATCCATTCCGTTTCATAAAAGCAGCTTATTCTTTATAGATTTTACATATTGTGCTTCTGTGTGAGAAATACATTGAAGGATTCAGATTAAAAAAAAAAAAGAACACCAATTATTTGGTCTACCATCTTCTATTTGTAAGTGTAGAAAACAGGCTCTAAATAATTAAATTACTTCACAAATTTATGGTAGACAAGCTAAGGCCTAAAATCTGTTTTGTGAGTTTCTAACCCTGTACTGTACTTCTTTCAATACAGCACACTGACTTCCATACATTAAAATAAATTAAGGCTAGATATAAGAAAGAACTTCCTCAATCCTTAGAGTACATAGATTTGTGATAATCCAAAAAATACCATGCCAGTATCCTGGGGCTCAACTAACCATTTGTGACTAGCAAACACTGCTAATAGTTACCTCTCTCTTTTTATCTTTTTGTCTTTTAGATCATTGACCTTTCTAGTAAATCTCTAAAAGGTGTTTGAACTGCATTTGAGTTATAGCAACTCTTAAACCACCCATACTATCTCCTTCTGAAAATGTGGAAGTCAGTGCCAGTTGCAAAGCATATGATATTAACAAATGTTTCCAGACTAAATTACATGTCTTTTACTATTCAGTAGTAGATAATTAAAGAAAAGCTCTTTAGTACAATTAAAAAACAATTACTTACATGAAAATAGAAAATAAGTTAACACAATTAAGCAGTGGAAAATAAAAACTGCTCATACCATCATCAAACTTTTGAAATGATTTTTTTAATAAAAATATTTTAAAGATGCTAGCTCTATAAACATGAATTTCCTGCCTATCTGACTTTCTTTCTCCTTCTCTTTGTGTAAACATATCCCCAGTTTCCCAGCAGGTTCAAACACAGATGGCTGCCTTATTGTGACAGAAGCAAAAATGCTGCATTAATGTTTAACAGGATTAAAAATCCTCTTGGAAGCAGTGGCATATGTTATCAGTTAATTGTTGCACTGGAAGCTTCCCTGCTGTTTTAAAACAAGGACTAATTTTACATGCTTTCTGCAGAGCAGTATGAAATGTCAAATTTTGGGGGATAACTTTTATATTTAGTTTAACAAAAATTAGTCATAAAGAAGATAAGTCTTCTACATTACCAAAACGTAGGTCTAAATAATAGTGCATTGCATTGTCGTTTTTGGAAAAGAGGAGCTGGTGCTTGCTCTATATTCAGTCAGAATTATGTGAATAACACAGGGTGCTCCAGAAATGATCAATGATTTTAGCATCTTTTATAAATGATTTTACATGATGGATACTTGACTACAGCAGCTTCCTGTACATAGGAAGTATTATCAGAGCACATAATAGAATAATGGGTGTCAGAAGAGACTCTGAAACTTGCTCTTGAAAGTAGAGTAGATACAGCAAATGGAAGAAACGATGAAAAAAAGAGCTGAACAGAGGATATCAATGGGCGGCTCCAGAAGACAAAGTAAAGTATTATAATGACAAGTGCAAAGACCTGGAGATGGAAAACTGAAAGGGAAAAACATGCTCTGCATTTCTCAAGCTGAAAGAACTGAAGAAAAAAAATCAATCCTCAAGTTGCAATTTTGAAGGATGCTATGAGCAAAATACTGAATGACGCAGGACAGATTCTACAGGCAAAATATTTAACAACACAGGAAGCTACTGAGCCAAAAAGAATTTATCGACATTCAATCATTTCAGGAGGTAGCATATGATCAAGGACCAATGGTATTGAAGGAAGAAGTCCAAGCTGCACTGAAGTCATTGGCAAAGAAAAAGCCTCCAGGAATTGAGGGAATACCAACTGGGAAGTTTCAACAAACAGATTCATCGCTGGACGTGCTCACTCATCTACGCCAAGAAATTTGGAAGATAGCTGCCTGGCCAACTGACAGAAAAAGATCCATATTTGTGTTCATTCCAAAGAAAGGTGATCCAACAGAATGCATACATTGTTGAACAATATCGTTAATTTCACAGACAAGTAAAATTTTGCTGAAGATAATTCAAAAATGTTTGCAGCAGTACATCCACAGGGAACTGGCAGAAATTCAGAAGAGGATGTGGAACAAGGGATATCATTACTGATGTCAGATGGATCTTCGTTGGAAGCAGAGAATACCAGAAAGATGTTTATCTGTGTTTTATTGATTGTGCAAAGGCATCAACTGTGTGGATCATATCAAATTATGGATAACGTTGCGAAGAACGGCAATTCCAGAACACTTAATTGTGCTGATGCGAAACCTGTCCGTAGACCAAGAGGCAGTCGTTGGAACAAAACCAGGGGATACTGCATGGTTTAAAATCAGGAAAAATGTGCATCAGGGTTGTGTCCTTTCACTATAATTATTCAATCTGTATGCTGAGCAAATAATCTGAGAAGCTGGACTATATGAAGAAGAATGCGACGTAAGGATTGGTAGAAGTCTCTTTTACAACCTGCGATATGCAGATGACACAAACTTCCTTGCTGAAAGCGAAGAGGACTTGAAGCACTTACTGATGAAGGCCAAAGAAAACAGCCATCAGTATGGATTGCACTTCAACATAAAGAAAACAAAAATCCTCACAACTGGACCAATATCAACATCATGGTAAATGGAGAAAACATTGACGTTGTCAAGGATTTCATTTTACTTGGATTCACAATCAATGTCCATGGAAGCAGCAGTTAAGAAATCAAATGACATGTTGCATTGGGCAAATCTGCTTCAAAAGACCTCTTTAAAGTGTTGAAAACAAAGATGTCATTTTGAGGACTAAGGTGCGCCTGACCAAAGTCATGATATTTTCAATTGCCTCATATGCATGTGAAAGCTAGACTATGAGTAAGGAAGACGGAAGAAGAATTGATGTCTCTTAATTATGGTGTTGGCAAAGAATATTGAATATGCATACCATGGACTGCCAGAAGTACAAATAAGTCTGTCTTGGAAGAAGTACATCTAGAGTGCTCTTTGGAAATGAGGATGGGGAGGCTTTGTCTCATGTACTTTGAACATGTTATCAGGAGGGACAGTCCCTGGAGAAGGACATCGTGTTTGGTAAAGTAGAGGGCCAGTGAAAAAGAGGAAGAGCTTCAACAAGATGGATTGACACAGTGGCTGCAATAATGGGCTCAAACATAGCAACGATTGTGGGGATGGTGCAGGACCGGGAAGTCCTTCGTTCTGTTGTACATAGGGTCACTATGAATCAGAACCTACTCAAGGTATCTAACAACAACAACAACTGAGAGCATTCTAGGAGTCCCTGGGGGTTGCAAACAATTAATCACTGTGCTACTAACTGAAAGGTTGGTGGTTCAAATTCAAATTCTGAAGAAAAGCCTGGTGATCTGCTTCCAAAAGGTCACAGCCACGAAAACCCTATGAAGTGCAGTTCTACTCTGAAACACATAGGATCACCATGAGTCAGAAGTGATTCAATGGTAATAGGAGGAAGGCATTATACCATGAATATGTTCAATTATCATTGTGCTGAGTAACATTATCCTTTGAAGGTCTCTACAATCTTATTAACAACTTTTCATGATGATTACTTGTTGACAAGTGAGAGATTGTCAACTCAGCGAGATAGCTCCTGTAAAGAAAACGCAAGAAAGAAATTTGGAAAGATGAAATTTTGTTTTTCATTTTTTTGGTTCAAAAACCTAGATTTTTTTTTAATTCTACTTTAATAGCCCAGATTTTTATTTCTCTCATTGTTTCACCAACTTCATGTGGAATGTTTCCAGTTTCCAAGCTTCTTGGGTACCAGCTATCCTCTTAGACAATTTATTAAAATATATACGACATTCACTTCTGGTCAAGATGGAGTAACAGAGACCAGATTTACTCTTCTATCTATAAGAACTACAAAATCAGAGAAACATATGAAACAATGACACTCAAGACATTGAACATTAGACATCAAAGGATAAAAATGAATGAGAGTCTGGAAAAAAATGAATACTATTAATAATCCATATTACTACCTGGAGCCAGTTTCCACTCCCATTGCACAGGTAGGTAAAAACAGGCAGAGGCTGGTAGTCTCTCTGCATTGAGGAAATGGAGTTAATCTTGGGAAGCCAAGGTGGCTAGTTTTCCCGGAGCAGAGTAATGAGGAAGATAGAGCTACACAGAGAGTGAAATCCAGAAAATTACAGTCCCCATCTAGTACTCATGTACATATGTGTGAGAAAACTTCCCAAGGCCAAGGAAAGAACCACATGAAAGGCTTAGAGGAAGCTCTGCCTGGAGTTCATACAGGTCTGAATATAGTGCCTACTCCCAAGAACCAGTGTGGAAAACCTCAAAATTCAGGGCCATCAGATAAAGCACAAGAAGGATCTCTTACAAGTAGTGTTAAGGGATTAAACTATTAAACACTTTTTTTAAAAAATTACTTTCTTTATGGTTACCATGAGGATTATATTTAACATCTAGC
The DNA here is from genome assembly GCF_000243295.1 of Trichechus manatus latirostris. NCBI lineage: Eukaryota > Metazoa > Chordata > Mammalia > Sirenia > Trichechidae > Trichechus > Trichechus manatus. The sequence continues at coordinate 1,404,177 of NW_004443996.1, forward strand.
ATTTAATACAACTTGTTATATCTTGATACCATCTTAACTTCCTTAACATAAGAAAATTCTATATCTGCACCAATCTTACCCTACATTTAGTTTACATGCTATAATCAATTTACATCTTTTTGTCTCAGCTTCCCTGTATTCTAAATTTAAATTTATTGTTATATGTATTTAGTTCCTCATTTTCCCATTTTTTTCACCTTTGATTTTGGCATGGTCGAGCATGAAGGGCATGCCTGTTGTATTTATCAATCAAAAGTTTCTTAGGTCTGATCTTTTTACTGGCATTGCTTTCCCTATAATGGAATCCTCCCTCCTGCCTACATGTATCACTTCAGGTTACCATTTAGTGTGCAAGACTGAATTATTTTTACTAAAATTAGAAACAAAGCAAAGGTGTCCACTCTCACCACTTTTATTCAATATTGTTCTGGATGCAAGGAAGGAAATAAAGGTTCCCAGACTGGAAAGAAAGAAGTAAAACTATCCTTATTCCCAGATGTCTTGATCATTTTCTTAGAAAATTCTATGGAATCAACAACAACAACAACAAAAAAACCCACTAGATCTTATTAGTGTGTTTATCAAGGTTGCAGGATTAAAGATCAATGTGCAAAAATAAATTGTATTTCTGTATACTATCAATAAAATATTGATAAACTAATTAAAATACTATTTATAATAACATCAAAATATAAAATACTTAGGGATAAATATTACAAAATATGTATAAAAACCATACATTTAAATCTACAAAAGATTTCTGAATAGCAAAGAAGATTTAAAAATGGAGAAATATAAAGTGTTCATGGATATGAGGACTCAATATTCTTAAAATGTTAATTCTCCCCAAATTAATTTATACATTTAATGCAATCACAATCAAAATCTAAGCAGGCCTTTTTAGAAACTGACAAGCTGGTTCTAAAGGTCATATGGAAATTCAAAGTACTTAGAATAACCAAAACAGCCTTAAAAAGAACAATAAGCTATCTATACTATCAGACTTTAACAATTAACATAAATTGATAATCATCAAGACAAAGAGTTACTACAGTAAAAATAGATAAGTAGACAAATAGTACAGAAAAAGGGTGTATAAATAGACCTACTTATATACAATCAATTTATTTTTGACAAATTGCCATGACAAGTCAGTGGAGAAAGTGCAGTATTTTCAACAATTGGTGCTTCATTAGTTGGTATCCATATGGAAAAAGAAAAAAAAACTTTAATTTATATCATATCATATACAAAAGTAACTTAAAATCGGTTATATACCTCAATGTAAAATCTAAAATTAATATACTTGAAAAGTTGGATTTAATTAGAACTAAGAATATCTGCTCTTTGAAAGACATTGTTAAGAAAATGAAACCCAAACCATAGACTGGGAGAACGTGTTTGCAAATCACATATGTGATAAAGAACTTTAGAAAACTCTCAAAACTCAGTAATAAGAAAACAAACAACCCAATAAAAATGGGTAAAAGATTTGAACAGACATGTCACTTACAAAGATATATGTTAGCCAATTAAGTACATGAAAAGATGCCCAGCATTATCAATCACTAAGGAAATGCAAACTAAAACTACATGAGATATCACTATACACTTCTTATTGTTGTTAGTTGTCTTCAAGTCTTCTCTGACTTATGGCAACCTTATGTATAACAGAACAAAATGTTGCCCAGTTATGTGCAACCTTCATAAGCTTTGATATATCTGAGCCTATCGTTGAGGCTATTGTGTCAATTCATCTCACTGAGAGTTTTCCTTATTTTCGCTGACCTTCTACATTACCAAAAATGATGTCCTTTTCTAGGGACTGGTCTTTCCTGATGATGTGTCCAAAGTAAACAAGAAAAAGTTTTGCCATCCTTGCTTCTAAGGAGTGTTCCAGTTTTATTTCTTCTAAGATTGAATTGTTCATTCATCCTGCAGTCCATGGTATATTCAATATTCTACACCAATACCACAACTAAAATGCATCAATTCTTCTGTCTTATTTTTTGATTGTCCAGCTTTCACATGCATATGAGGAGATTGAAAATACCGTAGTTTGAGTCAGGTGCACCTTAGTCATCAAAGTAACACCTTTGCTTTTTACAACTTTAAAGAGGTCTTTTGCAACAGATTTCCCAATGTAATGCATCGTTTGATTTCTTGACCACTGCTTCCATGCTTCTTAGAATATCTGAAATTGAAAACATTGACCATACCAAGTATTTGAAAAGATGTGGGAGCAATTGAAACTTTAATACACTGCTAGTGGAATTGAAAATGGTACAACTACTTGAAAAGACATAACTTAGATTAATCTCAACATAATTATGTTGAATAAAAGAAAACAGACAAAAAGAGTACATAATGTGTGATTGTGTTTATATAAAAATTTAGAGAATGTAAACTATAGTGACAGAAAGCACATTAGTGATTCCTTGGAGGGTGGGAGGAAGCAAGTTTTGACAAAGGGACATGAGAAACCTTTTTGGGCATGATGGATACGATCATTATCTTGATTGTGGTGGTGGTTTCTTAGGTATGTCAAAAGTTATCAAACTGTACACTTTAAAATGTATATTTTACTGTATGTAAACTATACCTCAATAAATCTAAGAAAATAGACATGTAAAAAATATGTATGCTACTCATGTCAAGAGATTACTGTCTGTATGGCAGACTGTTTGGGTCATACTATCCCCAAGGGTGAGGAGTACTATTTCAGTGGGTTTAGACACTGAGGCAGAAATTCTAAGGGCCAATATCTCTTGGATATTCCATTCTGAAGGTAACAAATCAGCATACATACTTAGTGCCTATTGAAATATACTTTCGTTTTTACATAACACTCTCTTTTACCTGTTCACGTCTTAATATTAACTACACAAGAAATTTAGGATGAAATCAAGGCATCTAAATAAAATTCTTGTAATGGCTGAAGATGAATAATTGAGGATAGATCACTTTAAAAAATACTTTTTCACAGAACTGACATTTTCAGTTAATTGTTATTGAGCGCTTACTATGTGACAAGTGATATCCAAGTATTTTAGAGGTGCTCTGCCTTTTTTTTTTTTTTTTGCTGTTTTTTCCTCTAATTTTGATAGGGAACTGAGCTGTGTTTCATCTCACATTGCTATCTCGGGAAACAAGATATCAAGGTTCGCTTTCTTAGGTCCATGTGCTTAGGCTTCCTTGTCTGCAATGCCTTCATGGGGGCCTGTCTATTCACAAATTGTGAGCCTCACTAGGCTCCACACACTCACCCTCAAGATCCACACAGCCCCAGGCTTTCTGTGTACCAAGTCACCCTTTCTTATGTCTACATGCAGAGGCTTCTCTGCCTGTGGTGCCTTCATTGGGGCCTGACAAACAACCCATCTAAAAAATGGACAAAGGGCTTCAATTGATATTTCTCCAAAGAAGATAGTCAAATGGCCAATAACCACATGAAAATATGCTCAACATCACTAGCAATTAGGGGAATGCAAAACAAAACTACAATGAGATATCACCCAACATCCATTGTGATGGTTAATATAAATAAAATAAAGAAACCAAAAAATAAAAATAAAATAAGAAGAGTTGGTAAGCTGTGGAGACAATGGAACACTCATCCATAGCTGGTAGGAACATAAAATCGTGCAGTTGCTGTGGAAAACAGATTGTCAGTTCATAAAAAATATTAAATATAAAATTACCGTATGTCCCAGAAATTCATCTCCTAATTATATACCAAAAAGAATCGAAAGCAGAAGCCCAAATAGTCACAAGTACATCAGTGTTTATTGCAGCATTATTCACAATAGTCAAAAGATAGAAACAACCCAAGTATTTATCAACAGACAAGTTGGTAAACAAAATGTTACTGTATTTTTACGCAAATAACATGCACCTTCTACATTTGTTTGCCAACCATGCCCTCCTCCCGTGAAATATTTTTGTAAGCACACTATGCTAATTTTTTACAGTAACATGCAAAACAAAAATTGGCATAGCGACACTTATGAAAGTACCTCACCGGAGGAGGGCACAGCTGGCAAACAAACGTAGAAGGTGCATGTTATTTGCATAAAGATATAGTATACACACATAATGGAGTATTGTTAAACTATAAAAAGAAACGAAGTTTTGATACATGACATCACAGGGATGAACCTTGAAAACATTATTCCAAATAAAAGAAGTCAGACACAAAAGGACAAATATGATTCTACTTATATGAAATACATAGAATGGGCAAATCCATCAATACAAAAGTAGATTAATGGCTACCAGGGACTGGGGGAAGGGGGGAAGGGGAGAATGGGGAGTCAAAAACAAATAAATAAGTTACCATGAAAACTGAAATTCTGTGTCATAGTTATTTGGGAAAAAACAAAAAACAAATAAATCTCTGAACTACTATTATACCAACGTTTTGGTGCAAACATTAGAAATAGTATTTTTCTAAAGTAAAGAAAATTAATATCTTGAAAATAAAGCAAATTTTCAAAATTAAAAGCTTCTTAGATGGGTTTAATAGAATGAACACAACTAAAAGTGAATTGGTTTTTTGATTAATACTATTCAAAACCTTTCACAGTACACTGAGCAAGAAAACCATAAAATGGAATATGTGAAAAAAGTTGAGGTATGTGTAAGATAAATACAAATGTTGCAACTATCATTTGAAAGGAGTTGCAGAAGGAAAGATCAAAGCAACAGAGTATCAACAATAATAAAATAAAAAAATTAAAAGAAAATATCATAAAGCGAAGTCTTCCTATTAAAGGGATTACCTGGTGTTAAGTAGGATAAAAGAAAAAAAATCCTAAGAAGTGTTGCGTTCTGAATCAACAAAGATGAAGATAAAATACTAAAGCTTACAGGGGTAGAGGTAAAAATTTTTAAAAAGATTAACTACAATGGAAAATAAATTAGATGGACATCACACAACTAATTTTCACTACTGTATAGTCCCCAAATCTCTATCTACCTGGATATAGTTTCCTAAAAACGTATGATTAAAGTTTACTTGGATATTAACAATGAGTGAAATACATAACCAACTCTTAAGTATACAGACAAATTATTCAGAGGAAAATAAAGTAAGCCAGCAAGTGAAATTAGTAAAATAAACCCAAAATGAGTAGGAAAAATGAAATTAATAAAAATATAGAAAATTATCAAAAAAGCAGAGTTAATTAATAAAAAAATACATTTGTTTGAAAAAGTCAATAAAGGCAAAATTTTGACAAACATGATCAATATGAAAAGTGAATTAAGCACAAGACAAGTAATCATAAAGGTAAAACATAACAAGAGATATGGAGGAAATTGAAAATTATTCTCTGTACAATTTCATGTAATACATTTTAGAACCTAGTCAAAACTTAAAGTTTTTTGAAAAAAATTAAGTGGTTAAAAAAAGAGGTAGTACAGCTGAATAAATCAATAATCATAAAATAAATTGAAAGACAAATACAAAATCTATTTCAAAAAAAAAAAGTGAACAGTGCTGGATATAAAGCCAATATGCCAAAATCAATAGTATTTCTATATATCATCAACAAATAAAGATAAAATGAATTTTTAAAAAAGAAAGCATTTTTGTGATCATTAAGATTGAGTGTCAACTTGGCTGGGCCAGGATTCTCATTGGTTTGGCAGTTGTAATGTAGTTTGGTAGTCATATAATGATGAGATCACCTCCATGATGAGATTTGATATAATGTGATCACTTCCATGATGGAATCTGCTTTGAGTAGCCAATCAGTTGAAAGGGAGTTTCCTTGGGGGTGTGGGCTACATCCAATATAGGTGGACTTTCTGGTAAGGCTCATGGGCTTTAGCTCGCTCTGGATACTTCAGCTGGCTCCTGTTCATCTGAACTCTGGTTCTTGCGACTTGAGTAAGCAGCTTACCTGCCTTCTTGCCTGCAGATCTTGGGATTCGTCAGTCTTTGCAGCCTGTGATCCAGAGTCCTGCTTTCTGATTTGTTGATTTTGGGTTCATCAGCCACTGTGGCTATGTGAATCAGGAGAAGCCTCCAGCCTGACCCAAAGGCTTGGGACATTCCAGGCTCTACAACCACCTGAGCCATTTCCTTGACTTGAATATGTCTCTATATATATTTATACACTTTACTGGTTTTGTTTCTCTAGAGAACCCAGCCTAAGACAATATACAATAGCATCAAAATTCTTGAAATGTCTAATAATAAATCTAACAAAAAATGTGAATGACATCTACACTGAAAACTTAAAAAAAAATTAGTGAAAAGAAGTAAAAATATCTAAATAAATGAAGGGATACACTTTGTTTAGGTATTGGGACACTCAGTATTGTGAAGATGTCAGTCTTCCCTAATCTAATCTAAATATTCAATGAAAATTCAAGTTCTGTTTTTGGTGGAAATTAAAAAGGATCAAAAATAACATAAAGAAACTTGAAGAAAAACTAAAGCCAGATGATCTAAACTTCCAGATATGAAGACAATCTGCTCATTAAGACTGTATGGTATTGGCACAAGAATAGAAAAAGAAGTGAAACTAAGCAAAAAATCCACAGCTAGACCCACACAAGCATGATGACTTGGTATATGAGAAAGTGACATTAAGTAGCAGTGGAGAAAAGAAGGGCTTTTCAGTAAATGGTGCTGGATCAATTGGATATCCATGTGGGAAAAAATGAATCTTGGCCCTGTATATCACATTATACACAAAACTCAATCCCAGATTAATTCTAACACTAAATGTGAAAGTAAAACCTTCAGAAAAAAAAATTCTAAAACTAACTTCATAATCTGAGGTAAGCAAATATTTCTTAAGCAGGACACAAAAACACTGTATCATAAGGGGGAAAAATGATAATATGGATGATATATTACCAACACCACCAGTAACCATGGAGTTGACTCAAACTCATGGCTACCTCTTGTGTGTTTCTGGTGCAATGAGTTTACTTTTTTAATGGATTTTCTTGCCCTAAATTTATAAATCTCCCATAAGTTTTGCTCAGGCCTTAATCTGCCAAAGGATTGGTCAGTATCCTATCCTCATAAGCGGTTTGCATGGATTGGTCACTTTGCTATCTGCATAAGCAGCTTGTAAGTGATTGGCCAGTTTACTATATGCAAAAGTAATTTGCAGGGATTGGTTGATTTACTATCTGCAGAAGAGGCTTGCAAATCCGCCCAACATAATTGGATGGTTTGTGATCTGCCTATGAGATTGGTCGGTTTACAAAAGCTAAACCCAGCATACATTTTATAAGAGTCACAGAAGGGGAAGAAAGAAAGGAGCAGAAAGAATATTAAAAAAGAAAACAGTGGCCACAAACTGCCAGAATTTTACAAAAGACATGAATCTACACATTCAAAAAGTTCAAATAACTTCCAGTAGGATAAAACCAAAAAGATTCACATTATAACAAAACTTAAAACCAAAGGAAAAGATACTCTTGAAAGTTGCAAGACAGCAGCAAGTCGTCACTTACAAGGGATTCTCAATAATATATGCACTGATTTCTCCACAGAAACAATAGAGACCAGAAGACAGTGGGATGATATATTTAAAGTGCCAAAAGAAATAAAGTGTCAACCTAGAATTCTATATCCAGCAAAACTGTCATTCAGAAATGAGGGCAAAATTAGAAAATTACAAAATAAACAAAAACAGCAGGTTCATTACTACTACACCTGCCCTATAAGAAATAATAAAGAGAATCTGTCAGGCTGAAATAAAAGGACAAAACATAGTAACTTGAAACCATGTAAAAAATGAAAAGTTCTGGGCAATTATAGGAAATGCTGATGGTGTAGTGGTTAAGTGCTAAAGCTGCTAACCAAAAGGTAGGCAGTTTGAATCCACCAAACACTCCTTTGAAACTCTATGGGGCAGTTCTCCTCCATCTTATAGGTTTACTATGAGTCAGAATTGACTCGACGGCAACAGGTTTGGTTTGATTTGGGGCAATTATAAGTGACAGTTTTCTTGTATTTTTTGTTTATAACTATATTTATTATGTCCTGCTATGTATCACATACACTGGACATGTTATCAGGAGAAATCAGTCCCTAGAGAAGGACATCATACTTGATAGAGTAGACAGTCAGTGAAAGAGAAAGACCCTCAGTGAGATCGATTGACACAGTGTCTGAGGCAATGGGCTCAAGCATAGAAACAATAGCAAGGATGGCGCAGGACCGGGCAGTGTTTCGTTCTGTTGTACTTAAGGTCACTATGAGTCAGAACTAACTTGACGGCACCTAACAATAACAACAACATTTGGTTTAAAAGAGAAGTTCATAAAATGATTATAAATTTATTAATATGCACACAATATATAAATATGTAATTTCTGACAATAACAAAAAAGGAGGAGGTGGAGCTGTATAGGAGCAGACTTTTTCTATGCTATTGAAGTTAAATTGGCACCAATTAAAACAAGCTTGTTATAAATTTAGGACGTTAAGTGAAATTCCTATGATGATTACAAAGAAAATATACAGATACACACAAAAGGAAATGAGAAGGTAATCAAAACATAACACTACAAAAATAAACTAAATACAAAAGAAGGCAGTACCCAAGGATACAATGGATAAAAAGGTATAATACATGAAGAAAACAAATAGCAAAACTGCAGAAGTTTTTCTTTATCATGAATTACTTTAAATGCATGTGGAATAAACTCTCCAAGCAAAAGGCAGAAATTGATAGAATGGATAAAATAACATGATCCAACTATACGTTGTCTTCAAGAGACCCACTTTAGACACAAAAACACAAATAGGTAGAAAGTGAAAGCGTGAAAGAATGAAAAAAAATAGACCATGCAAATAGCAAAAAAAAAAAAAAAAAGCTGGAGTAGCTAGAGTGGCTAAACTAATATCAGGTAAAATAGACATTAAGTCAAAAAATGATGCAAAAGACAAATAATGGCATCATATAATAATTAAAGTGTAAATTAATCAAGAAGATATAACAATTATAACTATGTATGCAACTAACATAAGAGCCCCAAAATAAATGAAACAAATACTGTCAAAATTCAAGGGATAGACACTTCTACAATAATAGTTGGGGACTTCAATACACCACTTTAAATGGGACACTGTGTGGTTTAACGTCAGCAAAGGTGTATTCTTTTATCATATTTATTCAATCTGCATGTTGAGAAAATAATCCAAAGAAGAACGGGACACGAGGATTGGAGGAAAACTCATTAACAACCTGTGATATGCGGATGACACAACCTTGTTTGCTGCAAGTGAAGAGGACTTACAGCAGTTACTGATGAAGATCAAAGACTACAGCCTTCAATATGGATTACACCTCAACATAAAGAAAACATAACTTCTTATGACTGGACCAATAAGCAACAAGAGGAAAAAACTGACATCATCAAGGATTTCATTTTACTTGGATCCACAATCAACCCCCATGGAAGCAGCAGTCAAGAAAACGGCACATTGCATTGGGGAAATCTGTTGCAAAGATCTCTTCGAAGTGTTAAAAACCAGACATGGCATTCGAGGCAGGGCCAAGATAGCAGAATAGTCAGATGGCTTCCTATATCCCTCTTACAACAAAGACATGAAAAAACAAGCGACTTGATTGTATATGAATATTTAGGAGCCCTGAACAAGGAAAAGTTGAGGAGTCAGATTGAGTGGCGACGGGGAGGGTGATGGTTCAGAAAAAGTGAGGAGCGCCAGGCCTGTGCTGGGAACTGCAACTCTTCAGCCCCAAAGGGCTCCGGGATGCAGCGAAGCAGACATACAACTCCACGCGTGTGCTCAAGAGGCAGTTTCCACATCGAGATTGATCCGGCAACAGAGATTCTGCTTGGACACGCCCAACCAGTGAAAAGTAGCTCCCAAGTGGCTAAAGATAAGTACATGTCTGTGGCTTTTCGTGGGAATTTAAAAAAAAAAAGGCGCACTTGGGAAAAACCTCTCTCCATTTTACCTCCTCCCTTCCCACTCTGCACAGGTCCAGCCAGCTTCTGAAGTCTCTGATTTCCCTAGGCTGGAAGTAGATCCCATAAGGCACCCTGACCGTTCTTCTGACCTTGGAGAGGGAACAAATTAACAAACAGGGGAAAAATAAGCTACTGGCTCCCATAAGCCGGGAACTCAGGGTTTGCCGAGCTCCTTTGCTAGGCACAGGCATAAGGGCTATGAGGACTTTGAGTGCCCTCCACCCCTATATTGACTTGTACGGACCCAACTCAACAGCATAAGCCCTCACTACCACAGTACAACAGGGAAACTCCTGAAGTCTAACTTTAACTGTTTCAGCTGTGAAGTGGCAGATTTGTGATGCTTGACATAGCCATGCCTTTTAAGCGGGCACATTTACTGGTCAGCATCAGGGGCTTGAGGACTGGTGGCTCCACCTACATCATCTAGTCACCTGCTACAGGGGTCCAAGAATAAGTGGTGCCCCTGAGTCTTTACAACCAACAGAGTAGGGTGCTCATAGTCCAGCTGCAAAACTCACCTACCTACTTGCTCTAGGGAACAGGGACACACTTTTCTTTCAGACACTCAGGGGCAGCCATCAGCTCTCTGCCTTGCTCAGCACATGACCCTCTACTACAGCCAGATATATGTGCTTGCACCAATCTCCCAAGCCTCGCAAAGACTGTGAAAGCCTGCATCACACACTTGGTGACTGACTGCCTGGACTCATGAGCTGAATCCATACAGGAAAATTTAACAGACTCCTAGGTGCACATACTTAGTTACAGAACTAACAACCTGGTGATAGGACGTTAGAGCTTCAAAGATGCCAATAATCAGACTAGCACACATGAGCAGCCAATTGGGGCCTATCGAAACAAAACAAAACAAGAAGCTAGGACACACTAAACAAATACAAAATAAAATTATAATAACTTATTGATGGCTCGGGGACAACATTCAATATCAATCACATAAAGAGGCAGTCTATGATGGCTTCAGCAAGCTCCCAAAATAAAGAATCAATAAATTATCTGGAGGAAGAGAATTTCTTGGAATTACCAGAGGCAGAATTCAAAAGATTATTATACAGAACTCTTGTAGAATTTAGAAAGGAGATTCATCAAAACGCAGTGTCAGGAAAAGAATACACAGACAAAGAAGTAGCAGAACTTAAAAAAGTTATTCAAGAGCATAATGACACATTGAATAGGCTGCAAGAATCCATAGTGAGACAGCAATCAGAAATCCAGAAGATTAACAATAAAATTTCAGAATTAGACAACTTAATAGAAAGTCAAAGGAGCAGAATTGAGGCAGTATAAGTCAGAATTAGTGACTTTGAAGATAAAGCACTTAATGCCAACTTATTTGAGAAAAAAATCAGAAAAAAGAATTAAAAAGACTGAAGAGACTCTAAGAGTTATGTGGGACTCTATCAAGAGAAATAACCTACGAGTGATTGGCATACCAGAACGGGGGGGATAACAGAGAATACAGTCAAAACTGTTGAAGATTGGTTGACAGCAAACTTCCCTGATCTCATGAAACATGAGAAGATATCTATCCAAGATGCTCATCGATCCCCACATAAGGCAGACCCCAAAAGGGAGTCACCAAGACATATTATAATCAAATTTGCCAAAACCAAAGATAAAGAGAGAATTTTAAGAGTGGCTAGGGATAAAAGAAAATTCATCTAAAAGGAGAGTCAATTAGAATAAGTTCGACTACTCAGCAGAAACCATGCAGGCAAGAAGGCAATGGGATAACATATATAAAGCCTTGAAGGGAAACAACTGCCAGCCAAGAATTATATATGCAGCAAAACTGACTCTCAAATATGATGGCGAATTTAGGGCATTTCCAGATAAACAGAAGTTTAGGGAATTTGCAAACACCAAACCAAAATTACAAGAAATACTCAAGGAAGTCCTCTGGTTAGATGATCAGTAACATCAGAAAACAACGCAAGATTAGAACACAGGACAGAGCAACCAGATATTGACTCAGATAGGGAAGTCAAAAATACATCAGAGCTAAAACATTGAAAAGTGGGAAACAGAGATATCAATATGTAAAAAAGGACAACATTAAAATAAAAAAGATAGACTTAAAAATGCAGACACAGATTTTTCATATGGAGGAGAGGTCAAGGTGATACAAACAAATAAAAGACTGGTATAAACTTAGAAAAATAGGGGTAAATATTAAGGTAACCACAAAGGAAACTAACAATCTTACAAATCAAAATAAAAAACTAGAAAAATATAAAGACTCAGGAAACACAAAATCAACAGCAATGAAAAAGATGAAAAAAATACATAAAGCAAAACAACTCGGCACAGAAGACTAAATGCACAGATCAAAAAAGAAGAAAGGGACAAAATCAAAACATTAACTGCACAGCTCCAACAAATAGAAAAAGAAAAGCCAAAATGTCCATAGCCACTAGAAGAAAGGAAATAGTATAGATCAGAGCAGAAACAAATGAAATAGAGTATAGAAAACAGTAGAAAGAATCAACAATCCAAAAGTCGGTTCTTTGAAAGAATCAGCAAAATTGACAAACCACTGACCAGACTGACATAAGAAAAACAAGATAGGAAGCAAATAACCAAAATAAGAAATGAAACAGGCGACATTACAACAGACCCAACTGAAATAAAAAGATCATAACAGAATATTATGAAAATTTGAAAACCTAGAGGAAATGGATACATTTCCAGAAACACACAACCTACCCAAACTACAATAAAGTGATGTTGAAAATCTGAACAGAACCATAACAAGAGAAGAGATTGAAAAAGTAATAAAAAAAAAAAAAACTCCTGTGATGGTTAAGATTGTGTGTCATCTTGGCTGGGCCATGATTCTCAGCGTCTTAATGTAATCACTCCCATGATTGAGTATACTGTGAGTAGCCAATCCGATGAAATGGAGTCTCCTTGGGGGCGTGGCCCGCATCCGAATATAAGCAGATGTTCTGGCTTTTTGCTCTCTCTGGATCCTGTGGCTGCCTCCTATCGCCTCATCTGCAGTTCTTGGGACTTGAGCTGTCAGCTCATCTGCTGAATTTGGGATTTGTCGCTCTGCACAGCCTGTGAGCGGGAGCCCTGCTCTCCAACCTGCTGATCTTGGGCTTGCCAGCATCTGCGGCTGCATGACTTGGGAGAGGCCTCTACCTTCATCCACAGACTTGGGAGGTTCTAGCCTCTATAATTGCATGAGCTGTTTCCTTGATATGAATCTTTCTCTCCATATCTATTTATACACTTAACTGGTTTTCCTTCTCTAGAGAACCCAGCCTAAGACAACTCCCAACAACAACAAAAAAAGCAAGGACCAAGATGGCTTCACTGGAGAATTCTACAAAACATTCAGAGAAGAGCTTGTACCAGTACTACTCAAGCTATTTCAGAGCACAGAAAAGGAAGCAACACTTCCTAATTCATTCTATAAAGCCAGCATAACCCTGATATTAAAATCATGCAAAGACAAAACATAAATGAAAATTAGAGACCAATATTGCTCATGAAAATAGATGCAAAAATTCTCAACAAAATTCTAGCCAATAGAATTCAGCATCATATCAAAAAAATAATACACCAAGACCAAGTAAGAGTCATACTAGGTATGCAAGGATGGTTCAACATTAGAAAATCAATCAGCGTAATCGACAACATAAATAAAAGGAAAGAAAAGAATCCCATGATAATCTCAATGGACTCAGACGAGGCATTCGACAAAGTCCAACACCCATTCCTGATAAAAACTCTCAATAAAATAGGTATAGAAGGGAAATTTCTCAACATAATTAAAGGCATTGATGCAAAACCAACAGCCAAAGTCATTCTTAATGGAGAGAGGCTGAAAACATTCCTCTTGAGAACAGAAACAAGACAAGGATGCCCTTTATCACTATTCCTAATTAACACTGTGCTGGAAGTTCTCGCTAGAGCAGTAAAGCAAGAAAAAGAAATAAAAAAACCTAAAGACTCCAAGAGAAATCTACTGGAACTAATAGAATAATTCAGCAGAGTAGCAAGATATAAGATAAACATACAAAAATAAGTTGGATTCCTATACACCAATAAAGAGAACAATGAAAAGGAAATCAGGAAAACAATACCATTTATAATAGCCCCTAAAAAAATAAAATACATAGGAATAAATCTAACTAGGGATGTAAAAGACCTATAGAAAAAAATACAAAACACTACTGCAACAAACCCAAAGGGATCTACATGAAAGCAAAACCATACATGCTCATGGATAGGTAGACTCAACTTTGTGAAAATGACAACTCTACCGAAAGCAATTTACAAATACAATGCAATCCCTATCCAAATACCAAAAACATTCTTCAAAGAGATGGAAAAATAAATCATTAACTTTATTTGGAAAGGGAAGAATCCCCAAATAAATGAAACACCATTGAAGAAGAAGAATAAAGTAGGAGGACTTACACTACCTGACCTAAGAACCTACTATACAGCTACAGTAGTCAAAACACCCACTGGTACAACGACAGATACATTGACCAATGGAACAGAATTGAGAACCCATTTGTAAATCCATCCACCTACGGTCACCTGATCTTCAAAAAGGGCCCAAAATGCATCAAATGGGGAAAAGACAGCCTTTTTTAACAAACGGTGCTGGCAAAACTGGATATCCATCTGCAAAAAAAAAATGAAACAGGACCCATACCTCACACCATATACAAAAACTAATTCAAAATGGATCAAAGACATAAATATAAAGCCAAAAACTATAAGTTCATGGAAGAAAAAATAGGACAAACGCTACAGGCCCTAATACACGGCATTAACATGATACAAACAATAACCATCAACATGCAAACCCCAGAAGAAGCTAGATAACTGGGATCTTCAAAAAATCAAACACCACTGCTCTTCGAAAGACTTCACCAAAAGAGTAAAAAGAGAACCTACAGACTGGGAAAAAATTTTTGGACAGAACAAGTCCATAACCTCCATAATCTACAAGAAAATTCAACACCTCTACAACAAAAAGACAAATAATCCTATTAAAAAATGGGCAAAGGAAATGAACAGACACTTCA
>NW_004443996.1:1420209-1428220 GCF_000243295.1 Trichechus manatus latirostris
ATGGACCACAGCTACCAAGGCCTCCACCAGACTGAGTGCAGTACAGCTAGATGGTGCCCGGCTACCACCACTGACTGCTCTGACCAGGATCACAACATAAGGTTCTGGACAGAGCTGGAGAAAGATGTAGAACAAAATTCTAACACAGGAAAAAAAAAACAGATTTACTGGCCTGAAAGAGACTGGAGAAACACTGAGAGTATGACCCCCAGACACCCTTTTATCTCAGTGGTGAAGTTACTTCTGAGGTTTAATGTTCAGTGGGGGATTTGACAGCTCCATAATACAAAATGGGACTAATGAGGCACAGCAGTCCAGGGACAAGGACTAGAAGGCAGAAGGGGACAGGAAAGCTGGTGATAGGGAACTTAAGGTTGAGTAAGGACAGTGTCGACATGTGGTTGGGTTGTTACCGGTTGTCATAGGCCAACATGTGTACTGTTTTATAAGAAACTGTTTTGTTCTGTAAACCTTCATCTAAATTGAGAATAGCAGCACAACTGGAAGAACGTAATCGATGTCACTGAACTTTGCATGTAGAAATTTTTGAAATGGTGTATCTTTGGCAATGTATATTTTCACCAAAAAAAAAAAAAAAGTCTAGAAGGGAAAGGGTTGACATGTCATGGGGTTGTTAATGAATATCATAAAACAATATGTGTACAGACTCTTTAATGAGAAACTATTTGTTCTGTAAGCCTTCACCTGAATTACCAAAAAAAAAAAAATAAATAATAAAGTGAGAATAGCAGCACAACGGGAAGAACGTAATTGATGTCACTGAATTGTACATATAGAAATTTTTGAAATGATGTGTCTTTGGCTATGCACATTTTCACCGAAAAAGAAAGGTCCTCCAAAGTCCAGAACGGAGAGTGGTGACATGTCGTGGGGTTGTTAACCAATGTCATAAACCAATATGTGTACTGACTGTTTAATGAGAAACTATTTGTTTTGTAAACCTTCACCTAAAGTACAAAAAAAAATTAAAAAAAAAATACAGTTTAGAACAAAGGAAAAAAAACTGGTAGAATTTAACAAGGGATCTTAGGAAGGTTGCAGGACACAAGATCCATGTACAAATACCAACTGTATTTCTATATAAGAACTACAAACAATTGGAAATTAAAAAAAATATAATTGCATCAAGCCATTACATATTGCAGATTAATATAAAATAATATATGCAGATTTGCATGTTTAAAGATACACAGTGATGTAAAACATTAAAGATAACCTAAATAAATAGAATAATTTGCCATGTTCATAGAT
Organism: Trichechus manatus latirostris; assembly: GCF_000243295.1. Taxonomy (NCBI): domain Eukaryota; kingdom Metazoa; phylum Chordata; class Mammalia; order Sirenia; family Trichechidae; genus Trichechus; species Trichechus manatus. The sequence goes on from NW_004443996.1 coordinate 1,421,482, forward strand.
CAGAACTTCAGTAATGTTCAGATGTCATTTATCCCAAATAGATTAATTGATTCAATACCATTACTATCAAAATCCCAGAAATTTTTAAAAATATCAATAACAGGGTGATTCCAAATTTTACACGTAGAAGCAGAGTACATAGGGTAGCCAATTTTTTTTAAAGGAAGAACAAACTTGAAGAACTCACACTACCTGACTTCAAGACTTCTATAGAGCTATAGTAAACAAGAACATGCAATATTGGAATACAGATAGATATATAGATTAATGAAATACAATAGACATATATATAGTGAGACCCATAAGAGCAGAAACTCGATGTGACTGCCTTAAGTTTTTTCCAGGTCTCGCTTTTGGCAGGGTGAAGTCTTACCACTTTTCTGTTGCTCTCTATTAGTGGAAAATATTTGAGTTTTCCTTCTCTGACATACTCCGACTTACACAGGTTCTGGCTTTCCCAGGGTATTACTGTTGTTATGGATTGAATCGTACCCCCAAAAATGTGTGCCAACTTGTCTAGTCTATGATTCCCAGTATTGTGTGGTTGTCTACCATTTTGTGATCTGATGTGATTATCCTATGTGCTGTAAATCCTAGCATCTATGATGTTAATGGGGAAGCCCTGGTGCCAACAGTTCAGCAGTTCGAATCCATCAGTTGCTCCTTGGAAGAACCTTTGGAGCCAGGCTGTCTGTGCAGAGAAGCTCCTAGACAAAGGGAAGATTGATGACAAGGACCTTCCTCCAGAGCCAACAGAGAGCAAAAGCCTTCCCCTGGAGCTGGCACCCTGAGTTCAGACTTCTAGCCTCCAAGACTGTGAGAAAATAAATTTCTCTTCGTTAAAGCCAAAAAAAAAAAAAAATCCATACTTCTGATTCTGGCTTCTAGACCTATAACTGGACTTAAGTCCCAGTGAGTCCCAAAAGGTGAAGTACAAAGTGTGACCCAGGAGGAAGTATACTACACTCCAAAAGAACTGCTTGGATTTTCTAATATGTACAAACAGAAACCTAGGGAATATGTGTGGGAATGGCTGTTAAGGGTATGGGATAATGGTGCAAAGAACATAAAGATGGATCAGTCTGAGATTATTAATATGGGTCTACTAAGCACAGATTTTTCATTCAATGTTTCAGCTCAAAAAATTAGGAAAGGATCTATTGGTTTATTTGGTTGGGTTGCTGAAGCATGGATTATGATGTGGCCTACACTAAATCAAGTTGGAGTACCAGACCTGCCTTGGTATACTGTAGAAGAAGGTATCAAAAGGCTTAGGGAAATTGGCATGCTAGAGTGGATTTATCAGTTAGACCCACAGATCCACACATGGAGTGCCCAGAGGACACACCTTTTACCACAACTCTCAGGAACCAATTTGTGAAGGGAGCTCCAGCATCTCTGAAGACTGCTGTGATGGCTATTTTATGTAAATCAGATTTGACAACGGGAACTGCCCTAAATGAATTAAGACACTTAACTACAATGGGGTTTATTGGACCACGTGGTAGTAGGGGACAAGTGGTGGCACTCAATCAACAAAGGCAAGGTGGACATGTTTACAATAATGGACAGCAAAGTCAAAGCAGTAATCAGAATAGTCTGACTTGTGTGGACTTATGGCATTGGCTACTAAGTCATGGTGTCCCTAGGAGTGAAATAGATATGAAGCCCACTAAATGTTTACTTGATCTGTACAAAAGGATGAATTCTAGGCCAGGAGAACAGCAGTCTAACTGGAATCGCCAGAATAGTGAGTCATGGTCCCTCAATCAATTCCCAGATTTGAGCGAGTTTAAAGACCCACAACCCCTTGAATGAAGGGCAGGCTGAGTCCCCTTGAGGAAGGACCTCAATTACACTGCCAAAAAATTTTTACTGTTACTCTCTCTCCCAGCCTTCCCCAAAGGGATCTATGGCCTTTTATGAGAGTGACTGTTCACTGGGAAAAGGAAATAATCAGATATTTCAGGTAACACTGGATACTGGCTCTGAACTGACACTACTTCCAGGAGACCCGAAACATCACTGTAGCCCACCAGTCAGAGTGGGAGAATATGGAGGTCAGGTTATTAATGGAGTCTTGGCTCATGTCCATCTCACAGTAGGTCCAGTGGGTCCCTGAACCCATCCTGTAGTGATTCCCCCAGTTCCAGAATGCATAATTGGAATACACACAGCAACTGGCAGAATCCCCACATTGGATACATGACAAATAGACTAAGGGCTATTATGGTAGGTAAAGCCAAGTGGAAGCCATTAGAACTTCCCCTACCTATGAAAATAGTAAACCAAAAGCAATACCACATTCCTTGAGGGATTGCAGAGATTACTGTCACCATCAAGGACTTGAAGGATGCAGAGGTAGTGATTCCTACCACATCCCCATTCAACTTGCCTATTTGGTCTGTTCAAAAAACAGATGGATCTTGGAGAACGACAGTGGATTATCGAAAACTTAACCAGGTGGTGACTCCAATTGCAGCTGCTCTTCTAGATGTAGTTTCATTGCTTGAGCAAATTAATACATCTCCTTGTACCTGGTATGCAGCTATTGATCTGGCTAATGCCTTTTTCTCCACACCTTTTTTGAAGGACCAGCAGAAGCAGTTTGCCTTCAGCTGGCAAGGCCAGCAATACACCTTCACTTGTATACCCCAGAGCTACATCAACTCTCCAGCCTTCTGTTGTAATTTTGTCCGAAGTGAACTTGATCACCTTTCCCTTCCACAACACGCCACGCTGGTACATTACATAAACGACTTTATGCTGACTGGACCTAGTAAGGAAGAAGTGTCAATGACTCTGGACTTATTGGTAAAACATTTGCATGCTAGAGGGTGGGAAATTAATACCACAAAAATTCAGGCACCTTCCACCTCAGTGAAATTTCTAGGGGTCCTGTGGTGTAAGACATGTAGAGATATTGCTTTTAAAGTAAAGGATAAGTTATTGCATCTTGCTGCTCCCACAACTAAAAGGGAGGTACAACGTCTAGTGGGCCTCTTGGGATTTTGGAGGCAACATATTCCTCATTTGTGTGTGCTACTCCAGCGTATTTATCAAGTGACTTGAAAAGCTGCTAGTTTTGAGTGAGGCCCAGAACAAAAGAAGGTTCTGCAGCAGGTTCAGGCTGCTGTGCAGGCTGCTCTGCCACTTGGGCCATATGATCCAGCTGATCCAATGGTACTTGAAGTGTCCATGGCAGATAGAGATGCTATTTGGAGTCTTTGGCAGGCCCCTATTGGTGAATCACAGTGCAGACCCTCAGGATTTTGGAACAAAGCCCTGCCATCCTCTGCAGATAACTACTCTCCTTTTGAGAAACAGTTTTTGACTTGTTACTGGGCCTTAGAAGAGACTGAACCTTTAACCATGGGATACCAAATCACCATGTGGCCTGAGCTGCCCATCATGAACTGAGTGTTGTCTGACTCACAGAGTTATAAAGCTGGACGTGCACAGCAGTACTCTACCATTAAATGGAAGTGGTATATACGAGATTAGGCCCCAGCAGGACCTGAAGGCACAAGTAAGTTCCAAGAAGAAGCAGCCCAAATGCCCATAGCCTCAACTCCTGTCACATTTCCTTCCATCTTCCAGTCTACACCTACTGCCTCATGGGGAGTTCTCCATGATCAGTTGACTGAAGAAGAGAAAACTCACGCTTGGTTTACAGATGGTTCTGTGCAATATGCAGGCACTACTCAAAAGTAGACAGTGGTAGCACTATAGAGCCTTTCTGGCAATTCCCTGAAGGATAGTGGTGAAGGGAAATGATCTCAATGGGCAGAACTTCCAGCAGTGCACCTGGTTCTTCACTTTGCTTGAAAGGAGAAATGGCCAGATGTGTGACTGTATACTGATTCATGGGCCATGGCCAATGATTTGGCTGGATGGTCAGGGACTTGGAAGGAACATGATTGGAAACTTGGAGACAAGGATTTATGGGGAACAGGTACATGTATAGACATCTCGGAATGGGCCAAAGAAGTGACGATATTTGTGTCTCAAATGAATGCTCACCAAAGAGTGACCTCAGCAGAGGATGATTTTAACAATAAAGTGGATAGGATGACACGTTCTGTGGAAACCAGTTACCCTCTTTCCCTAGATACTCCCGTCATTGCTTAAAGGGCTCATGAACAAAGTGGCCATGGTGGCAGGAATGGAGGTTATGCATGGGCCCAGCAACATGGACTTCCACTCACCAAGGCCGACTTGGCCACAGCCACTGCTGAGTGTCCAATCTGTCAGCAGCAGAGAACCAACACTAAGTCCCTGATATGACACCATCCCTCGAGGTGATTAGTCAGCAACCTGGTGGCAAGTTGATTACATTTGACCACTTCCATCATGGAAAGGCCAGCGTTTTGTCCTTACTGGAACAGACACTTACTATGGATATAGATTTGCCTTCCCTGCATGCAATGCTTCTGCCAAAACTACCATCTGTGGACTTACAGAATGCCTTATCCACCATCATTGTATCCTACATAACATTGCCTCAGGTCAAGAGACTCACTTCACAGCAAATGAAGTGCAGCAGTGGGCCCATGCTCATGGAATTCACTGGTTTTACCGTGTTCCTTATCATCCTGAAGCAGTTGGATTGATAGAATGATGGAATGGCCTTCTAAAGACACAATTACAGTGCCAGCTAGGTGGCCATACTTTGCAGGCTTGGGGCAATGTTCTCCAGGAAGGCTGTATATACTCTAAACCAGTGGCCAATATATGGTTCTGTTTCTCTCATAGCCAGGATTCATGGGTCCAGGAATCAAAGGGTGGAAATGGGAGTGGCTCCACTCATTATTACCCCTAGCGGCCCTCTCATAAGAGTTTTGCTTCCTGTCCCTGTGACCTTATGCTCTGCAGGTCTAGAGGTCTTAGTTCCTAAGGGAGAAATGTTCCCACCTGGAGAAACATCACTGATTCCATTGAACTGGAAGCTAAGAATGCCATGAGGCAACTATTGGCTCCTTATGCCTCTGAAATAACAGACAAGGGAGTTACCATACTGGCTGGTGTGATTGATCCTGATTACCAAGAGGAAATTGGATTGCTATTACATAATGAAGGTAAAGAAAAGTATGTCTGGAATGCAGGAGATCCCTTAGGGCGTCTCTTAGTACTACCATGCCCTGTGATTAAAGTCAATGGAAAACAACAGCAACCCAATTCCAACATGACTACTAATGGCTCAGACCCTTCAGGAATGAAGGTTTAGGTCACCTCATCAGGCAAAGAACCACGACCAGCTAAGGTGCTTGCTGAGGGTAAAGGGAATATGGAATGTGTGGTGGAAGAAGGTAGTTCTAAATACCAGTTACAGCTATGTGACAAGTTGCATAAAAGAGGATTGTAATTGTTATGAGTATTTCCGCTTTGTATGTGTGCAGCGAGTATATTTGTTTTCTTCACTTATAAAATACAAGATGTAAATGGGGCTAGTTCATTTTCAACTGTATGTGTGTTAGTGGTATCATGTAAGACACAAGTGTGACTTTCTAATTGTCTTTATTCAGAGATTATGTATGGTTTAAGGAGATGTGTACATGTGCCAAGTTGACAAGGGGTGGACTGTGATGGTCAAGATTGTGTGTCAACTTGGCTGGGCCATGATTCTCAGTGTTTATATGTGACCACTTCCATGGTGGAATCTGCTGTGAGTAGCCAATCAATTGAAAGTGAGTTTCCTTGGAAGCATGGCCTGCATCAGAGTATAAGCAGATGTGCTGGCTTTTTGCTCACTCTGGATCCTATGGCTGTCTCCTGTTCATCTGACCTCCGGTTCTTAGGACTTGAGCTGTCAGCTTATCTGCCGATCTTGGGATTGTAGATCTTCACAGCCTGTGCACGGATCCCTGCTTTATGACCTGCTGAACACGGGTTCTCCAGCTCCTGCAGCTATGTGAATCAGGAGAAGACTTGCGGTCCTGCCTGCCAGTCTTGGGATTCATCGATATTCACAGCCTATGAATAAGAGCTCTGCTTTCCTACCTGCCGATCTTGGGTTTGCCAGCCCCTGTGGCTACTTAAATCAGGAGAAGCCTCTATCTTAGTCCACGGACTTGGGATGTTCCAGCCTCTACAATTGCCTGAGTTGTTTCTTTGATATAAATCTCTCTCTATATATATTTATACACTTTACTGGTTTTGCTTCTCTAGAAAAACCAGGCTAAGACAGGTGCTAAGTCCATTCAATGGGAAAAGAATAGTCTTTTAATAAATAGTGCTGGAATAACTGGATTTCCACATTAATAAATAAATAAATAAATAAAACTGGATTCATACCTCACACCATATATGAAAACTAACTCGAAATTTATCAATGACCTAAATGTATGAACTAAAACTAAAAAAAAAACTCTTAGAAACCATAAAGCACTTTATATGTAACAATGGGATCTTATATATGACACCAAAAGCATGAGAAGCAAGACACAATAGATAAAAGGGACATTATAAAAGTTGAAAAATTTATTAATTAAAGAGTTTATCAACAAGTGAAGAGGCAACCTACAGAATGGGGAAAATTGGGGAGACCATGTGTCTGACAGAGGTTAAATATCAAGAATATATAAGGCTGGCAAGATGGCGGTCTAGGCAGAAGCACCACGCCGTCCCTCCACAACAAAGATCCGAAAAACTAAGCCAAACAGAGTATCAACAATCCTGAAACCCTAGAACATCAAATGAAGAGATAAAGAACTCAGCCGAACACCAAACGGAGTAAGAA
>NW_004443996.1:1436067-1444252 GCF_000243295.1 Trichechus manatus latirostris
AAAAAAAAAAAAAAAAAAAGAATATATAAGGCAAGCCTACAACTGAACAACAAAAAGACAAACAACTCCTTCTTTGCAGATAACATGATCCTATATATATAAGACTCCAAAAAATCCACAATAAAGCTACTATAGTTAATAAATGAATTCAGTACAGAGGCAGGATACAAAGTCAACACACAAAAATCGGTTGGGTTTTTATACAACAGCAATGAACAAGCTGAAAAGGAAATTTAAAAAAACAACCTCATTTACAGGAACATCTAAAAGAATAAAATGCTTAGGGATAAATTTAACCAGGGAAGTGAAGGACTTGTACACAGAAACTATAAAACATTGCTAAAAGTAATTAAAGTTGTCACTTTGAGGACTAAGGTGTGCTTGACCCAAGCCATGGTATTTTCAGTTGTCTAAAATGATACAAACAAATGTGGGAATTATTGAACAATATCATTAATATCACATACAAGTAAAATTTTGCTGAAGACTATTTGAAAGCGGCTGCAGCAGTACATCGACAGGGAACTGCCAGATATCCAAGCCAGATTCAGAAGAGGACGTGGAACAAGGGATATCACTGCTGATATCAGATGGATCCTGGCTGAAAGCAGAGACTACTAGAAAGATGTTTAGGTGTATTTTATTGACTATGCAAAGACATTCAACTGTATGGATCATAACAAATTATGGCTAACATTTCAAAGAATGGGAATTCCAGAACACTTAATTGTGCTCCTGAGGAACCTGTACAAAGATCAAGAGGCAGTCATTCAAACAGAACAAGGGGATACTGCGTGGTTTAAAGTGAGGAAAGGTGTGCGTCAGGGTTATATCCTTTCACTATATTTATTCAATCTGAATGCTGAGCATATAACTTGAGAAGCTGTACTCCACGAAGAAGAACTTGCCATCAGGATTGAAGGAAGACTCAGTAACATCCTGTATTATGCAGATGACACAGTCTTGCTTGCTTGAAAGTGAAGAGGACTTGATGCACTTACTGATGAAGATCAAAGACTATAGCTTTCGGTATGGATTACACCTCAACATAAAGAAAGAAAAAATCCTCAGAACTTGACCAATAAGCAACATCATGATAAACGGAGAAAAGATCGAATTTGTGAAGGATTTATTTTACTTGGATCCATAGTCAACGCCCATGGAAGCAGCAGTGGAAAAATCAAACGACACGTTGGATTGGGTATATCTACTGCAAAAGATCTCTTTAAAGTGTTAAAAAGCAAAGATGTCACTCTAAGGACTAAGGTGCACCTCACCCAAGCCATGATATTTTCAATTGCATCATATGCATGTGAAAGCTGGAAAATGAATAAGGAATACCAAAGAAGAAATGACACCTTTGAATTATGGTGTTGGCAAAGAATATTGAATATACTATGGTTTGCCACAAGAATGAACAAAATTGTCTTGAAAGAAATTCAGCCAGAATACTCCTTAGAAGCAAGGATGACGAGACTTCATTTCACATACTTTGGACATGTTATCAGGACAGACCAGTCCCTGGAGAAGGACATCATGCTTGGTAAAGTGGAGGGTCATCGAAAAGGAGGAAGACCCTCAACAACATGGATTGACATAGTGGCTGCAACAATGAGCTCAAACATAATGATTGTGAGGATGTGGAAGGACTGGACAGTGTTTCATTCTGTTGTACGTTGGGTTGCTATGAGTCAGAACGGACTCGATGCATCAAACAACAACCATACCATACGCATGTTAAAGCTGGACAATGAATAAAGAAGACTAAAAAAAGATTGACATATTTGAATTATGGCGTTGGTGAAGAATATTGAATATACTATGGACTGCAAAAAGAACAAACAAATCTGTCTTGTCAGTACAGCCAGAAAGTTCCTTCAAAGAAAGGATGGCAAGACTTCGTCTCACATACTTTGCACGTGTTATAAGGAGGAATCAGTCCCTGGAGAAGGACATCATGCTTGGTAAAGTGGAGGGTCAGCGAAAAAGAGGAAGACCCTCAATGAGATGGACTGACACAGTGGCTGCAAGAGTGGGCTCAAACATAGCAATGATTGTGAGGATGGTGCAGGACCAGGCAATGTTTTGTTCTGTTGTGCATAGGGTCGCTATGAGTCAGAATCTACTCAACAGTACCTAATAACAACAACAAAATGAATGGAAGGACATTTAATGCTCATGGATCAGAAGACTCAATATTGTCAAGATGTCAATACTACCTAAAGCAATCTATAAATTCAATGCAATCACTCTCAAAATACCAACAGCCTTCTTTACAGAGATGGAAAAATCAATCTTCTTATGTATATGGAACTGCGAATGGCCCTGAATAGTCAAAGAAATCTTGAAAAAGAACAAAGTAGGAGAACTCTCACTTCCTTATTTCAAAACATATTACAAAGCTGCAGTGATCAAAACAATCTGGTACTAGTATAATGACAGACATTTAAATCAATGAAATATAATTGAGACTCCCAGAGTTAAGTGCACACATTTACAGTTAACTAATCTTAAACAAGGGTGATAAATTTATCAAATGGGGGAAAAAACAGCTTTTTTAATAAATGGTTCTGGGACAACTGGATTTAAAAAAGCAAAAGAATGAAGATAGACCCATACCCCCCACTATATAAAAAACTTACTCAAAATAGATCAAACACCTAGATGTACAGCCTAAAACTGTAAAACTCTTAGAAGAAAACGTCAGGGTACTTGCTTCAAGAGCTATCACTCAACAATGGATTCTTGGACATGACACTATGTCCAAAATAGACAAATGGGATCTCATCAAAATTAAAGACTTTTGTTAATTAAAGGAATTTGTCAACAAAGCAAAGAAACAGCCTACAGACTGGAGAAAATGTTTGGTTACTGATGAAGATCAAATACCACAGCCTTCAGTTTGGATTACACCTCAACATAAAGAAAACAAGAAGCCTCACAGCTGGACCAATAAGAAACATCATGATAAATGGACAAAAGTTTGAAGTTGTCAAGGATTTCCTTTTACTTGGATCCACAATCAACAAACAAGGAAGCAGCAGTCAAGAAATCAAAAGACTAACTGCATTGGGCAGATCTGCTGCAAAAGACCTCTTCAAAGTGTTAAAAAGCAAAGACATCAGCTTGAAGACTAGGATGTTCAGTATTTGGTTTTACTATTTACTAGGTTGCTATGAGTTGGAACCGACTAGACAGCACCTAAGAACAACAACAACAAATAACATACCAGGGTCTAATATTCAGAATATATAAAGTATTCCTACAACTTAACAAGAAAGAAAGAAATAACCCAAATGAAAAATGGGCATAGGACCTGAATAGATATTTCACCAAAGAGGATATTCAAATGGCCAAAAACGTATGAAAATGTGCTTCTACATCCTTAACCATCAGAGAGATGCAAATCAAATCCACACTGAGATACCACTTCACTCCTGCCAGGATGACTAAGATTAAAAAAAATAATAAAAAATAACAAATGTTAACAAGGATAACGGGACATTGGAGCCCTTATCCATTGCTGGTGGGAATGCAGAATGGTACAACTCTTGTGGTGATTCCTCAAAAAACTAACAATATAAGTACCATATAACCCAGCAATTCCACTCCTAGCAATTCCACTCCTAGCAATTCCACTCACCCATGACACATGAGTGAAGTCACATGAAAAACCTTAGGTACACCAATGCTCATTGCAGCACTATTCACAATAGCCAAAATGTGGAAACAGCCTAAATGTCCATCAATGGATAAATGGATAAGCTAAATGTGGTACATGCATACATTGGAATACTATTCATCCAGAAAGAGAAATGAAGTTCTGATACATGCTATAACATGGATGAACCTTGCAGACATTATACTGATTGAAATATGTCAATCACAAATGGACAGACACTATATGATTTCAATTACAAAAAAATGACAAGAATAGGCAAATATATAGAGACTAAAGTTTATTAGTGGTTACCAAATGTGGGAGGGAGAGGGAGAAGGGGAGCCATTGTTTGGGAAGCAGTGAGTTTCTGTTTATGGTGATGGGATATTGGCATCAATTAAGGGTAATTTTTGCACAGTCAGTTAATGTAATTGATATCACTAAGCTGTACAACTGAAAAAAGTTGAACTGTAAAATATTGTGTTATATACATTTTTACAAAAAAAAAAAAGACAGCTGTTGAGGCTGCTAAAGCACAACCAGACACCACAAGCCATTTGTTTTCTTTGTTTGGAAGTTTAGAGTGATGGTTTCAAGGGCCATCCCAATCAATTAGCCTAATATTTTTTCTCAATATTTCTATTCTACCTTCTAGTTTGTTACATACTGATGGGGGCCTTAAAAGCTATTATGCAGCCATTCAAGGTAGAAAACTTGGTCTCCATTCACCTGAAGTAACAGAGGAAGAAGGAGAATTAGGAATCAGAGGAGGAAAGTGAGTAAGTCTCTGGCGTCCTCTGCCATGAAACTAGAAGAACTGGATGGTGCCTAGCTACCATTACTATTTTTTTTAAATTTTTTTTATTTATTGTGCTTTAGATGAAGGTTTACAAAGCAAATTAGTTTCTCATTAAACAATTAATACACGTATTGTTTTGTGACATTGGTTGCCACGCCTGCTATGTGTCAACACTCTCCACTTCTTGACCTTGGGTTCCCCATTTCCATTCATCCAGCTTTCCTGTCCCCTCCTGCCTTCTCGTCTTTGCCCCTGGGCTGGTGTGCCCACTTAGTCTCATATACATGGTTAAGGTACTTGTATTATTGTTTGTTTTATGGGCCTGTCTAATCTTTGGCTGAAGGGTGAACCTCAGGAGTGACTTCAGTACTGAGTTAAAAGGGTGTCTGAGGTTCATACACTCAGGGTTTCTCCAGTCTCTATCAGACCAGTAAGTCTGGTTATTTTTTGTGAGTCTAAATTTTATTCTACATTGTTCTCCATCTCTGTTCAGGACCCTTTATTGTGATCCCTGTCAGAGCAGTTGATAGTGGTAGCCGGGCACCATCTAGTTGTGCTGGACTCAGTCTGGTGGAGGCTGTGGTACTTGCGGTCCTTTAGCCCGTTGAATTAACTTTTCCCTTGTGTCTTTAGTTTTCTTCATTTCCCTTTACTCCAGACGGGGTGTGCTTTGGCTACGTTCTCTAGAGAAGCAAAACCAGTGAAGTGTATAAATATATATATATATATAGAGAGAGAGAGAGAGAGATTCATATCAGGGAAACAGCTCATGCGATTGTAGAGGCTGGAACGTCCCAAGTCCGTGGATCAGGATAGAGGCTTCTCCTGATTCTTGTAGCTACATGGGATGGTGAACCCAAGATCAGCAGGTCAGAAAGCAGGACTCTTGCTCACAGTGTGTGAAGATGGATGAATCCCAAATCAACAGGTAAGCTGCTAGCTCAAGTTCCAAGAACCAGAGGTCAGACAAACAGGAGGCAGCTTCAGGATCTAGAACAAGCCAAAAAGCCTTGGCAAGGTGAGCAGAAAGGAAGAGGACAGAGAGATGAAGGCTGAGGGGGCATTGAGCCACCACAGGTCTCGCCCCTCTGGTACCGCTCAGCAGATTACATCATGGGAATGATCATAAATCAAATTTCAACAGGGAAGTGATCACAACACTATACAACTGTCAAAACACTGAGAATTATGGCCCAGCCAAGTTGACACACAATCTTAACCATCACGGTGGGACCAGATGACTGCTCACAAGCTTTTAAGACCCCAGATGCTACTCACCAAAGTAGGATGTAGAACATTTTCTTTATAAATTATGTTATACCAATTGAGCTAGATGTCGCACGAGACCATGGTCCTCAGCTGTCAGCCCAGTAATGCGGTCCCTCAGGGAGTTTGGATGTGTCTATGAAGCTTCTATGACCTTGCCTTGGTGAAGTTGTGCTGACTTCCCCACTATTGTGTACTGTCTTACCCTTCACCAAAGTTACCACTTACCTATTTTGTCTAGTTAGTATTTTTCCCTCCCTACCCAGCCCCTCCCTCATAACCATCAAGGATTGTTTCTTTCTGTGTGTAAACCTTTTCATTAGTTGTTATACTAGTAGTCTCATACGATATTTGTCCTTTGGTGATTGACTTATTTCATTCATCATATTGCCCCCCAGATTCATCCATGTTGTGAGGTGTTTCACAGATTCATCACTGTTCTTTATCATTGCTTAGTATTCCATTGTGCGTGTGTACCAGAGTTTGTTTATCCATTCATCTCTTAATGGGCACTTAGGTTGTTTCCATCTTTTTGCTATTGTGAACAATGTTGCAATGAACATGGGTGGGCACATGTCTATTCCTGTTATTGCCATTATTTCTCTAGGATATATTCCTAGGAGTGGGACTGCTGGATCATCTTGTATTTCTATTTCTAGTTTTTTTTAAGGAAGCTCCATATCGTTTTCCAAAATTGTCGTACCATTTTGCATTCCCACCAGCAGTGCACAAGGGTTGCAATCTCCCCGCAGCCTCTCCAACATTTGTCATTTTCTGTTTTGTGATTTGTGCCAGTAATGTTGGGGTGAGATGGTATCTCATTGTAGTTTTGATTTTCATTTCTCTAATGGCTAGTGATGGAGAGCATGCCCTCATATGTTTGTTAGCCGCCAAAATGTCTTCTTTGGTGAAGTGTCCGTTCATAACCTTTCCCCAATTTTTAATTGGGTTATTTTTCTTTTTATTGTACAGGTGTTGGATTTTCCTATAGATTTTAGAGATTAGACCTTTGTCAAATTTGTCATAGCCAATTTTTTTTCCCAGTCTGTAGGTTCTCTTTTTACTCTTTCAGTGAATCCTTTTGATGAGCTTAGGTGTTTAATTTTTAGAAGATCACAGTTATCTAGCTTATCTTCTGCTGTTTGTGTATTGTTAGCTATGGTTTGTATGTTATTTATGCAGTGTATTAGGGCCTCTATTGTTGACCCTATTTTTTGCTTCTATGATCTTTATAGTTTAACACTTTATATTTAGGTTTTTGATCGATTTTGAGTTACTTTTTGTGTACGGTGTGAGGTATGGGTCTTTTTTTTTTAAATTGTACTTCAGGTGACGGTTTATGGAACAAATTGTTTCTCACTAAACAGTAGCACACACGTTGCCCTATGATGACATGTCAACCCTCTCACTTCTTGCTCACTTCTCGACCGTTTTTTTTTTTTTTTGGTGAAAATAAACACAGCCATAGATACACCATTTCAAAAATTTCTACATGCACAGTTCAGTGACATCGACTACGCTCTTCCAATTGTGCTGCTATTCTCAATTTAGATGAAGGTTTACAGAACAAAATAGTTTCTTATTAAACAGTTAGTACACACATTGCCCTATGACAATGGTTAACAACCTCACTATACATCAACACTGTCCTTACTCAAACCTGTTCCCTTCTGCCTTCTAGTCCTTGTCCCTGGACTGCTGTGCCTCATTAGTCTCGTTTTGTTTTATGGGGCTGTCCAATCCCCGGCTAAACGGTGAACACCAGAAGTGACTTCACCACCGAGATAAAAGGGTGTCTAGGGGCCATACTCTCGGGGTTTCTCCAGTCTCCTTTAGGCCAATAAATCTGGTCTTTTTTGTGTGTTAGAATTTTGTTCTACATCCTTCTCCAGCTCTGTCCAGAACCCTCTGTTGTGATCCCGGTCAGAGGAGTCAGTGGTGGTAGCCAGGCACCATCTAGCTGTACTGGACTCAGTCTAGTGGAGGCCTTGGTAGCTGTGGTCCATTAGTCATTTGGACTAACCCTTTCCTTGTATCCTGTTCTCTTCATTCTCCATTGCTCCCAAAAGGGTGAGACCAGTGGAGTATTTTAGATGGCTGCTCACAGGCTTTTAAGACCTCAGACGCTATTCACCAAGGAGAATGTAGAACATTGTCTTTATAAACTGTGTTATGCCAGTTGAGCTAGATGTTCCTCGAGACCATGGTCTCCACAGCCCTCCGCCCAGCAATTCAGTCCCTCAGAGAGTTTGGATGTGTCTAGGGAGCTTCTATAACCTTTCTTTGTACAAGTTGTGCTGGTTTCCCCAGTACTGTCTACTCTTTCAACATTCACCAAAGATACCACTTATATATTGCCTATTTAGTATTTCCTACCCACCACTCCCATCCCTGGTAACCAACAAAGATTGTTACTTTTTTTTATTTTTTTTTTATTGTACTTCAGGTGAAGGCTTACA
>NW_004443996.1:1446842-1449032 GCF_000243295.1 Trichechus manatus latirostris
TAGGGTTTCAGGATTGCTGTTTTCTCTGTTTGGCTTAGTTTTTCAGATCTTTGCAGTGGAGGGACGGAGTCGTGCTTCTGCCTAGAGGGTCATTTTGCCGGAAGTCTGGTCCTGTTTCATTTTTTTAACTGATAGTATAGTTTTGCCAGCACCATTTGTTAAAAAGACTGTCTTTTCCCCATTTAATGGACTTTGTGCCTTTGTCGAAGATCAGATGACCATAGGTGGATAGATTTACATCTCTGTTCTTAATTCTGTTCCATTGTGCAATGTACCGCTGTCCATTGTTCCATTGTGCAATGTTCCATTTTCATTGTATTACTACCTGGCTGTTTCGACAACCTTATATATATAGTAGTTTCTGAGGTCAGGTAGTGCAAGGTCTCATACTTTATTCTTTTTTTTCAATAGTGCGTTAGCAATCTGGGTTCTCTTTCCTTTCCATATAAAGTTAATGATAAATTTTTCCATCTCGTTAAAGAATGTTGTTGGTATTGGGATCGGGATTGCATTGTATTAATAGATTGCTTTGGGTAGAATTGAGATTTTTCACAATGTTGAGTCTACCTATCCATGAGTATGATATGTTTTTCCATTTATGTAGGTTTTGTTTGGTTTCTTGATATAGTATTTTGTAGTTTTCTTTGTATAGGTCTTTTATGTCCCTGGTTAGATTTACTTCCAAGTATTTTATTTTTTAGGGCCTATTATAAATGGAATTGCTTTCCTCATTTCTGTTTCACAGTTCTCTTTACTGTTGTATAGAAATCCAACTGATTTATGTATGTTTATCTTGTATCCTGCTACTCTTCTGAATCTTTCTATTAGTTCCAGTAGTTTTCTTGTGGAGTCCTTTGGGTTCTTAATGTATATTATCATATCATCTGCAAATAGGGGTGGTTTTACTTCTTCCTTACCAATTCGGATGCCCTTTATTTCTTTATCCTGTCTTATTGCACTAGCTAGGGCTTCCAACACAATGTTAAATAGGAATGGTGATAAAGGGCATCTTTGTCGTGTTCCTGTTCTTAGGGGAAATGTTTTCAGCCTCTGTCCATTGAGAATGATGTTGGCTATTGGTTTTGTATAGATGCCTTTTTGTATGTTGAGGAATTTCCCTTCTATTCCTATTTTATTGAGAGTTTTTTTCAGGAATGGATGTTGGACTTTATCAAATCCCTTTTTGTTCAATTGAGATTATCATGCAATTTTTTTGTTTTATTTATGTGGTGGATTACATTGATTGATTTTCTAATCTTGAACCATCCTTGCATACCTGCTATGAATCTCACTTGTTCATCATGTATTATTTTTTTATATGATTCTGAATTTTATCTGCTAGAATTTTGTTAAGAATTTTTGCATCTATATTCATGAGACATTACTGAATATTTTGATCAAAGATACTATAGAAAAATCATGATCAAAAGGGGCAAAATGGAATTTCACATTCTCAATGGAATCTAGACTTTCTGGAGCCATTGAGGCTGGATGAGCACCTAAAACTATTGCCCTGAGATAATCCTTAAACTTTAAACCTTAAAGCAAAACTATCCTTTGAAGTCTTCTTT
The DNA here is from genome assembly GCF_000243295.1 of Trichechus manatus latirostris. Lineage (NCBI taxonomy): Eukaryota > Metazoa > Chordata > Mammalia > Sirenia > Trichechidae > Trichechus > Trichechus manatus. The sequence continues at coordinate 1,448,414 of NW_004443996.1, forward strand.
GAACCATAAAAGAGCTTATTTTAGTTAGTAAACTACATCTGTGTTTATCATTGTGTTCTTTTAAAGAATTATCTATGTGAGAAAATAAATTTATGTTTGTTAAAGCCACCCACCTGTGGTATTTCTTTTATAGTAGCACTAGATAACTAAGACACTGGCAGAGATGGTCTTGGGGACAACTGAAATTAGAGTCTTGAATTGTTTTAGGAATCTTTCTTGTGTGTGGAAGGGAGCATAGTCTTAGGCAAGTTCTAAGAAACATTCTCACAGCATTGCAACTAGAGAGCAAAAAAAATTTCAAAGTCTCAGCGAATAAATAAATGTTATCAGCCTATTTCAGGTTACATATCCATTGCTGTGGGACGGGAGTGATTTTTTTCAGAAGAACTACTGATGGTGCTAACCACAAAAACCAAACTCATTGCTATCTAGTCAATTCTGACTAATAGTGACCCTATAAGAAAGAACTGCCCCACAGTGTTTCCAAAGAACAGCTAGTGGATTTGAACTGTCGATCTTTTGGTTTAGAAAATCCATCAACGTAATACACCACATAAATAAAAGGAAAGAAAAAAATCACATGATCATCTCAATTGACGCAGAAAAGGCATTTGACAAA
>NW_004443996.1:1452258-1454004 GCF_000243295.1 Trichechus manatus latirostris
TGTTAACCAATGTCATAAAACAGCATGTGTGTTACTGTTACATGAGAAACTATCTGTTCTGTAAGCCTTCACCTGAAGTACAATAAAATATTAACAAAAATTCCGTTGGATTCCTATAGACCAAGAAAGAGAATGATGAAAAGGAAATCAGGAAAACAATACTATTTATAACAGCCCCTAAAAAATAAAATACTAAGGAATAAATCGAACCAGGGATGTAAAAGCCCTATACATAGAAAACTGCAAAACACTACTGCGAGAAACCCAAAGGGATCTACGTAAAGGGAAAAACATACAATGCTCATGGATAGGTAGACTCAACTTTGTGAAAATGACAATTCAACGCAAAGCAATTTACAAATACAATGCAATCCCGATCCAAATACCAACAACATTCTTCAAAGAGTTGGAAAAACTAATCATTAACTTTATATGGAAAGGGAAAAAGCACCGAATAATTAACACACTATTGAAGAAGAAGAATATAAAGTAGGAGGACTCACATAGCCTGCCCTCAGAACCTACTATACAGCAACTGTAGTCAAAACAGCCTGGTACTGGTAAAATGAAGGATACCTTGACCAATGGAACAGATTTGAGAACCCAGATGTAAATCCGTCCATCTACAGTCACCTGATCTTCAACAAGGGCCCAAAGTCCATCAAATGGGAAAAAGACAGTCTTTTTAACAAATGGTGCAGGCAAAACTGGATATCCACCTGCAAAAAAAATGAAACAGGACCCAAACATCACACTATATACAAAAACGAATTCAAAATGGATCAAAGACCTAAATATAAAGCCAAAAACTAAGAAAAAATAGGACCAACACTACAGGCTCTAATACACAGCATTAACAGGATACAAACCATAACCTTCAACACGCAAGCCCCAGAAGATAAACTAGATAACTGGGATCTTCTAAAAATCAATCACCTATGCTCTTTAAAAGACTTCACCGAAAGAGTAAAAAGAGAACCTACAGACTGGGAAAAATTTTTGGACATTACAAGTCAGACAAAGTTCTAATCTCCATAACCTACAAGAAAATCCAACACCTCTACAACAAAAAGACAAATAATCTTATCAAAACATGGGCAAAGGAAATGAACAAACCCTTCACCAAAGAAGACATTCAAGCGGCCAACAGAAGCATGAGGAAATGCGATCACTAGCCATTAGAGAAATGCAAATTAAAACCACAATGAGATACCATCACCACGGCATTATTGGCACGAATCAAAAACACTGGAAATAACAAATGTTGGAGGCGCTGTGGGGAGATCGGAACTCTTATGCACTACTGGTGGGAATGCAAAACGATACAACCATTCTGGAAAATGATATGGCGCTTCCTTAGAAAGCTAGAAACAGAAATACCATACGAGCCAGCAATCCCACTTCTAGGAATATATCCTAGAGAAATAAGAGCCATCACTCGAATAGACATGTGCATACCCATGTTCATGGCAGCATTGTTCACAATAGCAAAAAGACGGAAAGAACCTAGATGCCGATCAACAGATGAATGGATAAACAAACTATGGGACATACACACAATGGAGTACTATGCAACAAGAAAGAACAATGATGAATCTGTGAAGCATCTCATAACATGGATGAAACTGGAGGACATAATGCTGAGTGAAATAAGTCAATCACAAAAGGACAATATTGTATGAAACCTGTATTGTAAAAACCCATGAAAAATTTTACACACAAAAAGTAACAATCTTTGTTGGTTAC
>NW_004443996.1:1454328-1461112 GCF_000243295.1 Trichechus manatus latirostris
GCCTGTGAGCAGCAATCAAAGATACTCCACTCCTTTGGGAGCAAGGGAGAATGAAGAGAACAGGATACAAGGAAAAGATTAGTCCAAAGGACTAATGGGCCACAGCTACCAAGGCCTCCACCAGACTGAGTCCAGTACAGCTAAATGGTGCCCTGCTACCACACTGACTGTTCTAACCAGCATCACAACAGGGGGTTCTGGACAGAGCTGGAGAAGCATGTAGTACAAAATTCTAACACACACAAAAAAGACTAGATTTACTGGCCTAAAAGAGACTGGAGAAACCCCGAGACTCTGGCCCCTAGACACCGTTTTAGCTCAGTGATGAAGTCATTTCCAAGCTTCACCGTTCAGCCAGGAATTTGGACAGCCCCCATAAAACAAAACAGGACTAATGAATCACAGCAGTCCAGGGACAAGTACTAGAAGACAGAAGGGGATAGTAAAGCTGGTGATAGGGAACCCAAGGTTGAGTAAGGAGAGTGTTGACATGTAGTAAGGTTGTTTACCATTGTCACAGGGCAACATGAGTACTAACTGTTTAATGAGAAACTATATTGTTCTGTAAACCTTCATCTAAAGTGAGAATAGCAGCACAACTGGAAGAAAGTAATCGATGTCACTGAACTGCACACGTAGAAATTTTTGATATGTTGTATCTTTGGCAATGTGTATTTTCACCAAAGAAAAAGAAAAGGTTGAGAAGAGAGAGTGTTGACCTGCCGTGGGGTTGTTAACCAATGTCATAAAACAATATGTGTACTGACTGTTTAATGAGAAACTATTTGTTCTGTAAACCTTCACCTAAAGTAGAATAAAAAAAAAGTTCAGTAATGTCGGGCACACCAGCTGAGGTGCAAGGACAAGAAGGAAAGAGGGGAGAGGAAAGCTGGTGACAGGGAACACAAGGTTGAGAAAGGGAGAGTGTTGACATGTCATGGAGTTGGCAACCAACATCACAAAACTGTATCGTTTTTGTTAAATGAGAAATCAATTTGCTCTGTAAACTTTCTTCTAAAGCACAATAAAAAAAGAGAAAGAAAAAAACGTTCAGTAATGGTATTCAAGCACCATCCAATTCTTCTGGTCTCATAGCAGAGGAGACAGGTATTCATGGAGGAAATTAGCCACACATTCCATTTCATCCTCCCATTACCGTCTCCTTTGCTTCCTCTGCTCCTCCAGGTGAATAGAGATCAAATGTTGTGCCTTTGATGGCTGCTTGCAAGCTTTTAAGATCTAAGGCACTACACAGTGAACTTGGAAGTAGAATAGAAACAATAAACACGTTATAAGGTCAAATAACTGGGATGTTCCATGAAACAAGACCCTAAACCTCCAAAGGGAGGAAACAAATCCCATAAGATTGTCTGTTCTACGCAAGTAGCCTCAGCAGCTACTTTTTTTATTTCCTTTTGTTGTTGTTGTAAATATATCTATCACACAAATTTACGAGTACCAATTTTTACAGGTCTACAACTTACTGACTACAACTGAACTGGCTGTATAATGCTACCCTTAATCAATGTGATTTTTCCATCACCATTAACTCCTTCCCTTTTTTCCCTCCCTCCAACCCCTGGTGCTTACGAATAAACTTTGGTCTCTATAAACTTGCCTTTTGTTGTCTTTTTATACATGTAAGGTCATACAATATTTGTCCTTTTGTGATTGACTTATCTCACTCAGCATAATGTCTTCAAGGTCCATCTATATTGTAGCATGTATCAAGACCATTTTTCTTACTGGCTGAGTAGTATTCTGTTTTATGTATGTACCACATTTTGTTTCCCCCACGTGTCTGTTAGTTTCTCTTACTGTAGGGGCTTGCGTGTTGCTGTGATGTTGGAAGTTATGCCACCTGTATTCAGATACCAGCAGGGTCACCTGGAAGATAGGTTTCAGCTGAGCTTCCAGACTAAGACAGACTAAGAAGAAGGACCCAGCAGTCTACTTCTGAAGAGAATTAGCCAGTGAAAACCTTATGAACAGCAGCGGAATATTGTCTGATATAGTGCTGGAAGATGAGCCCCACCCAGGTTGGAAGGCACTCAAAAGACAACTAGGGAAGAGCTGCTTCCTCAGATTAGAGTTGAGCTTAATGACGTGAACAGAGTCAAGCTTTCGGGACCTTCATTTGCTCATGAGGCACAACTCAAAATGAGAAGAAACAGCTGGAAATATTCTTTAATAATCGGAAAGTGGAATGTATGTAGTATGAATCTAGGAAAATTGGAAATCATCAAAAATGAAATGGAACGCATAAACATTGATATCCTAGGCATTAGTGAGCTGAAACAGACTGGTATTGGCCATTTTGAATCAGACAACCATATGGTCTACTGTGCTAGGAATGACAACGTGAAGAGGAATGGCATTGCTTTTATTGTCAAAAATAACATTTCAAGATCTATCCTGAAATACAATGCTGTCAGTGATAGGATAATATCCATACGACTACAAGGAAGATCAGTTAATACGACTATTATTCAAATTTACACACCAACCTCTAAGGCCAAAGATGAAGAAATTGAAGACTTTTACCAACTTCTTCAGTCTGAAATTGATCAAACATGCAATCAGGATGTATTGATCATTGCTGGTGATTGGAATGTGAAAGTTGGAAACAAAGAAGAAGGATCAGTAGTTGGGAAATATGGCCTTGGTGATAGAAATGATGCTGGAGATCGTATGATAGAATTTTGCAAGACTAATGACTTCCTCATTGCAAATACCTTTTCTCACCAAAATAAATGGCGACTATACACATCGGCCTCACTGGATGGAATACTTGGGAATCAAATCGACTACACCTGTGGAAAGAGATGGCGGAAAAGCTCAATATCATCAGTCAGAACAAGACCAGGGGCTGACTGCAGAACAGACCATCAATTGTTCATATGCAAATTCAAGTTGAAACTGAAGAAAATTAGAACAAGTCAAGAAAAGCCAAAGTATGACCTTGAGTACTTTCCACCTGAATTTAGAGACCATCTCAAAAATAGATTTTACACTATGAACACTAATGACCTAAGACCAGACGAGTTGTGGAATAACAACAAGTATATCATACATGAAGAAAGCAAGACGTCATTAAAAAGAGAGGAAAGAAAGAAACGGCCAAAATGGATGTCAGAAGAAACTATGAAACTTGTTCTTGAAATTCGAGTAGCTAAAGCAAAAGGAAGAAATGATGAAGTAAAAGAAATGAACAGAAGATTTCAAAGGGTGGCTGGAGAAGACAAAGTAAAGTATTATAATGACATGTGCAAAGAGCTGGAGACAGAAAAAAAAGGGAAGAACATGCTCAGCATTCCTCAAGATGAAAGAACTGAAGAAAAACTTCAAGCCTTGAGTTGCAAGAGTGAAGAATTCTATGGGGAAAATATTAAACGATGCAGGAAACATCAAAAGAAGATGGAAGGAATACACAGAGTCATTATACCAAAAAAACTGGTCGACGTTCAGCCATTTCAAGAGGTAGCATATGATTAGGAACCAATGATACTGAAGGAAGAAGTTCAAGCTGCACTGAACGCATTAATGAAAAACAACGCTCCAGGAATTGACGGAATATCAAGTGAGATTTTTCAACAAAAGGATGCAGCACTGGAAGTGCTCACTCATCTATGCCAAGAAATTTGGAAGACAGCTACCTGGATAACTGACTGGAAGAGTTACATATTTATGCCTTTTCCCAAGAAAGGTGATCCCACAAAATCTGGAAATTATCGAACAATATTATTAATATCATACATAAGTAAAATTTTGCTGAAGATCATTCAAAAGTGGCTGCAGCAGTACGTCAACAGGGAACTGCCAGAAATTCAGGTCAGATTCAGAAGAAGACGTGGAACCAGGGATATCATAGCCAATGTCAGATGGATCCTGGCTGAAAGCAGAGAATACCAGAAAGATGTTTACCTGTGTTTTATTGACTGTGCAAAGACATTTGATCGCATGGATCATAATAAATTATGGATAACATTGCAAAGAATGGGAATTTAAGAACACTTAATTCTGTTCTTGAGGTACCTGTACAGAGATCGAGAGGCAGTTGTTCAGACAGAACAAGGGGATATTGCATGGTTTAAAGTCAGGAAAGGTGTGTGTCAGGGTTGCATTGTTTCAGCACACCTATTCTATCTGTATGCTGAGCAAATAATCTGAAAAGCTGGACTATATGGAGAAGAAAGGGGCATCAGGATTGAAGGAACACCTATTAACAACCTGTGATATGGTGATGACACAAGCTTGCTTGCTGAAAATGAAGAGGACTTGAAGCATCTACTGGTGAAGATCAAAGACTACAGCCTTCAGTATGGATTACACCTCAACACAAAGAAAACAAAAATCCTCACAACTGGACCAATAAGCAACATCATGATAAATGGAGAAAAGATTGAAGTCGTCGAGGATTTCGTTTTACTTGGGTCCACAGTCAACACCCATGGTAGCAGCAGTCAAGAAATCAAAAGACACGGCAGACTTCCGGCAAAATGACACTCTAGGCAGGAGCACCAGGCCGTCCCTCCACAGCAAAGATCCAAAAAACTAAGCCAAAAAGAGAAAAGAGCAATCCTGAAACACTAAAACATCAAATAAAGAGATACAGAACTCAGCCAAGCACCAAATGGAGTGAGAAAACAGAGACAGAATGGAGAGCAAGGAGAGATTCATGCAGAGGTCCCCTATCAACTAAAGCAGTGTGGATCGGCAATCTTGGACTCATGTCAGAGACCAGCAAATAGGCGGTATGAGAAAGCAGCTTCACAGAGCTTCCAGCAGGAGACAAAGCAACCGGTAGTTTGCGATATACGCTTTCCCACCCCTCACCCTTCTTCACCCCCACTCAGCCTCCTCTGCCTCCCTCCGCCACAGTCTCTTGACCAGGAAGCACCGGCTGCTTGGATTCCACCTGCATACACTGGCCGGCTCCCTGAGTGCCATTTGTTGGCTGCTGGTGTTGCTTTTTTCTGTTTCTTTTGATTTCTTCCTTAATTTTCACCACCTCCCCCTCCTTTCACTCAAACACCTGGCTTCATGCGCCATCTTTGCTTCTTCCTAAGGGGCTGTGGAGCTCCATTCGAGTGTGGAACTGCTTCCCGGTCTGGGCTGCCATGGTGGTGGGAACCCGGGGTTTTTGTTTGTTTGTTTGTTTTGAATTGTTTGTTTGTTTTCTGTTCCTTTTCTCGAGTTGGGTGCCCGTTCTGGCCAGGTAGTGCTACACAGTTTGGGACCTATACTGTCAGCATGGGCAGAAGCACAGAGAGATCCCTTGTGATTAACATCACACCACCAAGCAGCACAGGCACGTCCTACCGGAACCTGCCCTGCACTGATTACCGACCCACCATGGTGGCTGTAGTAAGTGCCACAAAAAACCCATCCCAGCAAATCCTCTTCAGCTAGACCTGCCCTTATGTACAATATCTGAACAACTTGCCCTGCCAATTGGAGAAGGAGGCAAAAAGTATCGTGCCCACAGACAAGAAAACAACAAAGAACACACAGCCGGCCTGATCAGAAATAGCCAATTTTTTTTTTTAAAAAAAAGAATGAAATAAAAAAATCGACAATCAATAAATGAGGAAAATAACTACTGAATGTCCTGAAGACAGCAGACAATATCAAAACATTTACAAAAACAGAACAGGACGGTTCCAGTAGGCATCCAAAATAAAACACCAGATGACTTTCCAGTGGAAGAAAAGACACTAGAACTACCTGATAGGGAATTCAAATCTCTAATACTCAAAAGTATCCAAAGGTTGAAGCAAAAAGCAGACAAAAATGAGGAAAAATAGACAAATTCATGGAAAAGGCAGACAAATTCATGGAAAATACAGACAAAAAAATTGAACAATTCAGGAAAATAATGCAGGGACAAAATCCCAAAATAAATTTGCAACTAGAAACTATAAAAAACAACAATTAGAAATCCAAACGATAAGCAACAAGATTACAGAAATGGACAGTGAAGGGCTGAGGAGCAGATTTGAAATGGTGGAAGACAGGATCAGAGGAATTGAAGACAAACACTTGGATACAACTCTGTTCGAAGAAAACTCAGGAAAAGGAACAAAGAGAAAGGAAGAGACACTGAGAGTTATGTGGGATACACTCAAAAGCAAAAATTTGCGAGTGATAGGAGTTCCAGGGGGAGAAAACAGAAAACACAGAGAGGATCACTGAAGAACTGCTGACAGAAAACTTCCCCAATATCATGAAAGATTAAAAGCTGGCAATCCAAGAAGCTCAATGAACCCCATATAGGACAGACCCCAAAAGAAAATCACCAAGGCGTATCATAATCACACTCGCCAAAACCAAAGACAAACAAAGAATCCTGAAGGCAGCTCATGAAAAACAAGAAGTCACATGCAAAGGAGAAACAATAAGACTAAGCTCAGATTATTCAGCAGGAACCATGCAGGCAAGAAGGCAATGTGATGACCTATATAAAACCTTGAAAGAAAAAAAATTGCCAGCCAAGAATAATATATTCTGCAAAACTATTGTATAAATATGATGGTGAAATTGCGACATTTCCAGACAAACAGAAAGTAAGGGAATATGTTAAAACAAAACCAAACTTATGAGAATTATTAAAGGGAGACCTTCGATCTGAGAACAAACAACTTCAGCTCATAGGCTGAATCCAGGATGCAGGATTGTAACAGCAAGATAGCAATCTAGGAAATGAACTCTCAAGGACTATCCAAAACCAAAAGAAATACAACAGGGAACCAGATAAATTAATCTGTAAATGACAACAACATCA
>NW_004443996.1:1461802-1463344 GCF_000243295.1 Trichechus manatus latirostris
GAAAAGAGAAATTGACAGTTCCACAATAATAGTAGGAGACTTCAACACACCACTCTCAGTAAAGGACAGAACAACTAAAAAGAAACTCAGCAAGGATACAGAAGACCTAAAGGGCACAATCAGCTAACTTGACCTCGTAGATATATATAGAACACTCCATCCAACAGCTGCAAAGTACACGTTCGTTTCCAATAAACATGGAATGTTCTCCAGAATACACCACATCTTAGGCCACAGAGCAATCCTCAACAAGATCCAAAAAGGTGAGCTAATTCAAAGTATCTTCTCTGAAAACAGTGCCATCCAGGTAGGAATTAAGAACAGAAAGAGCAAGGAAAAAAAAATTACATGGAAACTGAATAATACCCTGCTTACACATCACTGAGTAATAGATGAAATCAGAGTTGGAATCAAAAAATGCCTAGAATCAAAAGAGAATGAAAACACATCATACCAAAACTTTGGAACACAGCAATGGCAGTCCTCAGAGGACAATTTATACCAATAGATACACACATCAAAAAAGAAGGGACAAATTAAAACATTAACTACACAACTCAAACAAATAGAAAGAGAACAGCAAAAAAAAGCCCACAGCCACTGGAATAAAGAAAATTATAAAGATCATAGCAGAAATAAATGAAATAGAGAATAGAAAAACAATAGAAAGAATCGACAAAACCAAAAGTTGGTTCTTTGAAAGAATCAACAAACTAGACAAACCACTGGCCAGACTGACAAAAGAAAAACAGGAAAGGACTCATATAACCAAAATAAGAAATGAAATGGGTGACATTACAAGAGACCCAACTGAAATAAAAAGGATCATAACAGAATATTATGAAAACCTATACTCCAACAAATTTGAAAACCTACAAGAAATGGACACATTTCTAGAAACACACTACCTACACAAACTAAAACAAAGTGACGTCGAAAATCTGAACAGACCCATAACAAGAGAAGAGATTGAAAAGGAGATAAAAAAAAACTCCCAACAAATAAAGCCCTGGCCCAGATGGTTTCATTGGAGAATTCTACAAAACATTCAAAGAAGAGTTTGTACCAGTACTACTCAAGCTATTTCAGAGCGTAGAAAAGGAAGTAACACTTCCAAATTCATTCTATGAAGCCAGCAAAACGCTGATACCAAAACCAGGAACAAAAAAAAGAAAATTACAGACCAATATCTCTCATGAATATAGACGCAAAATTCTCAAAAAAATTCTAGCCAATAGAATTCAGCATCATATCAAAAAAATAATATACAATGACCAAGTAGGATTCATACCAGGTATGCAAGGATGGTTCAACATTAGAAAATCAATCAGCGTAATCCACCACATAAATGAAAAAAAAGAATCACATGATCATCTCAATTGACGCAGAAAAGGCATTTGACAAAGCCCAACACTAATTCCTGATAAAATCTCTCAAAAAAACAGGTATAAAAGGGAAATTCCTCAACATAATTAAGGGTATCTATGCAAAGCCAACGGCCAACATCATTCTTAATGGAGAGAGGCTGAAAACATTCCCCTT
>NW_004443996.1:1464181-1466067 GCF_000243295.1 Trichechus manatus latirostris
GGATATCCATCTGCAAAAAAATGAAACAGGACCCATACCTCACACCATATACAAAAACTACTTCAAAATGGATCAAAGACCTAAATATAAAGCCAAAAGGCATAAAGTTCATAGAAGAAAAAATAGGAACAACTCTACAGGCCTTAATACACAGCATTAACAGGATACAGACCCTAACCATCAACACACAAACCCCCAAAAATAAGCTGGATAACTGGGAACTCCTAAAAATCAAACACCTATACTCTTCAAAAGACTTCACCAAAAGAGTAAAAAGAGAACCTACTGACTGGAAGAAAATTTTTGGACACTTCAAGTCAGACAAAGGTCTAATCTCCATAATCTACAAGAAAATCCAACACGTCTACAACAAAAAGACAAATAATCCTATCAAAAAATAGGCAAAGGAAATGAACACTTCACCAAAAAGACATTCAAGCGGGCAACAGACACATGAGAAACTGCTGGCGATCACTAGCCATTAGAGAAATGCAAATTAAAACCACAATGAGATACATCTCACCCCGGCATTACTGGTAAGAATGAAAAACACTTGAAATAACAAATGTTGGAGGGGCTGCAGGGAGATCGGAACACTTAGACATTGCTGGTGGGAATGCAAAATGATACAACCATTTTGGAAAATGATCTTGTGCTTCATTAGAAAGCTAGAAATAGAAATACCATACTATCCAGCAATCCCACTCCTAGGAATATATCCTAGAGAAATAAGAGTCGTCACTTGAATAGACATATGCACACCCATGTTCATGGCAACATTGTTCACAATATCAAAAAGGTGGAAACAACCTAGATGCCCATCAACAGATGAATGGATAAACAAACTATGGGACATACACACAATGGAGTACTATGCAACTGTAAAGAACAATGATGAATACGTGAAGCATCTCATAACATGGATGAAACTGGAGGACATTATGCTGAGTGAAATAAGTCAATCACAAAGGGACAAATATTGTATGAGACCTCTATTTTAAAAACCCATGAATAAGTTTACACCCCAAAAGTAAAAATCTTTTTTGGTTTCCAGGGATGGGAGGGGTGGGGGGAAATACCAAATAGGCAGTAGATAAGTGGTATCTTTGGTGAAGGGTGAGACAGTACTCAATACTGGGGAAACCAGCACAACTTGTACAAGGAAAGGTCATGGAAGCTCCCTAGACACATCCAAACTCCCTGAGGGACTGAATTGTTGGGTGGAGGGCTGTGGGGACCAAGGTGTCAGGGAACATCTAGCTCAATCGGCATAACACAGTTTATAAAGACAGTGTTCTACATTCTGCCTTGGTGAGTAGTTTCTTGGGTCTTAAAACCTGCAAGCAGCCATCTAAGATACTCCAGTGGTCTCATCCCTTCGGGAGTAAGGGAGAATGAAGAGAACAATATACAAGGAAAATATTAGTCCAAAGGACTAATGGACAATGGCTACCAAGTCCTCCACCAGATTGAGTCCAGTACAGCTAGATGGTGCCTGGCTACCACCACTGACTGCTCTGACCGGGATCACAACAGAGGTTTCTGGACAGAGCTGGAGAAGAATGTAGAACAAAATTCTAACACACATAGAAAAGACCAGATTTACTGGCCTAAAGAAGACTGAAGAAACCCCGAGACTATGGCCCCCAGACACCCTTTTAGATCAGTGGTGAAGTCACTTCTGCCGTTCACCACTCAGCTGGGGATTTGGACAGCCCCATAAAACAAAACAGGACTAATGAGGTACCGTAGTCCAGGGACAAGGGCTAGAAGGCAGAAGGGGATAGGAAAGCTGGTGATAGGGAACCCAAGGTTGAGTAAGGACAGTGTTGATGTGTAGTGAGGTTGTTAACCATTGTCATAGGGCAACATGTGTACTAACTGTT
>NW_004443996.1:1466369-1469037 GCF_000243295.1 Trichechus manatus latirostris
AAAAGATGCATTGCATTGGGCAAATCTGCTGCAAAAGACCTCTTTAAAGTGTTGAAAAGCAAAGATGTCACCTTGAAGACTAAGGTGCACCTGACCCAAGTCATGGTATTTTCAGTCGCATCGTATGCATGCGAAAGCTGGACAATGAACAAGGAAAACCAAAGAAGAATTTATGCCTTTGAATTGTGGTGTTGGTGAAGAGTATGGAATATACCGTGGACTGCCAAAAGAATGAACAAATTTGTCTTGGAAGAAGTACAACCAGAATGCTCCTTAGAAGGAAGGATCGTGGTGAAACTATGTCTTTCATACTTTGGACATATTATGAGGAGGGGGATCAGTCCCTGGAGAAGGACATCATGCTTGGTAAAGTACAGAGTCAGCAAAAAAGAGGAAGACCCTCAAGGAGATGGATTGACACAGTGGCTGCAACAGTGGGCTCAAGCATAACAATGATTGTGAGCATGGCGCAGGACTGGGCAGTGTTTCGTTCTCTGGTGCATAGGGTCGCTATGAGTAGGAACCAACTTGATGGCACCTAATAACAACAAAACCACATTTTATTTATCCATTCACCTCTTGATGAGCATTTAGGTTGCTTCCAGCTTTTGCCTATTGTGAATAGTGTTGCAATGAACACTGGTGTAAAAGTCTATTTGAGTCTCTGCTTTTAAGTCTTTGGGGTATATACCTTGGAGTGGAATTGTTGAGTCGTATGGTAGTTGTATTTTTAGCTATTTGAGGAACTGCCACACTGTTTTTCACAACAGTTGTACTGTTTTGCATTTCCCTCAGCAATGGATAAAAGTTCCAATTTCCCCACACCTTCCCCAACATTTGTTATTTTCTTTTTTTTAATCTTAGCCATCCTAGTGGGAATGAAATTGTATCTCATGGTGATTTTGATTTGGTTTGCCCCTCTCTGACGCCTAATGATGCTGAGTATCTTTTCATGTGTTTGGTGGCCATTTGAACGTCCTCCTGTTGAAATGTCTATTCAAATTCTTTGCCCATTTTATGATTGGGGTATTTGTCTTTTTGCTGTTAAGTTGTCAAAGTTTTACACATGTTTTGGTTATTAGTTTCTTATAGGATATATGGTTTCTGGAGGTATTTTCCCATTCGGCAGGTTATCTTTTCATTTTTTTGGTAAAGTCTTTTGATAAACAAAACTTTTTAATTTTTATGAGGCCTCAGTTATTTAGGCTTTTGCTGTTCATGCTTTTCTTACTATATTAGATAATTCATTCTTAAAAGTTAGGTCCAACTATGTTGCCCCTGAATTTTTCTTCTAAGTATTTTATTGTTTTAGTTTGCACAGTTAGGTCCTTAATCTATTTTAATTTTTTTTTGCGTGTGTGTGTGGGGAGGTGTATGGTGTGAAGCATACCTCCTGTTTCATTTTTCTGCATGTAGAAATCCACTTTTCACAACACCATTTATAGAAGATACTCTTCTTTCCTCATCGAAAGGACTTAGCACCCTTGTAAAAATCAGTTAACCATAGTTGTGAGGGTTTATTTCTGGACTTTCAATTCTATTCCATTGGTCTATGTATTTATTGTTATACCAGTATCAGGCTGTTTTGATTACTGTAACTGTATAATATGTTTTAAAATCAGAAAGAGTGAGTCCTCCTACTTTGCTCTTCTCTTTCAACATTGCTGTAGTGATTCAGAGCCTCTTGCCATTCCACGTAAAGTTGAGGATTTCTTTTTCCTTTTCTGTAAAGAAGCCCATTGGAATTTTGATTGGGATTGCATTGAATCTATAGATCACTACAGGTAGTATTGAGATCTTAATAATATTAGGTTTTCAAGTCCAAGAACACGGAACATCTTTCTGTTTATTTAAGCCTTCTTTAATCTCTTTCAGCAATGTTTTATAATTTCCATTGTATAAGTTCTTCACATCCTTGGTTAGGTTTATTCCTAGGTATTTTATTATCTTAAATGCTATTCAAACAAGTTAGGGAAATTGTTTCCCTAATTTCCATTTCAGATTTCTCTTTGCTGGTGTATCGAAACCCAACTGATTTTGTTTGTTGACCTTGTAGTCTGCAACTTTGCTAAATTCCTCTATTAGCTCTAGAAGTTGCCTTGCAGATTGTTTGGAATTTTCTATATATAGGATCATGCCATCCATGAACAGAAATACTTTTATGTCTTCTTTTCTAATCTGGATACCTTTTATTTCTTTCTCTTATTGCTAGAACTTCTAATACAATATTGAACAGAAGTAGTGAGGGCACCATTGTCTTATTCCTGATTTCAAGGGGAAAGCTCTCAGTCTTTCTCCATTAAGTATAATGTTGTTCATATATGCCCTTAACTATATTGAAGAATTTCCCTTCTATTCCAATCTTCTTTAGGGTTTTCATCAAGAAAGAGTGTTGGATTTTTATCAAATGCTTCTTCTGCATCCATAGAGATGATCATGTGGTTCTTTTCCTTTGTTCTATTGATGTGGTGTATTACGTTGATTTTCTAATGTTGAACCATCCTTGCATTCCTGGAATAAATCCCACTTGGTCATGGTGTATGACTCTTTTAATATGCAGTTGGATTTTGTTTGCTAGTATTTTTTTTTTTTAATATTTTATTGTACTTCAGGTGAAGGCTTACAGAACAGATAGTTTCTCATGTAACAGTAACACACATGCTGTTTT
>NW_004443996.1:1476693-1490484 GCF_000243295.1 Trichechus manatus latirostris
GGGTTTCAGGATTGTTGATTCTCTGTTTGGCTTAGTTTTTCGGATCTTTGTTGTGGAGGGACGGCGTGGTGCTTCTGCCTAGACCGCCATCTTGCCGGAGTCCCTGTTTGCTAGTATTTTGTTGAGAATTTTTGCATCTTTATTCATAAGAGATATTGGTCTGTCGTTTCCTTTTCCTGTTTTAGTGTCTTTGTCTGATTTTGTTATCATGGTTATGTTTGCTTCATAGGATGAATTATAGAGTAGTCCTCCCTTCTCTATCTTTTGGAAGAGCTTAAACAGTATTGGGGTCATTTCTTCCACAAATGTTTGGTAGAATTCCTCAGTGAAGCCATCTGGTCCAGGACCTTTTGTTGTTGTTGTTGGAGGGTTTTTCATCACTGTTTCTATTTCTTCTCTTTTTATGGGTCTGTTGATTTTCTATTTCCTCATGAGTCAGTTTGGGTTGGTTGTGTGCTTCTAAGAATTTGTCCGTTTCATGTAGGGAATCTAGTTTGTTACAGTACAGTTCATAGTATCCTGACATAATTATCTTTATTTCTATTGGGTCAGTAACAATGTCCCTTGTTCCATTATTTATTCTGGTTACTTGCACCTTTTCTTTTTTTTTTGTCAGTCTAACTAAAGGTTTGTCAATTTTATTGATCATTTCAAAGTTTCAGCTTCTGGTTTTATTGATTCTTTCTATTGTTTTTCTGGTTTTGATTTTATTTATTTCTGCTCTGATGGTTGTTATTTCCTTCTTTTAGGTTTAGGCTTAGTTGCTCTTCTCTTTCTAGTTCCTGGAGTTATTGAGTTAGGCTATTGATTTGGGATCTTTCTTCTTTTTTCATGTAGGTGTTTATTGCTACAAGTTTCTCTATGAGTACTGCCTTTGCTGCATTCTATACTTTTGGGTATTTTGTGCGTTCATTTTCATTTGATTCTAAGAAGTTTGTGATATCTCTTTTGATTTCTTCCTTGATGTATTGGTAGTTTAATAGTGTGTTGTTTAATTTCCATATGTTTAAGTATTTTCCATTTTATTTTCTTTTATTGATTTCTAACTTCTCTCTGTTGTGGTCATAGAAAATACTTTGTACTATGTCAATCTTTTTAAATTTATCAAGACTTGTTTTGTAACCTTACATGTGGTCTATCCTGAAGAATGATCAATGTGCACTGGAGTATAATGTATATTGTGATGTTGTTTGGTGGAGTGTTCTATATATGTCTATTAAGTCTAATTAGTTTATAGTGTCATTCAGGTCTTCTTTTTCCTTGTTGATCTTTTGTCTAGATGTTTTGTGCAGTATTGTAAGTGGTGGGTTGAAGTCTCCAAGTATTATTTTAGTGCTTTTTCTACCTTTATTTCTGTCAGTGTTTGCATTAAATGTTTAAGTGCTCCGATGTTGGGTGCATATATATTTATGATAGTTAAATCTTCTTGATTAATTGATCTTTTTATCTCTATATAATGTCCATCTTAATCTCTTCTGACAGTTTTTTTCTTAAAGTCTGCTTTGTCTGATATTGATTACCTTCCCTGCAGTCTTCTGGTTATTTGCTTGGAGTATTTTTTACCATCATTTCACTTTCAACCTATTTGTGTCTTTAGATCTAAGATTTTTCTCTTGTAAACAACATATATTTGGATCATCTTTTTTTAATCCGTTCTGCTACTCTCTGCCTTTAGATTGAAGCATTTAGTCCATTTACATTCCCTGTAATTACAGTTAAGAAGTAACTTACTTCTGTCATTTTTTGTTTGCTTTTTGTGTGTATTGAGCCTTCTTTATCTTTGTCCTTTACTACTGCTTGTTTTTGTGTTTCATTGGTTTGTTGTAATGAGCCCTTTTGTTTCTCTTCTCCTTTCTTATTTTCTATGTTTTTAGATATTTTGTTAGTGGTTACCATGAATATTACATTTAACAGCTCGTTTTTATAACATCCTAGGGTAAGTTGGTACCAACTTAACTTCAATAACATATAAGAAATTCTATAACAATACCATTCCTCCTGCCACCCTTCCCCATTTTGTTGCTGTTATCATTTATTATGTCTTTATATTTCATATGCCCTCTAACATAACTTTTTCCATGCTTTTTATATATTTGTCATTAAAAATCATGAAGTACAAACCAATTAGAATTATCAAGCATGAATACCTTATTAATAGCCCTTATACTTGTCCTTACATTTCCCTTTATTAAGGATATTTCCTTTTATGCATGTCTTTGAATTACTCTTTTGTGTATTTTCCCTTCCACCTACAGAACTCCCATTAGTAATTTTTGTAGGTCCAGTCTGGTGGGTATGAACTCTCAGCTTATGTTAGACTGGGACTGTCTTAAATTCACCCTCATTCTTAAAGGACAGTTTGGCTGCGTATAGTTTTCTTGGTTGACAGTTTTTTGTTTGTTTGTTTGCTTGTTTTCTTTTTCTTTCAGCACTTTAAATATTTCATTCCACTGCCTTCTGGTCTCCAGTATTTCCGAGGAGAAATTGGCACTTAATTTTGTTGAGGATACTTTTATGAGACTGTTTACTTCTCTCTCACTACTTTCAGGATATTCTCTTTATCTTTACTTTTTGAGAACCCCACTGTGATGTGTCTTGGTGTAGATCTTTTTGGGTTTATCCTACTTGGAGTTCATTCTGATTCTTGGATTTGTAGATTCATGTCCTTTGTTAGATTGGGGAAATTTTCAGTCATTATTTCTTCAGATATTCTTTCTGCCCCTTTCCCTTTCTCATCTCCTTCTGGAATTCCTATGATATGCATATAAAGTTTCTTGTGGTTTTCCCGTAATTCCATTAAACTGTGCTCAGCCTTCTTGAGCCTTCATTCTTGTTGCTCTTCAGCCTTGATAATTTTAACTATCTTATCCTCTAATTAACTGATTCTTTCTTCTGCTTGATTAAATCTGTTGGTAAATACTTCTATTGTGTTTCTCGTTTCATTTATTGACCCTTTCAGTTTCACTATCTTTTTTTTAGATCCTCATTTTGTTCTTTCGTTGTTTTCTTTATTTCTTTGAGATCTTTGCTTGTTTTCCCTTAATTCATTAATTGTGTTTAATGATGTTGTATTATATTCTTTTTTTTGTTCATTATTTGGTCATCCCTAGATATGCTTTCTCTACTTTCATCATGTTCATTTGGAAGGGACATTGTTCCTCTGTGCTTTATGTGTCTTGTGAATTTTTCTTGGGGTATTGGAATTTTTTTATGATTTCTTATTTTTAAATTTTTTTTTATTGTACTTTAGGTGAAGGATTACAGAACAAATAGTTTCTTATTAATCAGTCAGTACACATACTGTTTTATGACGTTGGTTAACAACCCCAAGACATTTCAACACTCTCCCTTCTTGACCTTGGAGGAGGTTTTTTTGGTGAAAATATACATAGCCAAAGTTACACCATTTCAAAAGCTTCTACATGTACAAATTCAGTGACATCAATTACATTCTTCCAGTTGTGCTGCTATTCTCACTATCCTTTTCAAATTATGCCATCACCATTATTTTCAACTCACTGCCCCCTAGGCTTCCCATCAAACCTTTTGAGTTGCTGTTGTCAATTTCATCTCAAATAGATAATTTTTTTGTACCTTAGATGAAGGCTTGCAGAACAAATAGTTTCTCATTAAATATTTAGTACACATATTGCCATTGTCCCTTCTCAACCTTGGGTTCCCTATCACCAGCTTTCCTGTCCCTTCCTGCCTTCTAGTCCTTGTCCCTGGACTGTTCTGCCTCATTAGACCCATTTTGTTTTATGAGGCTGTCCAATCCAAGGCTGAATTGTGAACTTTGGGAGTGACATCACCACTGAGCAAAAAGGGTGTCTGGGGGCCATGCTCTAGGGGTTTCTCCAGTCTGTCAGGCCAGTAAATCTGGTCTTTTTTTGTGAGTTAGAATTTTGTTCTACATTCTTTTCCAGCTCCGTCCAGGACCTTCTATTGTGTTCTTGGTCTGAGTAGTCAGTGGTGGTAACCGGGCAACATCTAGCTGTAATGGACTCAGTCTGGTGGAGGCCTTGGTAGCCGTAGTCCATTAGTCCTTTGGACTAATCTTTTCCTTGTATCCTGTTCTCTTCATTCTCCCTTGCTCCCGAAGGGGGGAGACCAGTGGAGTATCTTAGATGTCTGCTCACAGGCTTTTAAGACCACAGATACTACTCACCAAGGTAGAATGTAGAACATTGTATTTATAAACTGTGTTATGCTAGTTGAGCTAGATGTTCCCTGAGACCATGGTCCCCACAAGCCTCTGCCCAAAAATTCAGTCCCTCAGGGAGTTTGGAAGTGTCTATGGAGCTTCCATGACCTTTCCTTGTACAAGCTGTGCTGGATTCCCAAGTATTGTGTACTGCCTTACCCATCACCAAAGTTACCACTTATCTATTGTTTATTTAGTTCCCCCACACACCTCCCATCCCTTGTAACCAACAAAGATTGTTACTTTTTGTGTGTAAACATTTACATGAGTTTTTACAGTAAAGGTCTCATACAATATCTGTCCATTTGTGATGGACTTATTTCACTCAGCATAATATCCTCCAGTTTCATCAATGTTATGAGATGCTTCACAAATTCATCGCTGTTCTTTATCATTGCATAATACTCCATTGTGTGTATGTCCCATAGTTTTTTATCCATTCATCTGTTGATGGGCATCTAGGTTGTTTCCATCTTTTTGCTATTGTGAACAGTGTTGTAATGAATATAGGTGTGCATATGTCTATTTGTGTGAAGGTTCTTATTTCTCTAGGATATAGTCTAAGGAGTGGGATTGCATTTTGTAAAGCTTTTTTTTATGGTGCTGACATTTTCTTTGTTCTTACTCTCCTGTGCTGAATTCCTTTTGTTTGTGGATTTTTTTCATTTGTTTTTGTAGGTTTTGTTTTTGATGAGATTTTATCTTTTTGTTCTTTATTTTGATGAGTAGGTTTGTTAACTTTCTTTGTGGTTACCTTGAAATTCACCCTTATCTTCCTATATTTGAACCAGTCTGTTTATTATTTGGTATTGCCTTGCCTTCCTCTCCATTAAAAGGTTCCATACCTACACCGTTTATTCCCTCTTTTATTGTTCTGATGCTGTTGTCATTTACAGGTTAACCTCTCTGGTTCCCTGTTGTAATTCTTTTGGTTTTGCATAGTCTTTAAGAGTTCATTTCCTAGGGTGGCATCTGACTAGTACAATCCTGTGTCTTATATTCAGCTTGTGGTCTCATGTTGTTTGTTCTCAGATCAAAGGACTTCCTTTAATAACTCTTGTAAGTTTGGTTTGGTTTTAACATAATTAAGTCCCTTAACTTCTGTTTATCTGGAAATGACCTAATTTCACCATCATATTTGAATGAGAGTTTTGTAGGATACGTTATTCTTGGCTGGCAATCTTTTTCTTTCAAGGTTTTATATATGTCATCCCATTGCCTTCTTGTTTGCATGGTTTCTGCTGAATAATCTGAGCTTAGTCTTATTGTTTCTCCTCTGTATGTGACTTCTTGTTTTTCTCAAGCTGCTCTCAAGATTCTTTGTTTGCCTTTGGCTTTAGTGAGTGTGATTATGATATGCTTTGGTGATTTTCTTTTGGGGTCTATCCTCTATGGGGTTCATTGAGCTTCTTGGATGGTCAGCTTTTCATCCTTCATGATACTAGGGAAGTTTTCTGTCAGCAATTCATCAATGATCCTCTCTGTGTTTTCTGTTTTCTCCCCCTGTTCTGGAACTCTGACCACTTGCAGATTTTTGCTTTTGATAGTATCCCACATAATTCTCAGGGTTTCTTCATTTTTCTTCGTTCTTTTTTCTGATTTTTCCTCAGAGTTGTATCCAAGTTTTTGTCTTCAATTTCGCTGATCCTGTCTTCCACTGCCTCAAATCTGCTCCTCAGCCCTTCTATGACACTGTCCATCTCTGAAATCTTGTTTATCTTTTGGATTTCTAATTGTTGTTTTTGTATGATTTCTAGTTGTGAATTTATTTTAGCATTTTGTTCCTGTATTATTTTCTTGAATTCTTCCCATTTTGTGTCTGTATTGTCCTTGAATATGTCTGCCTTTTCTATGAGTTTGTCTATTTTTTCCTCAATTTTGTCTGATTTTTGTTTCAACTATTGGATAATTCTGAACATTAGATATTTAATTTCCCTATCATTTAGGTCTAGTGCCTTTTCCTATACTGGAAGGTCGTGTGATGTTTTATTTTGGACACCTATTGGAACCATCTTGTTCTGGTTTTGTAAATGTTTTGATATTGTCTGCTTTCTTCAGGGCATTCGGTGTTTATTTTCCTCACTTATTGATTGTAAATGTCTTTGTTTCATCCTGCATTTTTGTTTTATTTGGTTATGTCTGAGCAGGCGGGCTGTGCATTCTTTATTATTTGCTCATCTGAGGGCATGATACTTTTCACTTCCTTCTCCAATAAGCAGGAGGTGTGGTCATTCAGGTGTGGTACAGCAGGGCAGGTCCAGCTGAAGGGGAGTTGCTAGGATGGGTTGTTTGTGTCATGTACCAGGGCTGACAGGGCAGACCGGGAATCAGTGCAGGGCAGGTTCCAGTAGACTGTATCTGTGCTACTTGGGAGTGTGATGTTCAGTGCACGCTGCAGGTAGGCAGGAAGAAGGGGGTAGATTGTGATGTGTGGAGCTTATATGGCTATAGGAAAGAGGAGAGAGATGAGGGAGGAACAGGAACCACAAACAAACAAACAAAAAAGAGTGCTAAGGGGGCTTGCTATTGGAGTAGAGAGATGAGAGACTGAGAAATGGGGAAAAACAAAAATGAAAAAAGGGTAAAAGAAAAAAATGAATAAATCAAGAAACTGGAAATGAAAAACAAAAGGGAATAACAGAGAAAAGAGAACACAACAAAGAAACAAAAAAAATAGAAAAAAAGAAATGCCCCAAGGCCTATCCCTGAGAGTATGTGCAGAGTAAGGGAGTAGCTTCCAAGAAGCACAGTACTGCCTAGCTATAAGGGGCTCCCAAGCCAAGAAAAGAAAAAGAAAACACACAAATCAAAACAGAACAAATCAGAGCAAACAAACAAACAAAAAAGCCCCAGGGATCCCACTTGCGTGGCAGCACGGGCAGGGAAGCAGTTTCACATTTGAGCAATGGTTCGCATCGTTTCAGGAAGAAACAAAAATGGCACATGGAGCCAGGTATTTGAGAGAAAGGAGAGGGAGGTGGTGAGAGGTAAGGAAGAAATCAAAAGTAGCAGAAAAAAGCAACACCAGCAGCCAACAAAAGGCACTCAGAGAGCCGGCCAGTGCCGGCAAGTGGAAACCAAGCGACACCAAGGTGAAGATGGTGCTTTCCTGCCAAGAGACTGTGGCTGCAGGAAGCAGAGGAAGCTACGTGGGGGTGAAGAAGGGTGAGAGATGGGAAAGACTATATTGCTGGTTACTGGTTGTTCTGTCTCCTCCTGGAAGCTCCCTGAATCTGCTTTCTCGTACCCCCTGTTCGATGATCTCTGATAGGAGTCCAAGTTGGCAGATCTGTGCTGCAGTAGCTGATAGGGGACCTCTGCATGTATCTCTCCTTTCTCTCTGTTCTCGGTCAGTTTCTTATTCCATTCGATGCTTGGCTGAGTTCTTTATCTCTTCATTTGATGCTTAGAGTCTCAGGATTGATGTGTGACTCTGTTTGACTTAGTTTTTCTGATCTTTGCTGCATAGGGATGGCACAGTGCTTCTGACTATAGCGCCATGTTCTCTGGAAGTCTGGGGGTATTGGAATTTTTAAGGGTATTAACTTTCTCAGTTCTTTCCAGTATTTTGGTGTTTTTGCCTACACTATTTCTGAAAAAAAATCTTAGGCAGGCAGAGCCTTTGACCTTTGCTTAGTGTTTCCTCTTTCTCTATGTGTGATATCTCCTTCTCCCTCCCTGGTTTAATCAGGATTCAAAAGTTCCACATCTCTGTTTTGAACTTTCAATGTATTCCAAACACACAAGAGAACACACTGTGGTCAATCTGTCCACCAGTGGGCACTGCTGCTCAGGTAAGATATGCACTAATCAATCTGCCCACCAAATGAGCACAGTCTTCTGTCTCTCTCATAATTATTCCTTTCCCTTCTCTGTTTCGGCAACCACATTTTCAGTTGGAAACCCCACTCCCAGTGAGCAGTCTTCTGGGCTAGTGTTGCCCCACGGTTTTGCACAAGGCTTCCATCACTGCTCTGTGGGGGCTGCTTATATCTAAGCTGGCTTTCACAGGCAGCACAGGCACACTTCCTCTGTTTCAGGAGGAGGAGGGGCTGGCAGTCCCCAGAAGGACTCCAAAATATCTTTCTTATTGTTTTCAGAGCCCCAGTGGCCCAGTGATGTTGGAGGGAGCAGTCTTCACTTAAGCGACCCTCCTCCTGGTTCCACTGTACCAAACCTGTAGGAATTTGTATCAGTCCAATATCCGACAGTGACTGAGAAGTGGAGGGGTTGTCATGCTTCGAACAGACCCCCAGGGAGGTCTGTCTTGTTGCTATTAGAACCTGCCCCATAGTATGTTGGCTGTGGGTGTAGCCTTCACTCAAGATGCCTTCTTTCTAGCATATAGCAGTTAGTCAGCAGTCTGAAAGTCAGAAAGAGGAGGAAACAGACCCAGACTGTCCCCCAGGAAGGTCTTTACTGTTGGTTTCAGAGGCCTGCGCTATGGGGAGAAGAGGGAGGCAGATATAGTGCTGGCTATGGTGTTAGACTCCACTGCAGGGGCCTTTTGTAGCAGTTTGCAACAGCCTGGCAATCAAGTTACCAGGTGGGCGAGGGGATGTCATGCTCTGGTCAGATCCCTGTGGAGGTTTGTCTTGTTGCTATCAGAGCCTCCCCCTCAGTAGATTGTTGGCTCTGAGTGCACCCTCCACTCAAGATGCCTGCTTCCTAACACACAGCAACCTCCGTCAGCAGTCATCAGCGCCAACCAGAACTGGGGACAGTCTAACCCAAAATGACCCCCGGGGAGGTTTATCCTGTTGGTTTCAGAGGCCTGATCTATGGGATGGGCAGGGAGACAGGTAGAGTGCTATGGGAGGAGACTCCACTGCAGGGGTCTTCTGTAGCAATTTACTGCCAGCTTTCAGGTGACAGTGTCTGAGTAGGAGAGAGATTGTCACTCTCTGAATGGACCACAAGGGAGGTCTGTCTTGTTGCTGCCAGAGCACCCCCTGTAATATGTTGGCTGTTGGTGTAGTCTCAACTCAAGATGCCTGCTTCCTAGCACACTATAGCCTCAGTCAGCAGTCCTCAGCACCAACCAGAAGGGGGAGCAGACAGACCTGAACTGACTCTGGGCAAGGTCTGTCCTGTTGGTTTCAAAGGCCTGAGCTATGGGTTAAACAGGTAGACAGGTAGTGTGTTGACTATGAGAGCGGACTCCATTGCAAGGGCTTTCTGTAACAATTCACAGTAGGCTTTCAGCTAACAGCGTGTGGGATGTGTTGGTGGTGCACTCCAAAGAAACTCCCAGAAAAGGCTTCCTTGTTGATTTTAGAGCAGGCGCTTGGGGTCCTATCTCTGTCCAGGCAGGCAGGGGCTGCTGTGATTAGGCTCATTTTTTTTGGGCCACTTCCCCAGTTTACAGCAGCTGGTGACCTGCATGAGTAGGGGGATGGACAAGGATGCTAGGAGAAGAAATTTTACTACCATATGAAATGTGTTGTTGATTTACTTATTCTTGCCTGTCTGCAGTTCCCCACTGCTTTCTTCTGTTCCCCGATTCAGAGTCCCTCAAAGCCAAGCACCATTTTCTTATTGTGTTTTTTGTTGTATTTATAGGGGAGCACTGGAAAGATGGTCTGATTACAAGACCATCTTCCCAAAATTTGCATTGGTATACTTTTAACAGACTGTATTAACCACCTGTCAAATGCAAACTAATATGGGCATTAAAAAGTTTATGTTTTTACTAAGTGAGTGGCTTCATGTCGCTATGAGACTGGAAGCTATGCCACCGGTATTTCAAATACCCATGGTGGACAGGTTTCAGAAGATGTTCCAAACTAAGACAGACTAGGAAGAAAAGCCTGGTGATCTACTTCTGAAAATTATCCAATGAAAACTCTATGGATCACAACACATTATTGTACAGTATAGTGCTGGAAGATGAGCTCTCTAGTGGCTAAAACAATGTACTGAAGCTTACCAATGGTATTGAAAATGGCCCAAGACTGAGCAATGTTTCATTCTGTTGTACACGGGGTTGCCATCAGTTGGAGCTGACTTGAGAGCAACTAACCATAGCAACATAAATTAAAGTAATAAAAGATGAGTGGACAAGTGGACACTTTTAATGAATTTTATTTTATTTTTAGTGAGTTCTTTTTGATAAGCTGGCTAATTATGGAATCTTATTTATTGATTTTTCACTATTATAAAGCCAAAATGCTACAACAGGGTCAGCAAACATTTTTTTGTAATTGGCCAGAAAATAAATATTTTTGGCCTTTCAGGCCATATGGTCTCTCTCATAAGTATTCAACTCTGCCATTGTAGTGCAAAAAGCACCATAAACAATGTGTAAATGAATGAATGTGGCTGTATTCCAATAAAACTTTACTTACAAAAACAGGCAGCAGGCTGGATTTGGCCTATAGGCCAGGCTGTAGTTTCTGGAAAAACAATGGCTGACTTAAAGGTCATGATTACAGTTCTAACTTGTGAAGCACTTGATGTAGTTGAAAAGGATAAGCAAAATAAATTTCTTGTCTCTTTGAAATGTTATCATAAGAATTGTCATAAAAGATATTCCATTACTTGTACCAGTGTTACACATCCTTTCTAATGTTAATTAAAACAAATCCGATGTGTAAAAAAATATATAAGGGTTAATTTTATGAAAGAAAATGATATTAGTATGTATCAAAAATCAAGTAAGTTGCATCATGTCAATCCAAACAGGCATATTATACTTTGTAACATGAATATTAAACTAAAAGGATGATTTCCATATTGGAAAATCATTAGAAGATAATTTTTCAAACAAAAATAGATTTCTTTCTTTAAAGTGTCTATAATAGAGAATGTTGTTGTGTGCCATTGAGTCAATTCTGACTCATAGCAACCTTATATGACAGAGTATAACAAGTATAACTGCCTTATAGAGTTTCCTGGGCTGTAAACTTTATAGGAGCAAATTGCCAGGTCCTTTCTGCCATAGAGCCACTGGTGTGTTCAAACCTCCAACCTTTCTGTTAGCAGATGAGTGCACAATCATTGTGCAACCATGGTTCCTTAAGATAGATAATAAGGAAGCAAAAATAAAAGGTTATCTCTGTTCTCTTTCTAACATCATGTTTATAACTCTGGAGACAAGAAAGGCAAATAAAACATGTCTTTGTTGTTATTACAAGGAAATTTGTAAAACTACTGTATATATGTGTGTGTAATGGGGGAATCTGGAAAATGAAGGAGGTGATTATCAGGGAAAGACAACTTTGCTATACAAAAATTTCCTGTTTTATTGTTGAAGGATCTACTATTGAATATC
This sequence comes from Trichechus manatus latirostris, assembly GCF_000243295.1. NCBI lineage: Eukaryota > Metazoa > Chordata > Mammalia > Sirenia > Trichechidae > Trichechus > Trichechus manatus. The sequence continues at coordinate 1,488,171 of NW_004443996.1, forward strand.
ACCATGATAGAAAAGGACCTCCCTGGAGACGTTGGAGACAAACCTAGAGCAAGAAAATATATGGTAGGGATCAATAATGCACAAGCAGGGAAATGAACCAGATAATCCTATAATATTTTCTCTCTCTAGTGTATTTATCAATATGTTTTTTTTCTTTTACTTTAACAACAATATAAGGCCAACTCATTTCTATTTCGTTATTAGAGTAGACATAGGTCCAAGTACATAAAGGGACAAAAATTTGCACATTTCTGACCAGTGACAATATAAAACAAATGAAGGTCTCAGTGTGATACATAAGCAAATTCGTCTTGGACGGATTTTTACTGAAAGAACTAGAATGGTCCTCTTTTAGGGCACATTGGAAATATTAGTGACAGAGAATAGCAAACATGACACACTGAAATGTAAATCTTTTTTTCAAATGAACTCCTTGGCTTTCCCCAACTGCCAGTCCGCTTTTAGAGTAATTACAGTGCTATACTCATGAGTAGAAATTCTATGTAAATTATAATCATTTTTGGAAGTGTAAAGATGAAAAATTAATCTACTACCCCTTTGTTACTTATCAGTGAAACACTAGAATTTGTTGAATTTTAATATTTGAATGACTTCATAATTTACATGGGTAATTCTTTAAAAGAAAATAGTGTTATAAAATTTGCTACTCTCTGTAGGGTTATTATAAAGACATTTTGAAATTGCTTATGATTTGTCCAAGCCCTAAGATCATATTTTATGATTTTACTATAGGTTCTCTTCACTGATAGAATTCAGAAAATGATCCTTTTCCATTCTTTTTGTGTGTCACGTATTAAATAATGTGAAGAATAAAAAAGATTTTGTGATACATGGCCTCAGGGTAAAATAAAAACGGATAAAGAGCTTTGCAAATAAGTCTGCATTCTGCAAGATGTGCACAATATGCAATAATTTAATACTAAAGAAGTGGAAAAAAATTTAAGTTTCTTTATGCTTAGCTAAAGGATGAGATGAAAAAGGTTAATATCTCTGACATATATGCTCACCCAATTCTCAATTTATATGCCAGATGATTTGCCTAATATGCAAATGTATTATATACAAAAGATCAACTGCTGCAGCCTAACAATATTCAGTTTGCTACTTAAGTACCTAATAAAGCATTGTATACATTGTGATATTCACACATGAAGGTATCTATGTGATCTTTAGCAAAAGTGTGAAACATTAGAAATTATCTTGTTTTCCTTCTTATTTTTTTTAACAACTGTAAGCACATGTGTGCACACATGTACACACACATATATATCATAAACTTTGCTTAGAACGAGAATGTTTAGGTTTGAAACACACACAACTCAACAAGTAGAAGAATATCTGGTGTAGAAGGAAAGTATAGCAAATGTTGACTGTAGCTTTAAATAAGATTTCTCTAAATATTTTCTTTTTACAAAAGTAGCAAAAGCTTAAGCATCTCCTTCTGTCTTGTTGTTTGACATCCACTATTGCCCATCTGCCTATTGATTGGTAGGAAACTCCAAATGGGAATTTTATCTCATTAATCATGTCATATCACAGGGATTAGGACAAAAAGAATCCTTTATGCTTCACAGAAGACATTTACTGCCCAGTAAGAGAAGTGAACAAATATAATATGGATAAAATATCTTTACACTAATTAAAGGTCATCTGCTACAAAATTGTGCACAAAAATTACCTAGATTATGATATAATCTGTTTTCACTATGCAGAATGAATGAGATCTCTCTAGCCTTTCAACTTCCTTTTATTTTCTCAAAGCTCAGAAATGTAATTGTTAAAAATTCATGCAAAAAATCAAGAGGTAGGTGAGACTCCGGCAAGATGGCACTCTAGGCAGAAGCACCACACCGTCCCTCCACAACAAAGATCCGAAAAACTAAGCCAGAGAATCAACAATCCTGAAACCCTATAACATCAAATGAAGAGATAAAGAACTCAGCCGAACAGCAAATGGAGTAAGAATACTGAAAGAGAACAGAGAGCGAGGAGAGATCCATGCAGAGGTCCCCTACCAGCTAACTCAGCACGGATCCACCATCTTGGACTCCTATCGGAGACCAGAAAATGGGGGTACGAGAGAGCAGCCTCACGGAGCATCCAGAGGGAGACAAAACAGCCGTCTTTCATCTGTCCATTCCAGCGGAAAGCTCCCCTAGCATTCTTTTATGTTTGTATGTTTTTTCACTCCCGCTCCTCTCTCCTCTCTCCAATATCCAGCTTAGCTTCACACATAACCATCCCCCCGCTGCATCCTGCCTACCTGCACTGTGCACTTGACATCACACCAACA
>NW_004443996.1:1496598-1525321 GCF_000243295.1 Trichechus manatus latirostris
CAATGTCATAAAACAGCATGTGTGTTACTGTTACATGAGAAACTATCTGTTCTGTAAGCCTTCACCTGAAGTACAATAAAATATTAAAAAAAAATCAAGAGGTAGCATACATATTTTAAATATTATGTTAGCATTTACATACAAGATAGTGAATAAAATAATTATGAAATTGCATTTATCTTATTTTGGTATTTGACTTTGAATGTATTGTCATCTAAGAAGACATGTATTCATAAACTCAGAAGATGGAAACCAAATTCAAGTGTACCAAAAGTGAAGTTGTGATAATATATTTACATATTAATAAGTAGCACTTAGCTTCTTTTTCATATGAAATTTCAACAATCTATAGACTGCACTTCAAATTCAGACCTTAGGAAGAGTACTTGTCAACTAGTTGTTAATCATTTCGGCTACTGGAGGCCACCAGGACTGTAGACAGAGTTCCTATGGTTCTGCCATTTGTGTCTCATTGCATCTGTTACATATAGTTAATGGTTTCACAACTGCCTCACAGCTGCCTTCATTTTCTTTTACACTCTAAATGCGGTATTCAAGCATACTGTGGCCAGGATTAACTGAAAGGTCTTACCTTAATCAACTGTTATCAACCAAATTCAGAGATAAGAAGTATAAGCATAACCGACAGTGTACAAAATATTATGAGTATAATATAGGGCCAACTCATTAACTCTTTCTGACCACTAGTGTACCACAAAGCATTCTACACAAGTTACCTGTTTTGGCTACACGAAAAATTAGGTTGTACATGTGCCATTTTAAAAATACTGTGAGGAAAAATGATAAATGTCTTAGATATCTAGTGCTGCTATAACAGAAATATCAGAAGTGGATGACTTCATCAAAGAGAAATTTATTCTCTCACAGTTTAGAAGACTAGAAGTACAAATTCAGGGTGCGAGCTTAGAGGAAGTCTTTCTCTTTCTGTTGGTTCTGGGGTAAAGTGCTTGTCATCAATCTTCCCCTCGTCTAGCATCTTCTCAGCACAGGGACTGCAGGTCCAAAGGATGTGCTCTGCTCCTGGCTTTTCTTGCTTTGTTGTAATGAGGTCCTTCTCCTGTCTGCTTGCTTCTCTTTTATATCTCAAAAGAGATTGACTCAAGATACAACCTAATTCTGCAGATTGTTTCTTGCCTCATTAACATAACTTCCTCTAATCCTGTCTTGTTAACATCATAGAGGTTAGAATTTACAACACATAGAAAAATTACATCAGATCACAAAATGGAAGACTATCACACAATACTGGGACCCACAGCCTGGATAAGTTGACACATATTTTGGGGGGACATAATTCAATCCATAACAATAGGTTGAGTGAGAAATGTATTGACCTTTAAAATGTTTGACAAACTTCTTGAATATATGAAAAAGTAATGTAAATATAAAAACCAAAAACGCCAAATCTGTTGCTGTAGAGATTATGACTCATTGCAACCTCATGTGTTACAGAGTAGAACTGCTCCATAAGTTTCTCTTGGCTATAATATTTATGGAAGTAGTTCGTCAGGTCTTTCTTCCATGAAGTAGCTGAATGGGTTTGAACTACCGCCCAGGGACACTAACGTAAATGTACTCAACAGATAATTTGGCTATTTCCCAAACTTAAATATTTGTGCATGTGCATGTATGTGAGTACACACTCACACACTGTGGTAAACAGAATTCTAAGATGTCTCCCAAAATTCCTGTCCCCGATGTAATCCACTCCCCTTGAGTAGGGGCTGGACCTATGAATATGATGAGATATAATTGCCATGAATTAGTAAGAAAGATTATCCTGGATGGAACTGACCTAATCAGGTGAGCCCATAGAAGAGACAAAAAACAGCAACAGACACTTTCCTTTTGCTCTTGAAGAATACTTACATGTTGTTGAGATGGTAAAGTGTCAGGGAACAACAGGTGCTGAGGCTCTCAGTCCGACAACCTCTAGGAATTAAATTCTACCAACGATCAGTGAGCTTGGAAGAAAGTTTCAAACTTCAAATGAGATCACAATCCTGGCCAAAACGTTGACTGCAGTCTAATAAGATCCTGAACAGAGGACCCAACTAACCCATGCCCAGACTCCAGATCCACAGGAACTGTGAGATAATAAATTTGTGTTGTTTTAAGCCATTAAGTTTGTGGTAATTTGTTGCACAGCTATGTAAACTGAACACATATAATCACATACAGACTTTTGGATGAGGTTTTGCACACTTAATACCTAATATACTACAGGATATCTGTGTTTGAGAGGTTTATTAACCCTTAATTAGCCTTTTCTATAGGGAGTTGGTACAATTTTAATATTACTTCTTCTTATACATCTCTAGTGTGCTTCTTCTGGACTTTACAATTTACTCTGAATCCAAGAAAGGGGGATATTTCCTTGATATAAAACACTAATACACCCTATTACTCCCATTTTTCTCCCAAATACTATTTAAAATTTGAACTGGGATCCTAAGTCAAACTATCTTATGAATCACAAATGTGAGAAATTTCAGAATAATTTCCCTTGAGACACTTTGCATTTTATAGTAAGGTCTCGTGGAATTCACATACTACCACGTGTAATTTACTGTATTCACAAGTTCTTTGTGAAGATCTTTTGGAGCAGACCACAGACCAGACACTGTTCTAATGGAATTTATTACTCACAGAGTAAAAAAGACAGAGAGGCACAGAACAGCAAACATTATCATAAGCCAAGCCTGAGTAACCTTGTCCCGGGATATGATGTTACATCACATCCATGCATGTCCCACATCCTGCCATGGGGGAAGAACACAAGAGCCCCTCTCTCCTGCGGTTAATATACTAGCAAGCAGCTATGTCTACATGCCAAACAGCATGTACAGAGAGCAAGCAGGGGAATGGGTTAATAAAAGTTATAAGGGTTAATAAAAGTAAGAGGTTTCCTGCAGGCAATGGATATTACCCATTGCCCCTGTTCAGGGCGGTTGACCATCACCTGATTGTCTATTCTTGCCGGTGTCAGAGAACAGCCCTTCCTTCTTTAATCCATTGTCTTAGGCTGGGTTCTCCAGAAGCAAAACCAGTAAAGCATATAAATACATAGAGGTTTATATCAAGGAAATGGCTCAAGTGGTTGTAGAGGCTGAATGTCCCCAGTCCGTGAGTCAGCCTGGAGGCTTCTCCTGATTCACTAGCCACAGGGACAGGCAAATCCAAGATTGGCAGGTCAGACAGTGGGGCTCTTGATCACAGGTGCAAAGACTGATGAATCCCGAGATCAGCAGGCAAGATGACAGGTAAGCTGCTAACTCAAGTCCCAAGAACAAGCAGTCAGAAGAACAGGAGCCAGCTGCAGGATTCAGAGAGAGCAAAAGCCCATGAACGAGACTTGCCAGAAAGTACACTTACATTTGATGCAAACCGAAGCCCAGGAAAACTCCCTTTCAACTGATTGGCTACTCACAGCAGATCCCATCATGGAGGTGATCACAGTATATGAAATCTTATCATGGAAGTGATCACATCATCTTTTGACCGCCAAACTACATCATAACTGCCAAACCACTGATAATCATGCCCCACCCAAGTTGACAACCTTAATGATCACAGTCCACCCCTTATCAACTAGGCACCTGTGCACATCTCCTTAAACCATACATAATGTCTGAATAAAGACAATTATAAAGTCACACTTGCACATTACATGATACAATGAACATACATACAACCGAATATGCACTAGCCTTATTTACATCGCATATTTTATAAGTGAAGAAAACAAAAATATTTGAGGTACAAATACAAGGCAGAAATACTCATAACAATTGAACTCCTAGTTTCTGCAACTGTTCATGTGGTCCTAACTGGTATTTAGAACTACCTTCTTCCACCACCCATTATGTATTCCCTTTGCCCTCAGCAAACACCTCAGCTGGTCGTGGTTCCTTGCCTAATAGGGTGACCCAAAACCTTCATTCTTGAAGGGTCTGGGTCATTAGTAGTCATGTCAGAATTGGGTTGCTGTGGTTTCCCATTGACTTTAATCACAGGGCATGGTAGTACTAAGAGACATCCTAAGGGATCTCCTGCATTCCAAGACATACTGTTCTTTACCTCCATTATGTAATATCAATCTTATTTCCTCTTGGTAATCTGGATCAATCACACCAGCCAGTACGGTAACCCCCTTCTTTGTTGATCCAGTGGCATAGGGAGCCCACAGTAGCCATGTGGCATTCTTAGCTTCCAGTTCAGTTGAATCAGTGATGTGTCTCCCGGTGGGAACATTCCCCTGTTTGGAATTAAGACCTCTAGACTCGCAGAACATAAGGTCACAGAGACATGAAGCAAAAATTTTGCCAGTGGATCAGTAGTGGTAATAATGGTGCCATTCCCATTTCCACTCCTTGACTCCTGGACCCATGAATCCTGGCTATGGGAGAAACAGCACCATATATTGGATGCTGGTTTAGAGCATATGCAGCCTCCTGGAGAAGATTGCCAAAACTCTGCAAAGTATTGCCACCTAACTGGCACCATAATTGTGTCTTTAGAAGGCCATTCCATTGTTTTATTAAGTCAGTTACTTCAGAATGATTGGGAACATAGTAAGAACAGTGAATTCCATGGACATGAGCCCATTGCTGCACTTGATTTGCTGTGAAGTGAGTTCCTCGATCTGAGGTGATGCTGTGTGGTATATTATGACGATGGATAAGGCATTCTCTAAGTCCACCAATGGTAGTTTTGGCAGAAGCATTCAGTGCAGGGAAGGCAAATCCATATCCAGGGTAAGTGTCTATTCCAGAAAGAACAAAACCCTGCCCCTTCCATGGTGGAAGTGGTCCAGTGTAATCAACTTGCAACCAGGTTTCTGGCTGATCACCTTGAGGGATGGTGCCATATCAGGGACTCAGTGTTGGTCTCTACTGCTGGCAGATTAGGCACTCAGTAGTGGCTGTAGCCAAGTTGGCTTTGGTGAGTGGAAGTCCATGTTGCTGAGGCCATGCATGATCTCCATCCCTGCCACCACAGTCATTTGTCCATGAGCCCATTGAGCAATGATGGGAGTATCTGGGGAAAGGGGATGACTTGTTTCCACAGAACATGTCATCCTATCCACTTGATTGTTAAAATCCTCCTATGTTGAGGTCACCCTTTGCTGAGCATTTACATGAGACACAAATATCTTCACTTCTTTGGCCCATTCAGAGAGGTCTATCCGCATACCTCTTCCCCATACCTCTTTGTCTCTAGTTTTCCAATCATGTTCCTTTTAAGTCCCTGACTATCCAGCCAACCCATTGGCCACAGCCCGTGAATCAGTATACAATTTCACATCTGGCCCTTTCTCCTCCCAAGCAAAGTGAACAACCAGGTGCACTGCTCAAATTTCTGCCCATTACGAGGATTTCCCTTCACCACAGTCCTTCAGGGAAGTCCCAGAAAGGGGTTGTAGTACTGCCCCCGTCTGCTTTCCAGTGGTGACTGCATGTCACACAGAACCATCTGTAAGCCAGGGACGAGTTTTTGTTTTTTTTTTTTTCCCTCAGTCAACTGATCATAAGGAACTCCCCATAAGACTATAGGTACACACTGGGAGAGGGAAGGTAATGTGACAGGAATAGAGACCATTGGCATTTGGGCCACCTCCTCATGTAAGTAACTTGTGTCTTCAAGTCCTTCTCTGGCCCAATCTCATATATACAACTTCTATTTAAAGATGGAGTGTTGCTGCGCACGTCTGACTTTATGACTCTGTGGGTCAGACAACACTCTGTTCATCACGGGCAGCTCAGGTTGCATGGTGACTTGGTGGCCCACGGTTAAATGTTCAGTCTCTACTAAGGCCCAGTATCAAGCCAAAAGCTGTTTCTCAAAAGGAGAGTGGTTATCTGCAGAGGATGGTAGAGCTTTGCTTCAAAATCCTATTGATCTCTGCTGTGATTCACCAATAGAGGCCTGCCAAAGGCTCCAAACAGTATCTCTATCTGCTACTGGTACTTCAAGCACTATTGGATTAGCCAGCTCAAATGACCCAGGTGGCAGAGTGGCTTGCACAGCAGTCTGAACCTGATGCAGAGCATTCTCTTATTTTGTACCCCACTAGAAACTAGATAGGCTGGAGTAGCACACCCAAACGAGGAATATATTGCCTCCGAAACCCAAAGAGGCACACTAGGCATTGTGCCTCATTTTCAGTTCTGGGAGGGGCCAGATGGAATAACTTAGCCTTTAGTTTAGAAGCAATGTCTCAATGTGCTCTAAACCACTGGACCCCTAGTAATTTCACTGAGGTGGAAGGTGTCTGATTTTTTGGGGGGTAATTTCCCACTCTCTAGCACTCAAATGTTTTGCCAGTAAGTCCAGTGTCATTGACAATTCTTCCTTACTAGGTCCAATCAGCCTATTGTTATCAATGTAATGGACCAGTGTCACTTGTTGTGGAAGGGAAAGCTGATCAAGGTCCCGGAGGACTAAATTATGACATAGGGCTCGGGAGTTGATTTAGCCCTCAGGTGGGATACTGAAGGTATATTGCTGGCCTCGCCAGCTGAACGCAAACTTCTTCCGGTGATCCTTTGAAACAGGTATGGAGAAAAAGTCATTAGCCAGATCAATAGCTACATGCCAGGTATCAGGGAATGTATTAATTTTGCTCAATCAGTGAAACCACATCTGGAACAGCAGCTGCAGTTGGAGTCACCACCTGGTTAAGATTTCGATAATCCACTGCCATTATCCAAGATCCATTTATTTTCTGCATAGGCTAAATAGGTGAGTTGAAGGGGGTTGCGGTAAGAATCACCACCCTTACATCCTTCAAGTCCTTGATGGTGGCAGTAATCTCTGCAATCCCTCCAGGAATGTAGTATTGTTTTAGTTAAATATTTTCCTAGAAGGGGGCAGTTCTAATGGCTTCCACTTGGCTTTTACTACCATAATATCCCTTACTCCACATGGCAGAGATCCAGTGTGAGAGTTCTGTCACTTCCTGAGTATATCTATTCAAATTATGCCTTCTGGAACTGGGGAAATCACTAAAGGATGAGTTTGGAGACCTGCTGGACCTACTGTGAGAAGGACATGAGCTAAGACTCCATTAATATGCCCTCACTCTGACTGGTGGCCACTGTGATGTTTGGGTCTCCTGGAATTAGTGTGAGTTCATTGCCAGTATCCACTAATCTCCAAAAAGTCTGATTATTTCCTTTTCCCCAGTGAACAGCCACTCTTGTAAAAGGTAGTAGATCCCTTTAGGGGGAGAAAGGCTAAGAGTATAAGTTTTTGGCAGTGTTTTGGAGTCCTTCATCAAGGGGACCCAGCCTCCCCTTCATTCAAGGGGTGTGGGTCTGTAAACTAGCTCAAGTCTGTGAATTTATTGAGGGGCCCTGATTCTCTATTCTGGCTATTCGAGTCTGACTACTGTTCACTTGACCTAGAATTCTTCCGCTTGTATACATCAAGTAAATATTTAGTAGGTTTTCTATTTCACCCCGGGGACACCATGACTAAGTAGCCAACGTCATAATTCCATACAACTCAGACTATTCTGATTACTGCTTTGACTCGCTGGTCCATTAAGGTAATCTTGTTCACCTTGTCTCTTTGTTGATTGGGTGCTACCACTTGACCCCTAACACCACGAAGTGCAATCAGCCCCATTGTAGTTAGGTGTCTTAATTCAGTTAGAGCAGTTCCCATTGTCAACTCTGACACAGACAAAATAGCAATCACAGCAGTCTTCAAGGATCCTGGGGCTCCCTTCACAAATTTGTTCTTCACCATTGTGATAAAGGTGTGTCCTCTTGTCACTTCATATGTGGGTCTGTGCGTCAAACCTGATAAGTCCACTCTAGCATGTCAATTTCCCTAAGCCTTCGGATATCTTCCTCTATAGTATATCAAGGCAGTTCTGGTACTTCAACATTATTTAGTGTAGGCCACCTTGTAATCCATGCTTCAGTGACCCAACCAAATAAACTATTAAATCCTTTCCTAACTTATCAAACTGAAGCATTGAATGAAGAATCTGTACTTAGTGGGCTCATATCAATAAACTCAGACTGATTCATCTTTATGTTCCTCACACCATTATCCCACACCCTTAATAGCCATTGCCTCACATATTCCACAGGTTTCTCTGTTTTTACATATTAAAAATGTTAAGCATTTCTTTTTAAGTGTAGCGTATCTTCTCCTGGGTCAAAGTTTGTGCTTCATCTTTTGGGACTCACTGGGACTTAAGTCTAGTTGTAGGTCTAGAAGCCAAAACTTGTGGGGATATGTTTTGAGAACATTCAGTGTTGTCTTGTAAAGCACCTGCCTCAGGCGATAGCCCAGGCAAAGACTCAGGCAAGGGCTCTTTAGAGGTAGCTGGGCTAGGGCTAATCTCATTAGATGGGAGTGGAGGGGCTAATGGTTTTACTGGGGAGAGTGGCTTAGCAGACAAATATGGAGTAATCTCTTCAGGTGGGAGTGAAAAGACTGGTTCTTTTGGCAGGAGTGATTCAACAGAATTTAAGGGCTCACTGTCCCCTGCTTCTTGATTATCTGCCTGTATGTCCCCATCTTAAATTTCAGGGTCCCATTTCTTCCCAATCAATGCCCTCACTTTAACTTCAGACACCACTGCAGGTTGGCAATTGAGTTGGTGTCATAATTTAACCACTTTACAGTAAGACTTTGGGTTTGGTTTTCTGCAATATCAGCTCTGTTACTATAAGAAAAAAAGGCTTTCTTTCAAGTCACAAATGGAAACTTTGAGGTTGTCTATGCAGTACTTGAGCTTTGACTCTGAAGCCCTGAGCTCATCTTTTTCTTTCAGCACTTTGTTTAGCAAAAGTAGGAAGAACCAACAAGCTTCCTTATACTTCTCATTATGACAAAATTGTAGAAAGATATCAACCATACAGTCAACCAGAGTCTCATGTTTTACCAATACCTGATCTATTGGTGGTGATATTTTGCATATTTCTATTGCCACATTATGCCATGGATTAGCAGTGTCCTCTTTACTACTAGAAATCAAGTTACCAACATATTTAAGACAAACCAGACTTGAGAACGAATTTAGAAAACTCATCCTTACAATTTTGTATCTCTAGAACCATTCTCAGTACCAAATGTCTTAAGCTGGGTTCTCTAGAGAAGCAAACCCAGTAAAGTGTATGAATATATATAGATAAATTTATAAATAGTAAATGCCTCACCTGGTTGTAGAGGCTGGAACATTCCCAGTCTGTGGGTCAAGCTAGAGGTTTCGCTTCATTCATGTTGCCACAGGAGCTGGCTAACCCAAAATAGGCAGGTCAGACAGCGGGGCTCTTGGCAACAGGCTTTGAAGGTTGACGAATCCCAACATCAGCAGGCAAGAAGGCAGGTAAGCTGCTAGCTCAAGTCCCAAAAACCGGAGGTCAGATGAACAGGAGCCAGCTGCAGGATTCAGAGAGAGCAAAAGCCCATGCACAAGCCTTGCCAGAAACTACACTTATATTTGATGCAGGCCACATCCCCAAGGAAACTCCCTTTCAACTGATTGGCTAATCACAGCAGATCACATAAAGGAGGTGATCACATTATATCAAATCTCATTATGGAAGTGATCACATCATCATATGACTGCCAAACTACATCACAACTGCCAAACTACTGAGAATCATGTCCCAGGCAAGTTGACACGCAATCTTAATGATCACACCAACTGTTGTGGTTTGGATTGTGTCCCCAAAAAATGTGTGTCAACTTGGCTAGGTCTTGATTCCCAGTATTGTGAGATTAGCCACAATTTTGTCATGTGATGTGATTTTCCTATGTGGTGTAAATCCTACCTCTATGATGTTAATAAGGCAGAATTAGAGGCAGTTATGTTAATGAGACAGGACTCAATCTACTTAGTTAGGCTGTATCTTGAGTCAATCTCTTTGAAATATAAAAGAGAGAATCGAGCAGAGAGACAGGGGAATCTCATACCACCATGAAAGCAGTGCCGGGAGCAGAGTGCTTCCTTTGGACCCGTGCTTCCTGCACTGAGAAGCTCCTAGACCAGGGAAAGATTGAATGACAAGGACCTTCCCCCAGAACCGACACAGAGAGAAAGCCTTCCACTAGAGCTGACACTCTGAATTAGGACTTCTAACTTCCTAAACTGTGAGAGAAGGAATTTACCTTTGTTAAAGCCATCCACTTGTGATATTTCTATTATAGCAACACTAGATAACAAAGACACCCACTAAGATAGCTTAGCAGAGTGCTGGGTTTCTTCAGAGGGCAAACATCTCCCCCTAAGACATATACTTTACTTTGTGTCCATTAGTAGTTATTGTGTCCATTAGTAGATATGGAGACAGTCGGGTGGAAAATTATATTATAGCACACCTGTGACCTCAGCAGTCTTCCCTCAATTGTCCTCTCAATGTGTATTATTATTTGTCCATGGCATTGTCATAAGCCCAGCAAACTTCACAAATGTGTAGGTGTAAGTCAGCGTCCTCATGCTTATTAATCACTTGATTGCCATGGTTTTAGTACAGCAGCATTCAAAGGAAGTCATAACACATTTAATAAGTCCCATGGCTATAATCATTATCAACAGGATGATCACACCCATTTGCATAATGGATTGAAGCCATGTCTCCCATCAGAATGGTGATCAGCTAAATAGGTGAATTGTTTTTCTATGCAACTCTTACTAACTCTTATTATCAAAGACACAACACTGACTGCCCACTAGGGCATACACTCCTCCCTGCAAGGCCAACGGATAATCTAAGGCCATCTAGTTCTGGAAAAAGGTGTGCATATCTCTGAAAATTCTTTATTTAGCGTGTTTGATGCCCGACCTAGTTTGTCAGTGTAATCTTGCAACTTTAAGGCCAATTTCTCTATCTGTAGACAAATGATTTGGCATTCCACACAGGCAAAAGCATCTCCTGTGACCAGAGTAATAACGCCTAAGATAGAACACACAATTAATTCCCTTGATGTCAGGAGTTTATCTCCCTTCAGGGAAGCATTTCCCCAATGCATCTATCAGTTTGTCGCACTGTGGGGGCATGCATGTTGCAGTGATGCTGGAAGCTAGGCCAATGGTATTCAAATACCAGAAGAGTCACCCGTGGCAGAGAGGTTTCAGCTGAGCTTCCAGACTTAATAGACTAGGAAGAAGGACCCGGCAGCCAACTTCTGTAAAGAATTAGCCAGTGAAAACCTTAGGAATATCAGCAGAACACTGTCTGGTACAGTACCTGAAGATGAGCCCCACAGGTTGGAAGGCACTCAAAAGACAACTGGGGAAGAGCTGCCTCCTCAAAGTGGAGTCGACCTTAATGATGTGAATGGAGTCAAGCTTTCAGGACCTTCATTCGCTGATGTGGCACGACTCAAAATGAGAAGAAACAGCTGGAAACAGCCATTAATAATCTAAACGTGGAATGTGTGAAGTATGAATCTAGGAAAACTGAAAATCTTCAGAAATGAAATGGAACGCACAAACATCAGTATTCTAGGCATTAGTGAGCTGAAATGGATTGGTATCGGCCATTTTGAATCAGATAATTATATGGTCTACTATACCGGGATTAACAAATTGAAGAGGAATGGCATTGCATTCATCGTCAAAAAGAACATTTCAAGATCTATCCTGAAGTGCAACGCTGCCAGTGATAGGATAATATCCATATGCCTAAAGGAAGACCAGTTAATATGACTATTATTCAAGTTTATGCACCAATCACGAAGGTCAAAGATGAAGAAACTGAAGATTTTTACCAACTTCTGCAGTCTGAAATTGATAGAACATGCAATCACGATGCATTGATAATTACTGGTGACTGGAATGCGAAAGTTGGAAACAAAGAAGAAGGATCGGTAGTTGGAAAATATGGCCTTGGTGACAGAAATGATGCTGGAGATTGCATGATAGAATTTTGCAAGTCCAATGACTTCTTCATTGCAAATAATTTTATTCAACAACATAAAAGGCCACTATACAGGTGGATCACACCAGATGGAATACACAGGAATCAAATCGACTACATCTGTGGAAAGGGACGATGGAAAAGCTCAATATCATCAGACAGTACAAGACCAGGGGCCAACTGTGGAACAGACCATCAGTTGCTCAGATAAAAGTTCAAGTTAAAGCTGAAGAAAATTAGAACAAGTCCACGAGAGCCAAAGCTTGACCTTGAGAATATCTCACCTTAATTTAGAGACTATCTCTATTATAGATTTGACGTGCTGAACACTAATGACCAAAGATCAGACAAGCTGTGGAATGACATCAAGTACATCATACGTGAAGAAAGCAAGAGGTCATTAAAAAGACAGGAAAGAAAAAAAGACCAAAATGGATGTCAGAAGAGACTCTGAAACTTGCTCTTGAACATTGAGTACCTAAAGAAAATGAAAGAAATGATGCAGTAAAAGAGCTGAATAGGAGATTTCAAAGGGTGGCTCGAGAAGATAAAGTATATAATGACATGCACAAAGACCTGGAGATGGAAAACCAAAGGGGAAGAACATGCTAGGAATTTCTCAAGCTGAAAGAACTGAAGAAAAAAATTCAAGCCTCAAGTTGCAGTATTGAAGGGATTCTATGGGGGAAAATATTAAACAATGCAGGAAACATCTATAGAAGATAGAAAGAAGGTGAGGCCAAGGTGGCAAAATAGTCAAATGCTTCCTGTTGTCCCTCTTACAACAAAGACCCGAAAAAACTAGTGAATTGATCATGTATGATAATCTAGGAACACTTATCATCAAAGACAAAGCTGAAGAATCAGACTGAGCATCGGGGGAAGGAGAGACAATTCAAAAGCGCACGCAGGCTGAGATGAGCAGCAGCTTTTGGGGATGAACCTCACCACATTGGTTGTGGTCAGGCAGTGGTGAGTCTGCACACACCTCTAGAGACGGGTGGGAGTGACATCGGACCTGCGAACATTAAATGTAAGATTCAAACTACCGTATGGGGGCAAAATAACCCCCCCCCCCAGAGTTTAACAGCAGAGAAGTGCTTCCTTCCCCTCACCCATCCCCATCCCGCTCCACTCCAACACCAGTCCCGCAGTATTAAAAAACACCGTACACCCTAAGCAGGAACTTAGGGCTCTCCACTCTCACACCAGTCTTCTGGCCACTTCACCCAGCCACTGCCACAAGGGGACCATGGACTTGCAGTGCCCTTCGCTCCTTTCCCTACCTATATGTGCAGATGAAACACATCACTCCCTCATTAGCATAAAACAGCAGGGCATACACCTGAAACTCATTTTCAACTGCAGCGGCCAAGGGGAAGATGCATGTTTGTGACATTTGACACTGCCATGCCCCCTAAACTGTGCCCTCACCCACCCACACTGGGGACCTTAAGGCTGGTGGTACCAACCACTCCATCTAGCCACCCGTGGCAGGGGTCTAAAAATAAGTGGTGTCTCCCAGTCTCTGCAGCCAACAGCATTAGGTTTCCAAGGACTGGCGGAAATACCACCCCACCCACTATGTGCTCTAGGGGACAGGGACACATCCTTCACCCAGGCACCTCAGTACAGCCTTCAGCCCCCTACCTTGCTACACATATAGCCCCTACTGCAGCCTGTCTAAGACTGTAGACAAGAGTCTGCACCACACACTCAGTGACCAAAGACCTGGACACTTGTGCTGTACCCTCACATAAAAAGTGAAGAGACTACTGGGCTCACACATCTAGTAGCTGCTCTAACCACCTGGAGACAGGACATGAGATCTTCAAAGATGCCAAAAACCAAAGTCGCCCACATGCCCAGCTTAATGGGGCATATCAAAATGAAACAAAACAAAATTTGGGACACAGTAAACAAACATACAATAAATAAATATAATAACTTATTGCTGCCTTGGAGACAACTGTCAATATCAAATCACATAAAGAAGTAGGAGAAGATGGTTACAGCAAGCAATCAAAATAAGGAATCAGGAAACCTTCCAGAAAAGATAAGGTAATGGAACTACCTGAGAAAGAATTCAAAAGACTAATACACAGACTCTAAGATATAGGAAGGAGATCAGGCAAAACTCAGACTAAGCCAAGGAACACATAGAAAAAGCAAAAGAGAAATTCAGGAAAACAATACAAGAACAAAACAACAAAATTAACAGGATGATAGAAACCACACAGAGACAGCAACTAGAAATCCAAAAGATTAACAATAAAATTTCAGAATTAGACAACTCAGTAGAAGGTCATAGGAGTAAAATTGAGATAATGGAAATCAGAACTAGTGAGATTAATCCCTTGACACCACCTCATTTGAGGAAAAATCAGAAAAATAATTTAAAAAAATGAAGAAAGCCTAAGAATT
The DNA here is from genome assembly GCF_000243295.1 of Trichechus manatus latirostris. NCBI lineage: Eukaryota > Metazoa > Chordata > Mammalia > Sirenia > Trichechidae > Trichechus > Trichechus manatus. The sequence goes on from NW_004443996.1 coordinate 1,510,929, forward strand.
ATGTGGGACACTATCAAGAGGAAAAACCTACAAGTGATTGGAGTACCAGAATGGGGATATGACAGAAAACACAAAAAGAATTGTTGAAGATTTGCTGGCAGAAAACTTCCCTGATATCATGAAAGACAAGAAGATATCTATCTAAGAAGCTCAATGAACCCCTTACAGGGTAGACCCCAAAACAAGTCACCGAGACATATCATAATCAAACTTGCCAAAACCAAATACAAAGGTAGAATCTTGAGAGTGTCTATGGAGAAACAAAAGTCACCTACAAAGGAGAACCAATAAGACTAATCTCTGACTAGTCAGGAGGAACCATGCAAGGAAGAAGGCAATGGGATGACATACACAAAGCCGTGAAGGAAAAAAGAATTGCTAGCCAAGAATTATGTATCTAGCACAACAGTCTCTCAAATATGATGGCAAAATTAGGTCATTTTTAGATAAACAGAAGATAAGGGAATTTGTAAAATCCAACCAAAATTACAAGAAATATTAAAGGCAGTCCTCAGATTAGAGAACCAACAATATCAGACAACAATACAAGACTAGAACACAGGAAAGATCAACTAGTTATCAACCCAGATAGGGAATTCACAAAAACAAATCAAAGCTAAATGACTGAAAACAGGGAACCAGAGACACCAATATGTACATGATGACAAAGTCAAAGTAAAAAAGGGGGAAACAAGAGTTGTCATGGATTGAATTGTGTCCCCCCAAAAATATGTGTATCAACTTGGCTAGGTCATGATTCCCAGCATTGTATGACTGTGTAATCTGATGTGATTTCCTTATGTGTTGTAAACTCTATCACTATGATGAGGTTATACATGATCTCCTTATGTGTTGTAAACTCTATCACTATGATGAGGCTAAACCGATAACATCTACAAGATTAGATAGTGTCTTAATCCAATCTCTCTTGAGAGCAGAGACACCTGGGAACTTCATACCACCAAGAAAGCTGTGTTGGGAGCAGAGCATGTCCTTTAGACCTGTTGTTCCTGCACAGAGAAGTTCCCAGACCAAAAGAAGATTGATGGCATGGAACTTCCTCCAGAGCCGACAGAGAGAGAAAGCCTTCTCCTGGAGCTGATGCCCTAAATTTGGATTTGTAGCCTACTGGACTGTGAGAGAATAAATTTCGCTTTGTTAAAGCCATCCACTTGTGGTATTTCTGTTACAGAGGCACTAGATGACTAAGACAACAGTGTAGTCATAGAACTTCCACATGGAGAGGAAGTTAAGGTGAGATCAAGAAATAAAAGACTGCTTTAAACTTTGAAAAACAAAGTTAAATTTCAAGGTAACTGCAAAGGAAGCTAACTAACTTACCCACTAAAACAAAAAAGAAGAAAAACATAAAGACTCAGGAAACACAAATTCAACAATAATGAAAAAGATGAAAAAAATACATAAAGAGAAAGGACACAGCACAGAAAATTAAGTGCAACAAATAAACTGTCAACACCACACACACAATAAAAAAAATACGTCAAAATGACATCAGTAAACTCATACCTATCAACAATTACACTGAATGTAAATGGCCTAAATGCACAAATAAAGAGACGGAGAGTGACAGAATGGATAAAAAAAACAAGATCCATCTATATGCTGCCTACAAGAGACACACCTTAGACACAAAGACGTAAACTAAAACTTAAAGGATGGAAAAAAATACTTCAAGTGCACAACCACCATAAAAGAGCAGAAGTAGCAATATTAACGTCCAACAAAATGTACTTTAAAGCAAAATCCACCATAAAGGATAAGGAAGGACACTGTGTAATGATTAAATGGCCAATACCCCAGTAGGACACAACCATAATAAACATATAAGCACCCAATGACAGGGCTCCAAAATACATAAAAAAGAAAACTCTAACAGCACTGAACAGAGACATAGACGGCTCCACAATAATAGTAGGAGACTTCAACAAAGTACTTTCATGAAGGACAGAACATCTAGAAAGAAACTCAACAAAGATATGAAAGAGCTAAATGCCACAGTCAACTTGACCTCAAAGACATATACAGAACACTCCACTCAACAACAGCAAAGTATACATTCTTTTCCATGCACATGAAACATCACCCAGAATAGACCACATATCAGGCCACAAAGCAAGCCTTAACAGATTCCAAAACATCGAAATACTGCAAAGAATGTTTTTTGAACATAATGCCATAAAAGTAGAAGTCAATAACAGAAACAGCAAGGAAAAATTCATATACATGGAAACAGAGCAACACCAACCTCTAAAACTACTGGGTTATAAATGAAATCAAGAATGGAATAAAGAAATTCATAGAATCAAATTAGACTGAAATCACATCTTACCAAAACCTTTAGAACACAGCAAAAGCAGTGCTTAGAAGTCAATTTATAGCAATAAATGCACACATCCAAAAAGAAGGGTGAAAATTAAAATATTCAACCTACAACTCGAACAAATACAAAGAGAGCAGTAAAAGAAGCCCTCCAGCACCAGAGAAAAGAAACAATAAAGATTAGAGCAAAAATAAATGAAATAGAGAATAGAAAAACAATAGAAAGAGTCAACAAGACCAAAAGTTTGTTCTTTGAAAAGATCAACAAAATAGACAAACAATTGGCCAAAACTGACAAGAGAAAAACAGGAGAGGAAGTAAATATCTAGAATAAGAAATGAGATGGGTGATATTACAACAGTTACAACTGAAATACAAAGGATCATAAAAGAATACCATGAAAAACTGTACTTCAACAAATTTTAAAACCTTGAGGAAATGAACAAACTTCTAGAAGCACATTATGTACCTAAACTAACACAAAACAAGGTAGAAATACAACAAAGTGATGTTGAAAATCTGAACAGATCCATAACAAGAGAAGAGACTGAAAAAGGAATTAAAAAAACTCACAACAACAACAACAAACAAAGCCAGGGCCTAGATGGCTTCACTGGATAATTCTACAAAATATTCATAGAAGAGCTTGGACCAGTACTACACAAACTATTTCAGAACATAAAAAAGGAAGCAACACTTCCGAATTCATTCTATGAAGCCAGCATAAGCCTGATCCCAAAACCAGGCAAAGAGGCCACACACACAAAAAAAAATTACAGACCAATATCTCTCATGAATATAGATGCAAAAATTCTCAAAAAAACCTCTAGCCAATAGAATTCAGCATCATATCAAAAAAACAATACACTACGACCAAGTATGGTTCATACCAGGTATGCAAGGATGGTTCAACATTAGAAAATCAATCAACATAATCCACCACATAAAAGGAAAGAAAAGAATCACATGATCATTTCAATGGATGCAGAAAAAGTATTTGACAAAGTCCAACACCCATTCCTGATAAAAACTCTCAATCAAATAGGTATAGAAGGGAAATTTCTCAACATAGTAAAGGGCACCTATGCAAAACCAATGGCCAACATCATTCTTGAAAATATTCCCTTGAGAACAGGAAAAAGACAAGGATGCCCTTTATCACCACTCCTATTTAACATTGTGCTGGAAGTTCTAGCTAGAGCAATAAGACAAGAAAAAGAAATAAAGGGCATCCAAATTGTTAATGAAGAAATAACTGTCCCTGTTTGTGGATGATATGATACTATGCATAGAAAACCGTAAAGACTCCACGAGAAAACTACTGGAACTAATAGAAACATTCAGGAGTGTAGCAAGATACAAGATAAACGTACAAAAACCAGTTGGATTCCTATACGCCAATAAAGAGAATGATGAAAAGGAAATCGGGAAAACAATACAATTTATAGTAGCCTCTAAAAATAAATAAAATACTTAAGAATAAATCTAACCAGGGATGTAAAAGACTGATACAAAGAAAACTACAAAACACTACTGCAAGAGAACCAAAAGTATCTACATAAATGGAAAAACATACCATGCTCATGTATAGGTAGATTCAACATTGTGAAAATGACAATTCTACCCAAAGCAATTTATAAATACAATGCAATCCTGATCCAAATACCAACAACATTCTTCAAAGAGGTGGAAAAACTACTCATTAACTTTATATGGAAAGGGAAGAAGCCCCAGAAAAGTAAAGCACTATTGAAGAAGAATAAAGTAGGAGGACTCACACTACCTGACCTCAGAACCTACTATACAGCTGCAGTAGTCAAAACAGCCTGCTACTGGTACAACGACAGATACTTTGACCAATGGAACAAAATTGAGAACCCAGTTGTAAATCCACCCACCTATGGTCACCTGATCTTCGAGAAGGGCCCAAAGTCCATCAAATGGGGAAAATACAGTTTTTTTAACAATTGGTGCTGGCAAAACTTGATATCCATATGCAAAAAAAATGAGAAAAGACCCATACCTCAGACCATATACAAAAACTAATTCAAGTCATAAAACAACATGTGTACTACTGTTTAAGGAGAAACTATTTGTTCTGTAAACCTTCACCTGAAGTACAATAAAAAATTAAAAATTAAAAAAACTAATTCAAAATGGATCAAAGACCTAAATATAAAGCCAAAAAGTATAAAGTTCATAGAAGAAAAAATAGGACCAATGCTACAGGCCCTAATACATGGCATTAACAGGATACAAACCATAACCATCAACACACAAACTCCAGAAGATAAGCTATATAACTGGGATCTTCTAAAAATCAAACACCTACGCTCTTCAAAAGACAGCACTAAAAGAGTAAAAAGAGAACCTACAGACTGGGAAAAAAATTTTGGACACTACAAGTCAGACAAAGGTCTAATCTCCATAATCTACATGAAAATCCAACACCTCTACAACAAAAAGGCAAATGATCCTATTAAAAAATGGGCAAAGGAAATGAACAGACACTTCACCAAAGAAGCATTCAAGCAGCCAACAGACACATGAGGAAATGCTCGCGATCATTAGCCATTAGAGAAATGCAAATTAAAACCACAAAAAGATACCATCTCACCCCAGCATTACCAGCACAAATGAAAAACACTGGAAATAACAAGTGTTGGAGAGGTTTTGGGGAGATGGAACTCTTATGCACTGCTGGTGGGAATACATAATGATACAACAGTTTTGGAAAATGATATGGTGCTTCCTTAGAAAGCTAGAAATAGAAATCCATACGATCCAGCAATCCCACTCCTAAGAATATATCCTAGAGAAATAAGAGCCGCCACAAGAATAGACATATGCACACCCATGTTCATGGCAGCATTGTTCACAATAGCAAAAAGATGGAAACAACCTAGATGCCCATCAACAGATTAATGGACAAATTGTGGTACATACACACAACTGAGTATTATGCAACGATAAAGAACAATGATAAATCTGTGAAGCTTTTCATAACATGGATGAAACTGGAGGACATTATGCTGAGTGAAATAAATCAATCACAAAAGGACAAATATTGTATGAGTAGTCTATTGTAAAAACTCATGAAAAAGTTTATACACAAAAAGTAACAATCTTCGTTGGTTAAGAGGGATGGGAGGGGTGGGGGGAAATAGTAAATAGACAATAGATAAGTGGTAACTTTCTTGAAGTGTAAGACAGTACACAATACTGGAGAAGCCAGCACTACTTGTACAAGGAAAGGTCATGAAAGCTCCATAGACACATCCAAACTCCCTGAGGGACTGAATTGCTGAGCTGAGGGCTGTGGGGACCATGGTATCAGGGAACATCTAGCTGAATTGGCATAACACAGTTTATACAGACAATATTCTACATTCTACCTTGGTGAGTAGTGTATGGGGTCTTAAAAGCCTGTGAGCAGCCATCTAAGATACTCCACTGATCTCATCCCTTCGGGAGCAAGGGAGAATGAAGATACCAGGATACGAGGAAAAGATTGGTCCAAAGGACTAATGGACCACAGCTACCAAGGCCTCCACCAGACTGAGTCCATTACAGCCAGATGGTGCCCGGTTATCACCACTGACTGCTCTGACCGGGATCACAACAGAGGGTCCTCCACAGAGCTGGAGAAAGATGTAGAACAAAATTCTAACGCACAGAAAAAAAACAGATTCACTGGCCTGAAAGAGACTGGAGAAACCCTGAGAGTATGGCCCCCGGACATCCTTTTAGCTCACTGGTGAAGTCACTCCTGAGGCTCACCATTCAGCCGGGAATTGGACAGCCCCCTAAAACAAAAAGGGACTAATGAGGTACAGCAGTCCAGGGACAAGGGCTAGAAGGCAGAAGGGGACAGGAGGGCTGATGATAGGGAACCCAAGCTTGAGTAAGGATGGTGTTGACATGTAGTGGGGTTCTTTATCATTGTCATAGGGCAATATGTGTACTAACTGTTTAATGAGAAACTATTTTGTTCTGTAAACGTTCATCTAAAGTGAGAATTGCAGCACAACTGGAAAAACATAATTGATGTCACTGAATTGTACATATAGACATTTTTGAAATGGTGTATGTTTGGCTATGTATATTTTCCCCCAAAAACAAGAAGGTCCTCCAAACCTGAGAAGGGAGAGCGTTGATGTGTTGTCAGGTTGTTAACAAATGTCATAAAACAATATGTGTACTGTTTAATGAGAAAATATTTGTTCTGTAAACCTTCACCTAAAGTACAATAAAAAAGTAAAAAAAAAAAAAACTCAAGGTTGAAAAACTAAATAAACTATAACAAAAGAAGAGATAGAAGAGGTTAAAAAAAAAAAACCTCCATCCAAAAAAAGCCCTGGTCCAGACGGCTTCACTGGAGAATTCTACCAAACTTTCAGAGAGGGGTTAACACCAGTAGTACTAAGGGTTATTTCATACAGTAGAAGTGAAAGGAATACTTCAGAACTCATTCTATGAAGCCAGCGTAACCCTGATAACAAATCCAGGCAGACACCACAAAAAAAAAAAAAGAAAGAAAGAAAATTACACACCAATATCCCTCATGAACATAGATACAAAAATCCTCAACAAATTTCTAGCCAAAAGAATTCAACAGCATATCAAAAAATAATTAATCATGACCAAGTGGGATTCATACCATGTATGCAGCTATTGTTCAACATTAGAAAAACAATCAATGTAGTCCATCACATAAATAAAAGACAAGAACCACTTGATCTTATCAATTGATGCAGAAAAAGCATTTGACAAAGTCCAACACCCATTCTTGATAAAAACTCTCAGAAAAATAGGTATACAAGGGAAATTCCTCAACATAATAAAGGTCACTTATGCAAAGCCACCAGCCAACATCATTCTAAATGGAGAGAGTCTGAAAGTATTCCCCTTAAAAACGGGAAGCAGACAAGCATGCCTTTTATCACCACTCTTATTCAACATTGTGCTGGAGGTCCTAGCCAGAGCAATGAGGCAAGAAATAGAAATAAAGAACATCCAAATTGATAAGGAAGAAGTAAAAGTATCCCTATTTGCAGATGATATGATACTATACATAGAGAATCCAAAAGACTCCACAAGAAAACTACTGGAACTAATAGAAGATTTCAGCAAAATATCAGGATATAAAATAAACATACAAAAATCAGTTGGATTCCTTTACATGATAACAACCATACATACAACAGAACGAAACACTGCCCATTCCTGCACCATCCTGACAATTGTCACTATGCTTGAGCCCATTGTTGCAGCCACTGTGTCCATCCGTCTTCTTGAGGGTCTTCCTCTTTTTCGCTGACACTCTACCAGTATGATGTCCTTTCTCAGAGACAGGTCCTCTCCTGATAACATGTCCGAAGTACGTGAAAAGTCTCATCATCCTCCCTTCACAGGAGCATTCTGGCTATACTTCTTCCAAAACAGATCTGCTCGCTGTTCTGGCAGCCCATTGTATTCAATATTTTTTGCCAACATCATGCTTCAAACGCATTAATTCTTCTTTGGTCTTCCTTATTCATTGTATAGCTTTTGCATGTATATGAGGCTGTTGAAAATACTATGGCTTGGATCTTGTGCACTTTAGTCCTCAAGGTGACATCTTTGCTTTTTAACACTTTAAGGAGGTCTTTTGCAGCAGATTTGCCCAATACAATATGTCATTTGATTTCTTGACTGCTGTTTCTATGACCATTGATTGTGGATCCAAGTAAAATGAAATCTTTGACAACTCCAATATTTTCTCCATTTATCATGATATTACTTATTGGTCTAATAGTGAGGATTTTTGTTTTCTTTATCTTGAGGTGTAATTCATATTGAAGGCTGTGATCTTTGATCTTCATCAGTAAGTGCTTCAAGTTCTCTTCACTTTCAGCAAACAATGTTGTGTCATCTGTATATTGCAGGTTGTTAATGAGCCTTCTACAATCCTGATGCCGTATTTCTCTACATATAGTCCAGCTTCTCAGATTATTTGCTCAACATACAGATTGCATAAATATGGTGAAATGATGCAATCCTGACGCACACCTTTCTTGATTTTAAACAGAGCAGTATCCCCTTGTTCTGTTCGAAGGTCTGCCTCTTGGTCTACGTACAGGTTCTACATGAGCACAGTTAAGTGTTCTGGAATTCCCATCCTTCTCAATGTTATCCATTTGTTATGATCCACATAGTGAAATGCTTTTGCATAGTCAATAAAATGCATTTAAACATCTTTCTGATATTCTCTGCTTTCAGTCAAGATTCATTTGATGTCAGCAATGATAACCCTCATTCCACATCTTCTGAATCTGGCTTGAATTTCTGGAAGTTCCCTGTGGATGTACTGCTGCAACCGTTTTTGAATTATCTTTAGCAAAATTTTACTTGCATGTGATATTAATGATATAATTAGACAATTTCTGAATTCTGCTGTATCACGTATCTTTGGAATGGACACAAATATGGATCTCTTCCAATCAGTTGGTCAAATAGCTGTATTCCAAGTTTCTTGGCATAGACAAGTGAGCGCTTCTAGAATTTCATCTATTTATTGAAATGTATCAATTGATATTCTGTCAGTTCTTGGAGCCTTCTTTTTCTCTAATGCCTTCAATGTAGCTTGGATTTCCTCCTTCAGTACCATCGATTCTTATTCATATATTACCTTTTGAAATGGTTGAATATTGCCTACTTCTGTTTTGGTGCAGTGACTCTGTGTATTTTTTCCACCTTTCTTTAATGCTTCCTGTGTCATTCAATATTTTGCCCATAGAATCCTTTAATATTGCAATCTGAGACTTGAATTCTTTCTTCAGTTCTTTCAGGTTGAGAAATGCCAAGCGTGTTCTTCTCTTTTGGTTTTCTAACTCCAGATCTTTTCACATGACATTTTCTTCATCTTTGGCATTAATTGTTGGTGCGTAAATTTGAATAATAGTTGTATTAATTTATTCATTCTTTAATTATCCATACTCATAACATTGTATTTTCCAAATCGTGTGTTCTCATATGAGACCATACTACCTCGCCCCTCCTCCTTTTTCTTCCTCTTTTATTGTATTTCTTTTTTATTTTCACCATCCCATTCTTTTTACAACGTTTTCTCTTTCCTCATCCAGCCATATATGTTTCAAGTCAATTTTCTTATAATACCATCTCCACTACCAAATATAACAGTCTGCCACACCCAGTCATAATTGTTTTCAGCAAATTACTGCTCATTTTTCTGACCTCCTAGCCCTGATGATCAAATTTGAGTCATAGTTAGAGATAGAGTGTCTTTAGCTATACCCAGGTTACAGAAAAGTTCACCCATATTTTCTTTAAGTACTTGTTTGATTTTATGATTTTTTACATTTGGATCTCTGTTCCATTTAGAGTTTTTTTTCTTAGGTATTGTATGAAAAATGAATTGCTATTTTGAATAAATATTCCCCTTCTTTGAGGAACACCTTTAGTTACTTTCTGGTATATGAATCTATTGATCTCTCAATTGATTTTCAATTAAATAGATATCTCTAGCATACCAGGATTCTCATGATTCTTCATACTTCATGTCTAATAATATTCTTAAAATCAACCCATTTCAACTAACATTCTCCCATGGAAATTTCAAAGGAAATCTTTGCTTCATTGTCTGTACTTAATTTGCCTGCATTTTACATGTATGAGTAAACTTTAGATACCTTTATTACTTTTTTGGTAAAGCTACCTTGAAGACAGGTGATTTTTACCTGTCTTTTTTAAAAAGGCGATGATTGTTTCAACAGCATTTCACCTAGTAGCAAGTGCCATAGCCAAAATGCACGTAACTGAAAGTCATGCTTACTTCATAGTTTCTCTAGCCAATGTTTACCAAAGTATGATTGGGAAAGACAAATCCCTCAAGACTTTAATAGGTATATCAGTTAGGATACATGGGCTACAAGTATCAACTGACTCAAATAACTATGACATAAACAATAAAAAGTTTATTATCATATATAACAAGAAGTCTTAAGGTAGGCAGCTTCTGAGATGGTTAATTAAGGGACTCAGTGACATGAAGGACCCAATTTCTTTCCAACTCTGTTCTGCCACCTTCCACAGATCACTTTTTTCTATTCATAATCATAATATGACTGCAGGAAGCCCAGATGTCACATACATGCATAATCATGACCAGTAAAAAAAAAAAAAAGGAAAAGGCATTTTGTACCATGTGTTTATGGAATTAAATCAAATGTCATAAAGGAGAAAAAAAATGTTTCCCTGAGCCACCAACACACTTCCCCTCAAAACCTTTGGCCAGAATTGAGCCAGACACATTCATCCATGCCTTACCTGCAAGAAAAACTGGGAAAGGTACTAATCGTCATTTTACATCTTGTTAATGCAAGTAGTCTCTATTAGCATAGAAGAAAGCATGTGGGAGGTTGGCTGTTGGGTAGATCTCTATCAATGATGGCCACGATAAATTTGTGTGTGTGTGTGTGTGTGTGTGTGTGTGTGTGTGTGTGTGAAAAAGTGTTCTATGGTCCTGTGAGGTCCTGTGTTATGCTACCCCCATTCTTCACTTTTCATGCACAAAATCACTGATGGAAGTGCGTCGTATACCTTCATTATGTAGGAAACAAAACAGATTGAAAACCACTCACCAATAACTGGGAACTAGTTCAGGATGAGTTAAGAACTGTATAGCATCATTAAAATTCATTTATTTAGCTGGACTTCCGGCAAAATGGCGCTCTAGACAGAAGCACCACGCCATCCCTCCACAGCAAAGGTCCGAAAAACTAAGCCGAACAGAGAAAACAACAATCCCGAAACCCTAAAACATCAAATGAAGTGATAAAGAACTCAGCCAAGCACCAAATGGAGTGAGAAAACTGACAGAGAATGGAGAGCGAGGACAGATTCATACAGAGGTCCCCTAACAGCTAACTCAGTGTGGATCCGCCATCTTGTACACCTATCAGAGACCAACAAACAGGGGGTACGAGAAAGCAGCTTCACGGAGCTTCCAGCGGGAGACAAAACAACCAGTAATTTGCGATATACACTTTCCCACCCACAATCTCTTGTCTGGGAAGCACCAGCTGCTTAGATTCCACCCGACCACACAAGCTGGCTCTCTGAGTGCCATTTGTTGGCTACTGGTGTTGCTTTTTTTCCACTTCTTTTGAATTCTTCCTTAACTCTCACAACCGCCCCCTCCTTTCGCTCGAATACGTGGCTCCGTGTGTCATCTTTGCTTCTTTCTTTCTAAGGGGCTGCGGAGCTCTGTTTGAGTGTGCAGTTACTTCCAGGTCTGGGCTGCCGTGCTGGTGGGATCCCGGGGCTTTTGTGTGCTTGTTTGTTTTGAATTGTTTGTTTGTTTTCTTTTCCTTTTCTTGAGTTGGGAGCCAGTTCTGGTCAGGTGGTGCTGCGTGGCTTGGAAAATACCCCCTCGGGTTGCACAGATGTGCAGAGGGATCCCTGAGAACATTTCTTTTTTTGTTATTTTTTTCTGTTTTTTGGGGGGCTTTTCTTGTTCCTTTTTTTTTAATTTGTTTTGTTTTCTTTTCCCTATTTTTCCCTTTTTGTCTTTCTTCATTACTCAGTTCCTCATGTCTCTATATATTCCTTCTATTTCTGTTCCCTGAATACCTGGTGTTGTATACCTCTACACCTTCTAGACAGGCTGTACTGCAACACCTGAGAACAACTTCCCCAGACTTCATAGCCACATCGGTGGGATCCCTGGGAACTTTGCTGTTCTTTAACCTTTCCAATTATTATTTCTTCATTCTTTTCCTTTTTTTCTTCCTCTTCTCTTTTTGTTTTTCTCCATTTCATAGTCTCTCATCTCTCCACTCCAACAGAAAGCTCCCTTAGGATTATTTTTGGTTGTTTGTATCTTTTTGGCTCCTGTTCCGCTCTCCTCTCTCCCATATACATCTTAGCTCCACACATAACAATCTCTCCACTACATCCTGCCTACCTGCACCGTGAGCTTAACCTGACACCATGAAGCAGCACGGTCTACTGGAACCTGCCCTGCACTGATTACCGACCCACCCAGGTGGCTGTAGTAAGTGCCACAAACAACCCATCCCAGTAACGCCTCTTCAGCTAGACCTGCCCTGCTGTACCATACCTGAGCGACTGACCCTGCCAATTTCAGAAAGAGGCGAAAAGTATTGTGCCCACAGACGAGCAAACAAACAAACAAACAAAAAAACACAGCCCGCCTTCTCAGACATAGCCAAATTACAAAACAAAGGGATGAAACAAACAAATCTACAATGAATAAACGAGAAAAATAACTACTTAATACCCCAAAGACAGCAGGCAATATCAAAACATTTACAAAAGTACGACAGGATGGTTCCAGTAGGCATCCAAAATAAAACACCAGATGACCTTCCAGAGGAAGAAAAGGCACTAGAACTACCTGAGAGGGAACTCAAATCTCTAATACTCAGAATTCTCCGAGAGCTAAAGCAAAAAGCAGACAAAAATGAGGAAAAAACAGACAAATTCATGGAAAATACAGATAAAAAATTGGAAGAATTCAGGAAAATAATGCAGGAACAAAATGCTAAAATAAATCCACAAATAGAAATTATACAAAGATAACAATTAGAAATCCAAAAGATAAACAACAAGATTTCAGAAACGGACGGTGTCATAGAAGGGCTGAGCAGCAGATTTGAAATGGTGAAAGACTGGATCAGTGGAATTGAAGACAAACACTTGGATACAACACTGTTTCAGGAAAACTCAGAAAAAAGAACATAGAAAAATGAAGAGACCATGAGAGATATGTGGGATACAATCAAAAGCAAAAATTTATGAGTGACTGGAATTCCAGAACAGGGGGAGAAAACAGAAAACACAGAGGGGATCATTGAAGAACTGCTGATAGAAAACTTCCCCAATATCATGAAAGATGAAAAGCTGGCCATCCAAGAAGCTCAACCAACCCCATATCAGAGAGACCCCAAAAGAAAATCACCAAGGCATATCATAATCACACTCGCCAAAACGAAAGACAAACAAAGAATCCTGAGAGCAGCTCATGAAAAACAAGAAGTCACATACAGAGGAGAAACAGTAAGACTAAGCACAGATTATTCAGCAGAAATCATGCAGGCCAGAAGGCAGTGGGATGACATATATAAAATCTTGAAAGAAAAAAATTGGCAGCCAAGAATAACATAACCTGCCAAACTCTCGTTCAAATATGATGGTGAAATTAGGTCATTTCTAAATAAACAGAAATTAAGGGAATATGTAAAAGCCAAACCAAACTTGCAAGAATTATTACAGGGAGTTCTTCGATTTGGGAATAAACAACTTCACCTCAGAGCCAGAATCTAGGAAGCAGGATCGTACCAACCAGATACCAATCTAGGAAATGAATTCTCAAGGACTATCCAAAACCAAAAGAAATACAACAGGGAATCAGAGCAGTTAATTTGTTAATGACAACAACACCAGAACTATAAAAGTGGGAATAAACGGTGTAGGTATAGAACCTTCTAATGGAGAGGAAGGCAAGGTGATACTAAGTAATAATAGACTGCATCAAACCTAGAAAGGTAAGGGTAAACTTCAAGGTAACCACAAAGTTAACAAACATACTCATAGAAAAAGAGGAAAAACATACAGCCTCAGCAAAAACAAAACCTACAAAAACAAAAGAAATGAAAAAAAATCCACAAACAAAAGTAACTCAGAACAAGAGTAAGAAGAACAAAGAAAATGTCAGCACCACAAAAAAGCACTACAAAATGACAGCAATAAACTCACACCTATCAATAATTACAGTGAGCGTAAATGGAATCAGTGCACCCATAAAGAGATGGAGAGTGACAGAATGGATAAGAAAACAGGATCCATCAATATGCTGTCTACAAGAGACACACCTTAGAAACGGATAGGTAGACTCAACATTGTGAAAATGACAATTCTACCCAAAGCAATTTACAAATACAAAGCAATCCTGATCCAAATACCAACAACATTCTTCAAAGAGATGGAAAAACTAATCATTAACTTTATATGGAAAGGGAAGAAGCCCC